>NW_012109141.1:4201569-4213524 GCF_000951045.1 Mandrillus leucophaeus
TGCAAGCTCCGCCTCCTGGGTTCACGCCATTCTCCTGCCTCAGCCTCCTGAGTAGCTGGGACTACAGGCGCCCGCCACCTCGCCCGGCTAGTTTTTTTTATTTTTTAGTAGAGACAGGGTTTCACCGTGTTAGCCAGGATGGTCTCGATCTCCTGACTTCCTGATCCGCCCGTCTCTGCCTCCCAAAGTGCTGGGATTACAGGCTTGAGCCACCGCGCCCGGCCAATTTTTTTCTTTTATTACTAAGTAAACTGTAAATATGAGGTCAGAGTCTAGAACAAAAACACACAACAGACAAAAAATACATGTAATTACTCCCAACCCCCTTCTTGCTGTCTCTCTTCTCTTTCTCTCCCACTTCCTCCTTTGCTCCCTGCTCCTCTTTTTTCCCCATTCTTCTTATCTTCCTCCTTCTCCTATTTCATCTGATACCAGAATTCTTCCTTTCTCCTCCCCTCCATTTCTTTTCTTCCTCTTTCACTTTTCTTTTTGTTTGTAATTCAATGTTACGTTCCAGTGTTCGAAGTATTTATTGCCATTTACTGTAAAACCTGTTAGGGAAGTTGGTTTGGAAATTATAGCCTATGCTTTAAAATCCTTCATCTGTCCTAGTATAGATTTCATCTTTCCTAAAATTGTTGTCATCTGATAGGAACTATTTGTAGCCAACTCTTGCCACCGGAGTAGATGTTGGGAAATCTCTTTGCAATTTGTTTTTGGGTCCAATCAACCCCTACAGTTAGTGTGAGGGTGTACAAAGGCAAATTTAGATACTCTGTTTTCAATTTATTGATATACCTATAGGGATGATAATTAGTACTTTCATTTGCATAGATAGTTTTTAATTGTCCTAAATGAGCACAAATAACTTAGGTAATTGTGACATTTTATCAAATAGTTTCATTTACATAAATTTGTTTTCAAGTACTGTGTATTTTACGGTTAGAACATGTTACAGTGTTTATTCGAAATGCCTTGTGAAAAGTACAAGTAGTAGAACCAGCCATTACTCCATGTGAATTCAGCTAAAATCAAGTTAAGTCAGTCTTGAATGCTGTTTTTTTTTTTTTTAACCTGTAAACAATAATAATTGTAAGAGTTAAATATGCAAGTACGAATTTACTTCAGGTCCCAAAACAATAAAATAGTTTTTGTTACATAGCCCCAAGTCAAATGTTTAGAAATGAAAGATGTTTCTGCTCGTAAAATATATCAATTAATATAACCATATGATTCATTTTACCCTGTTGATACGGTGTATAGCATAAATTGACTTTCATATTTTGAATCAACCTTGCCCAGCTGAAATAAATCCTGCTTGATGATGGTGTATAATTCTTTCTACACATTGTTGAAGTCAATTTGCTAATATTTTGTTGAGGATTGTTTGTATCTGTGTTCATGAGAGATACTGGTCTGTAGTTTACTTTCACTCTTCTATAGTGTCTTAATTTGTTTTTGCTGGTAGGGTAATACTGACCTCATAGAATGTGCTAGGAAGTTTGTCTTCTGTGTGTATTTTCTGAAACAGATCCTGGAAAATTGATATCATTTCCTACTTAAATGTTTGGTAGAATTCACCAATGAAACTATCTGGACCTGATGCTTCATTTTTTGGGAGGTTGGAAGGTTATTAATTATTTATTCAATTTCATTAATAGATATGGGCTTAATCAGATTTTTTTACTGATTGTCTCTTTTTCTTTGTTTGAATTTTGGGCATTTAAATCTTTCAAGTAATTGTATTAATTTTACCTAAATTATTAAATGTGTGGGTATAGAGTAGTTTGTTGTACTCTTTTGTTATTGTTTAATGTCCATGGGAAAAGTACAAAGGGTCTATTTTTTATATCTGGTATTGATAATTTTGTCTTCTATCTCTCTCTTTTTATTATTATAAATTGTTTTTTATTTCATTGATTTTCTCTGTGTTCCCATTTTCAAATTTATTGACTTCTGTTCCAGTTTTAATTATTTCTGTTCTTCTACTTGATTTAAGCTTAAATTGCTGTCTTATTTTTTTAATTTCCTAAAGTAAGGAAGCATAGATTATGAATTTTAGATCTTTCATGTTTTATAATATATGCATTACTCAATTCTAAAAGCATAATTTTATTTCAGTTTTCAATATGTCAAACAATTTGAATATATGACAAGGAGTACAGTCCTCTGTAGAATTATTGAGATTTGCTTAGGAACAAGAAAAAAAAACTGGTACATTGCAACACTTTTGTTGGAGGATGATGCAGAAGGATCAGAGACACATTTCAGCTGCTCTGACTTTGGATAGTACAGGAATACTCTGTATGCCAGACCTGAATTTATCTCTAAAATTATTTCTTCCACATATTTCATGTTACATTCATTGAAACAGACACTAGTTACACTCAACGAAACAGACACTATAGACAACTAATAAAGTCTTGAATATCTGAAGAGTTGATTTTTTTATTGTTTAAAATGTTAGTAATATTCTCCAAACAACACATAACACTAACCCCATCTACCTCCAACTAAAGTGAATTGCCATTCGGGTCACAGCTACACACATTGATTTTGTTTGGCTAATAGGGGTTTAGGCTCATTTTTATTTTAAAATTCCAAACGAATTGTGACTACTATGAAGATTTATTTGATGTCTATCACTGAAAGTTATTTAACTTATTTAAAATTTGACAACAATATTTCTGATTGTATATAATTTTAATGAAAAGCATAATTTGTAATACAGTAGGCAGTAAAAAATATTCATTATTAAAATATTAATGACATGTTTTGTATAATATACTTTCAGAAATTTAAATATTAGCGTAAAAATGAAATTCTTAAAATTACATAATTATGGTAATATTCTCTTACTAAAAATATTTCTGTAAATGTTTATCTGCCATTAACGTATGTTACAAACTTCTTCTTATTATTAGATATTTATATTGTTTACATTTTTCACTATTATAAACAATATGTCAAGGGACCAATATTCATGAGAATGTCCCTATAATATGTCTGAAATATGGAAAAGCAGTATGAAACAGTATGAAAATCCTAAGGTTTTGAAAACATAAAGCTAAATTTCTCCTTATCCTCAATTAAAAAAAAAGATAATTTTACAAGAAATATAAGAGTTTTCATTTTATAGCTTTGATGATACTCATAAGAATGTTTAAATGTGTTTTTATTCTCTAGGAAGAAATAAATTTCATTGTTTATTAATTTAAATTTCTTAAATTATGTCCAAATCAAATATTTTTTCAAAGGTTTCTTAGCCATATGTGTTTTTATTACATATTGCCTGATCATGTGGTTTGCCCATTTTCTGATGAGAAATCTGTTTTAATTAATCACTTGATCAATATACTTTTTCAGATTTCCTTTACTTTTTTCTAGGGAGACAGTTCCAGAGCAATGATAACTAATAGTAATCCCTTCTTAAGTAAAATCACCATTTACTTAAGAATACAGTATTTAGCATTTTATCACAATTTAATATTGACCCTGGGTTTGTAGTATATAAAATTGTTATATTAATTTTACTTTTACCTTTTTAGTAATAATTGCTCTTTCAGGAATAAGAATTAAATTTTACAATACATTTTTTACATTCAGGTCATTAAGTTGAAATTTATCATTTATTGATTCATTAAATAATAATTACATTGAATTATTTTTGAATTCTTAGATGAAAACTAAATTTATTATGCATAATTTATCTTAATATACCATTTGAATATTGTCAGTGTTCTACCTTTTGTTCATTTATAACCATGATTGAGATTTATTGGGATTGATCTGACGGTGCACGTGTTTGTGTGTATAAGTATGCTAGTTTTAAATTTTCCAAATCAACTTTTGGCTTCTGAGTCATGGTGGCATTTAAAAATGTAAAGTTTAGCATCTTTTTAATGCTCTGGAAATGTGCAAATAGCATTGCAATTATCTGTGTCTTAATGAGTTGAATGAGGTAACCTGTAATACCCTTTGAAATTTCTTTCGTAATAGTTGTTTTAATTCCTAAGATATTCTGCCTATTTTTGAAACAGTATTTTATTTAATATTATATTAAAATTTATTTCACCAAAATTTGCAATTATATTACTGAGTTTGTTTATACATTTATTTCATTTATTTTTGTTTTAAAAAGAAATACATATGTGGGCTTTAAATGGTGAATAGTAAAAGTCACTTCACCACAAAAGTTCAGCTGTTTATATTCTCTCCCTAGAGAAAAAAAAAATACACTTTCATTAGTTATTAGCATAATAGTAAATAATTATATACCTCTCTCTCTTCTCCATCTCTTGTTCATTTATCTAGTATATTGTTAGGCAAACAACAAAAATTGAGGCATGAGAAAGGGGAGGTGGAAGGTAATACAATTACATAAGATTCTGAGTTTACCACATTTGTAACCACTGCTACACATTTATCTACCAATACGTATTACTTTGTACTGATATTTTTGTATGTGTCAAATCTTGTACATACTGTTTTGTACAAAAGTGCCTTCTCAAAAATTTTTATTTGATTATCTTTCAAATTACTAGGAAGTTATTTGTGGTGATGTTTACATCATATTTGACCTACCATTTAAAGTGTGTCTTTTCTTAAACATATAGTTTACCACTTCAAGCCTTAGTTCCATCATCTTTAAACAGTTACAGTAGAGACTCCTTAAGGGCTTAGATTCAACATGTATGTGTGCATGAAGCATGCTCTGGTTATCTCCAATGGTTATGACCTATATTGAGGAAGAAACCCTCAGAAAACCAGAAATACTATATTCATAAATTAAAAGGGTTTCATTGAATAAATTCATAATTGCAAAGATCACCCAAGTTCAAGTGAGAGCTATCAATGTCTTATATCTCAACTTTAAGGTTTAATGAATGCTTTAAAGATTGACAAAGCGAAATTTTAGAGTATATTATTGAATTAAAATTTGTTGAAAATCAGATACATATGTACATTATGTGTCACCTAGAGCCTGGGAAATAAAATAGATTTTTGTCCTAATTTGGTTATAACCCTTCATTTTAGAAATTCAAAAGCTAAGGCTCAGGAATCTGAAGTGACTTCCTAATGTAAAAGTGTTCATTAATAGTAGCCCTGGTAATCTAGTGCCATTCTTACTGTTGGTTCAGCATCCATTCCACTTTATACAAGTCTCTGTTTAAGTGCTTAGGTTGCCTGGGATGCTTCTTTTCTCACCATTCGGGCTAATGGTTCAATGGTGAAAATATATAATGAGATTCTGAAAGGTCGTTTAAGGTCGCCATTCCTGATAGAGCATTCCTCACATTATCAGAGACAAAAGTCAGGAATGACGATGATAGGTATTTTTTTCTTTGATGTATAAAAATGTTGGCAAGCTAACAGGTCTGTGATATTCCATCTCTAATATTTCACCCAAGCCTTATTATAACAGTTGGGAATTATAAGAGTTAGAAAACGATGATACGGACAAATCATTCATGTTTTGACAGCATCTCCTCTCACTGCCTGAAGATTTCCAATTATATTAAATGCTTATTAACATATGGCACCTGATAAACAGCGCTTTTTACTATGTTAGAGAATTAGGAAAGCCTGTATATTTATACCAGCCAATAAGGGGAAATGATTTAACCTATTGTTGTAATAAATCAAAATAAAAGTAGATAATGAGTTAATAGACTTACACTATCAGTGCTGATAGAAAAATTAAAAGTAAAACTTTATATTCTCTACTCTTCACAAGTATTAATTACAAAATTATACTGAAAAAATAAATTATCTTGTAGTATTACTTTAATAGCCACGCATTGCTAGCACAGTGTATTATACATAGTTGTTATTCAACAAAAAATGATGAGCATTTATTGTTTAAAATGTGCCAAAAATTCCACAAAGCTCTTTAAATATATTTCTCATTTTAAATTTTATAAGAATGGCATGATTTGAGTCCAGATATTTAAGCAACTATATAAAAAGGCTTACAGTTTTTATTTAGGGAAAGAAAAATGTATAGTGTTACAAAACAAATGACAATCAGGTTCAAAATTTAACGTCGTGATTCTAGAGTACCTTTAACTTTTATGCCATCTTAATCTTCAGGAAATTATTGTTGAATGACCGTGATATTGAAAATAATATGTGTGTATGCATGCACATGCATGTGTTTGCTAAAATGAGCATTTGAGTCGAAAATACCACATGCAGCTGGATAATAAGGTCTCACAGTTTCTGTTTTTTTAAATAACTTCTGGAAGAGAAATAATAAAGAGATGGTACAAGTCCACATTGCTATAATGTCCCTTTATATAGAAAAACTTTAAATATTTTGATGTTTGTGTCTTTTTAGTAATAATTATAATGCTTATTTTTATAAAGTTAAAAAATAGAAAATCATAAAATAAAGAATAAAATAATGCATGTAGTTCCACTGTTCATGTTTTATGTTTTCTGTGCAAATATATATACTGTTATCTCTCTCTTGTAGCATTGTTATAACTAACTGATATACTTGAAACATTTTTCCATGAGATGGTTGTTCTATAAAATTATCTTAATGTAGAATAATAGTTTTTATTTTGTTTTCAAATATGGTAGAACGTGATAAGTTCTATACTGTTTGGTAATTAGGATGATAGAGAGAAAGATGTGGCATACGCAGTCCTACAGGGAAACCTTGAGTTTGGTGTCCATTCTTCCCTCAGGTTGGTAAAGGCATCTTGCCCTTAGGCCCTTTTAAAGAGGTAGGTTTTTTTTGTTTGGCCAAGTTTCCATTTTTAATACAGAGTAAACCGGTGGCTATGAAGGCAATGGTATTTGTAGTAACACCACTAATAATGACCAGCATAACTCGTAGAGATTCTAAAATAATAATAAAACTAAATAAGGGTTGAAGTTTTTAAATCACCATGCTCTGGAATTTTAAATAATGTCAATGACGCAATACTCTTCTCTGCTGAGATGTGGACCAGTCACACCCACTCTTTGCTACTCATCATTATAATCACACCCCACAGCCTATCAAGTTAGAGGAAGAGCTGCATCACACAGTTCTTTAAATTCCGTAGCCAATACCATAAGCTTAAGTTAGCTTATTTTGCATGTTGTTTGCACATATTTCATGAAAATTTTTCAATAGGAGTAAGTCTTATCTGTTTTAGATACTGCCTTCTTCTTTATCCCTTTACTTTTTTAAAGGTAGATAATTTCCCCTTGGTTTTATTTCTGTCTATTTTTTTCCCCCAGAAATATTTTGATGTTTCTGATTTTAGTTATTAGATAGCAGCCTTATCACCCATCTCTAATACTGATGTGGTGTTTTTCTATATTTATGTGACTTTCTTCATTTTAGTCATTTTCTAGAAAGGGCATGCTAGGTTCCTATATTCAAAATGCGGTCCTCTCCACCATTACATTTGTTTGAAAATTGATATCATGACTAAAACATAATATATTTTTAAAATTTGACATCTTACCAAGACTATCTTAAAGAGTTTTTTAATAGAATACTGAAAGTGAAGATTACGAAAATATTTGAAATTTAAAATTTCAGCACCAAGTAACAGAAATCATAACTAGCCAAAGGGATGCCCTGGTCTTAGAGGTTTGATTATGCTCATGATGCAGAAAGTGGCCAAAAAGCAGTTCAGCTTTCTAGGTAGGAGACTCTTTTCCGAAAAACAATGACCATGTGGCTGCTTCCCTTTTCAGCACCAAGGACAGTCCCTTTTGGGCTTTAAACAAGCTCTACACAAGCGTTTTCCAAGTAACAAGCCTGGAAAACTAGTTCAGCAAGATACTTGGGTGGTGGTGTTTGAGATTGCGAGGAGGTGAATGGAAAGGGGGTATATTTCAAAGTTAAAAATCTGAAAAATACTGCAGATTTTACAGTAATTTTGTTCTACACACTTTATGGTAATTTTAATCCCACTAAAATGGTACTCTATGTATCAAGACACATACTCTATGTATCAATTTAGTGGGATACCTTGATCTTATATTCATTGAAACATGAAAGTTACCCAAGAGCTATTTTCTTGATTCAAATGAAAAAACTACATAAGTGAAATTCAAGAGTTATGAAGACCCTCGAATCTGCACATGAGGGATAGTATGAGGCTTCAGGGCCTCATTGTGAGCCTAAAAGATCTTGTATGGAAATGGGTGCTAAGTTTACTTTTTAAAGAGTATTTTAACAACCATGAAACCACGCGCATGACAAATTTAAAAGGGTTCTCTCTGGAACATTCAGCAATCTCACTGTAGGTATTTCTCCTCTGCGTAGGGGTGGGTGCATTACAAGGGCAGCTCTTTCAGGTGATTATGGGGCTCAGTTATCTGTCTTCGAGTTGGAAAATCCATCAGCACACAATGCCAGAAAACATAGAGTCAAACTCAAAACTTTCAGCAATCAAAGTTTCTGTCATTGTTTTTTATTGTTCATATTCTGGATTCCTGGGAACAGATTGTGACAGTAAATTTGGCATTATGATGATGACATGGCCCTCTGCCTGGCCACTGAGTGCCGGTGGTTAGCTATGCTATAAATATTTGATGTCAAACTAAGGGAAAGCCAGGAAGAAATGTTTTATTCCATGGAATTTTGTAGTAAATGAAACCTCCTTTTTCCCACCTTGTGATTCATGTCAAGTGTTAAAGCTTATCTTACTGTCCCAAAGATACTTAAGGCCTACAGCTGAGAATAACTGAAATTGGAACCAATAGCCATAAAAGACTTGATCTTGTTTAAAATTATATATAAATATATATATACACACACACACACACCCCCCCCACACACACATATATATACACATACACATATACATGTATATATATAATCTTGAGGGAAAGCTAGTCTATCGGGCAGAATTATTAAAGTCATATCATAAACATATATGTTTTGAGAAGTGAGCATGTCAAAACCATTATGAGAAACTTCGATTATTTTTCTCATATTCAAGTTTTTACACCCTGTTAATAGAAAGTGCATCAAATTTATAGCAATTTAGTAGGTCACTTTCTAATAATGGTCCCTAAGGTACTATTAAATCCATTTGACATTATCATAAAAGGACAGTCAAATATGATAATCCAAGTTTGATAAAGATTAAAAAATAATTCTGGAATAGAAAACAGGGATTCTTCTTGAAATTGTTAAAGTTGGATTTAAAATTTAAATAGACTCTCCAGTAAATCTAAAATATTTTTGCCTGTTACTTTAGAAAGTAAAATCAAGTAAGGCAGGGTTCTTTTACCTTGAAATTAGTTGTGAGATATCTAACTTGTTATCACTGTGGCAAAGCCATATAATATGGCATTCACCTTTTTAACAAATTATAAGTATACAGTAAAATATTGTTAACTATATACACTTTATTGTAGAGCATATCTCTAGAACTTTTTCATTTTGCATGACTGAAACTCTACCCATTGAACAATGACTTTCCATTTTCCCCTCTTCAGATGCTGGTAACCAGCATTCTACTTTCAGGTTCTAAGAGTTTGACTACTTTAATACCTCCCATAAGGAAAACCATGCATTTGTCGTCCTTCTATGACTGGTATATTTTGCTTAATATAATGTCTTTAAAGTGTATCCATGTTGTAGCATACAACAATATTTTCTCTTTTCTTGACAAATACTATTTCATTGTATGTATATATCACATTTTTTAATCCATTTATTCATTGACAGACACAGTTTGTTTCTAACTCTTGTTTACCGTTAGTAATGCTGTGATGAACATGAACTTTTCTTTGCTGGGAGGTTTTTGATCACTTATTCAACTTTCTTACTAGTTATAAGTCTGTTAAGAATTTTCTTTATAATTCAGTCTTGGTAGTTTGTAGGTTTCTAGAAATTTATCCATTTCTTTTAGGTTATTCAAATTTTTAACAAAATTTTTTATAGCAATCTCTTGAAATCCTTTTTATTTTGTGGCATTATTTGTAATGTCTCCTCCTTTCTTTCTGATTTTATTTATTTTGAATCTTCTCTCTTTTTTTCTTAGTTTCCTAAAGGTTTGTCAACTGATTGAGTTTTCAAAAAATCTCCTTAATTTTGTTAATGTTTTACTTTTTCTATTCTCTATTTTTTCTTATCAAGTATTTATTATTTTCCTTTTTCTGCTAACTTTATGTTTAGATTATTCTTATTTTTCTAGTTCTTTGAGGTATAAAGTTAGATATTTTATTTGAGATTTTTCTTCTTTTATAATGTAGGCATTTGCTGCTATAAACTTCGCTTTTACTATTGCCTTTGCTACATCCCATAGGTTTTGATCTGTTGTGCTTTATTTTTGTTTCTATCAGGATATATTCTAATTTCCCTTTTGACAAATTGTTCCCTTTAACTTTCCCTTCTTTGACATATTAGTAGTCCGAATGTGTTTAATTTCCTTTTATTTTTTATTTTTTCAGTTTTTATTCTGCTATTGATTCTAGCTTCCTTCCACTATGGTCAGAGAAGACACTTGACATTATGCCACAATCTTCTGAAATGTGTTAAACCTTGCTTTAATGACCTAACAAGTGATCTGTCCTGGAGAACATTCCATGTGCTCTTGAGAAGAATGTATATTCTGCAGCTTTAAATGGGTAGAATGTTCTGTATATGTCTGTTAGTTTCATTTGTTCTATCGTACTTGTTCAAGGCCTCTGCTACCTTATTGATCTCCTGAAAGTTACATCCATTATTGAATATGGGATCTTGAGATCTCCTATTATTATTGCCTTGCTTTCTATTTCTGCCTTCACTTGAATAAGTATTTGCTTCATATGTTTGGGTGTTCTAATGTTGGGTCACATATATTTATTATTGTTATATCTTGTCTTTAAGTTGATCCTTTTATCATTATATAATATCTTTCTTTGTCTCTTGCAACAGGTTTTGACTTAAAGTTTATTTTGTTTGATTGAAGTATGGCACCTCTGTTCTTCTTTAGTTATCATTTGTATGGGATATCTTTTTTCATTCTTTCACTTTTGGCCAATGTGTGTTGTTAAATCTAAAATGAGTCTCTTCTAGAAAGCCTACAGCTGAATATTATTCTTTGAATCCATTCAACCTCTCTAGGTTTTTTAAGTGGGAGTTTAATCCATTTACATTTAAAGTAATTACTGATAGTAATAATTTACTTTTGCCATTTTATTCAATGTTTTCTTGCTGTCCATCTTTGTCAGTTTGGGCTGCTATCACAATTTACCATAGAGTGGGAGACTTAACTAATAGATATTTATTTTTCATAGTTTGGTGACTGGGAAGTCTAAAATCAAGGTACTGGTAAATTTAGTGTCTGGTGTGGGCCCACTCTTGGTTGCAGAGGGCCATCCACTCATTGTACCCTCCCCAAGTGAAGAGTGAAAAGTGAGATCCTGCATCTTCTTCTGTTTTTAGGTGGTCATTAATTCCATTCAAGAGAGCTCCACCCTCATGAACTAATTACCCCCAAAGGCCCCACCTCTATATAATATTGTATTGGGAATTTAGACCTCAACATATGAATTTAAGAAGAACATAAACAGTTCATATCGCTGCCTTGTAGCTTTTTTACCCTCTCCTCTTTCTTCTTGCTTTTCTGTTTTATTGAATTCTTAGTAGTGACATACTTTAATTCCTTTCTCATTTTATTTTTCATATCTTATGTCTATATTTTCTCATGGTTACCATGGGGATTACATGAAACATCCTATCATGATAACAATCTGTTTTAAGTGGGTAACAAGTTAACTTGAATCACATACAAAAACACTACACCGTTTTTTCTCCCAACTGACTTTTTAACACTGATATCACAAGTCATATCTTTTTATATTGTGTGTCAATTAACCTATTTTAATAGTTGTAGTTATTTTTATATTTTTTCACTAACTCCTATTTCAGAATTAAAAGTTATTTATACATCACCATTACAGGATTACCATATTTTTATTTATCTATAAATTTACCCTTATCAGTGAGCT
>NW_012109141.1:4213774-4222800 GCF_000951045.1 Mandrillus leucophaeus
TATATCATACCAAGTCTTACTGGCCCACAAGATTTCTGCTGATAAATCACTGATAGTCTTATGAGTATATATGTAATGTGGTGAGTTGTATGTGATGAGTTGCTTTTCTCATATTGTTTAGAAATTCTCTTCGTTATTTAATTTTGACAATTTTATTATCGTGTATTTCGGTATGGGCTTCTGTAGTTTCATTCCAGTTCTAATTCATTGGGCTTTTCAAATCTGCAGATTTTTCCCCAGATTTCAGCCCATGTTAGACAATATTGTCAAGCTTTCTGGCCCTTTCTCTTTTCTTCTACGTCTGGAACTCCCATATTTGTTCATTTGATGATGTGTTTTAAGTCCTTTGGCTTTCATCACTCTTTCCCATTTTTTTTTTTCTTTTTATTTCTCAGGTTGGATAATTTCAAATGGCCTATCTTCAAATTTGTTGATTTTTTCTTTGGATTGATCTAGAAACTGCAGTGAATTTTTCAGTTCAGTCATTGTGTTCTTCATATCCAAAATGTTTGTTTGTTGGTTGCTTTGTTATTATTTTATATCTTGCTAATATTCTCATTTTATTCATGCATTGTTTTCTGAACTTATTGATCATCTTGTTGATAGTTATTTTAAATTCTTTGTTATGTAATTTATATACACCTATTTCCCTAGAGTTTGTTTCCAAAAATTTATTTTGTTTCTTTGATTAGGCCTTATTTCTGTTTCTTTGTGTGCTGTATAACATTGTGTTACATGTGTCCATGCACTTGAAAGAAGCTACCTCTCTGAGTCTTTATGGACTGACTTCATTCAGGGAAAGACCACCCTCAATCTGCCTGGCTTCTCAAGTCTTTTATACATATGAGGGTTTCTCAGATCTTTTATACTTATGTCTTTTCTCTAGGCTTGTGCATGTAATTTCTCTATTGCAGAGACTGGTCAGTTTCTTTCTCAGGAGCTTGTAGTCTCTTTCTCTCTCTGGTGTCTGTCTGTGGTATTGCAGGTTCCCCAGTACTGTCATAAGCTACTGACCTCTCTTGTGCTCTGTAACCGCCAAGCATACAAGTTATGCCAGCCCCCGGTCAGGACTCTGAGTCAGATAAGGCAGTAATCAGTACCTCAAACAGTCCCAGAAAAGCTGAATATCAGATGCACATTCTACTCTACTTTTTCCATCCCAAGAGAGAAGCCACAAACCCAGCATTTAATCCCAATTGTGGTGAATTGTGCTGGCTTCTGTGTGGTATGATGTGTGGTCCAGTGCTTCAATAAGCTGCTGAACTCTCTTTTGATCTCTGTGGACCCCAGACATTCAAAGTATACAGTTAACTCTCAGTGCTCCTAGTCAGTCCCTTGGGCAGCTTCCCAAAATGATGAAATATATGATGTATGTTCTACTCTTTTCCCTCACAAGAGAACATTATGTGTGTGTGTGTGTGTGTGTGTGTGTGTGTGTGTTTTCCTACCAATTGTGAGCAGTGCTGTGTTAGGAAAGGTGCTCTCTTGTTTGAAATAAAATAGCATTTTTTGCCCATTTCAAAGCAGCTATTCTTGGCTTTGCTCTTGCATGGAGTACTGCCACTTCCTGACTGATTTCTGAAGTACTCATAGAGGTTTTTTGGTCCATATATTGTTAGATCAGTGTTCCTGTGGGGGAAAAGGTCTGGAATATTCTATTGTGTTATCACGGTGACATCCCTAATCTCTTCTTATTTGAAGTTTTTCTTTTTTTCCAGGTATACTATTCTTTTTTACTTTAGTTGGTTTTTTTTAAATTTTATTTTGGAAACAGTGGGTACATATGAAGGTTTGTTACACTAGTATATTGTATCCAGGTAGTGAGCATAGTAGCCAATAGGTAGTTTCTTGAACCATTCTCCCATTCTTTTCTTTCTCGTCTAGTAGTCTCCAATGTCTGTTGCTCCCACATTTATGTCCTTGGATGCTAAATGTTTAGCTCCCACTTATAGGGGAGAACAGGCAGTAGTTTTCTTTTCCTGCATTAATATATTCAGGATTATGGTCTCCAGCTCCATTTATGTTGCTGCAAAGCACATGGGATCATTCTTTTATGACTGCATAGTATTTCGTAGTGTATGTGTACCACACCCAGTCCCCCATTGATGGGCATCAAAATTGGTACCATGTTTTTGCTATTGTGAATAACACAGTGATGAACATGCAAGTGCATCAGTCTTTTTTGTTGAATGATCTATTTTCATTTGGCTATACATTCAGAAATGGGATTGTTGGGTCAAATGGTAGCTCCGTTTTCTAAGTTTTTTGAGAAATCTCCAAATTATTTTCCACAGTGCTGAATTAATTATTTCCACAGTGTATAAGTCTTCCTCTTTTTGTGCAAACTTGCCAGTATTTCTGCTTTTCTGACATTTTATTAATAGCCATTCTGACTGGTGTGAGATGGTATCTTATTGTGGTTGTGACTTGCATTTCTCTGATGATTAGAGATAGTGAGCGTTTTTTCATATTTGTTGGCTACATGTATGCCTTCTTTTGAGAAATGTCTGTTCGTGGCCATTTTTAAATAAGGTTATTTGTTGTTTTCTCATTGATTTGTTTAAGTTCATCATAGGTTGTGGATATTATAGCTTTGTTGGAGGCATAGTTTGCAAATATTTTCTCCAAATCTGTAGGTCGTCTGCTTATTCTACAAGGGAAAACAGGAAAATAAGTCAAACTATCTCTTTTCCCTGACAATATGATCCTATACCTAGAAAACCCTAAAGACTTTGCCAAAAGCCTACTGTAGCCTACTATAGCTAATATCTACCATAAAAACACATGCGCACCTGTGTTTATTGCTGCACTATTGACAACAGCAAAGACTTGGAACCAACCCAAATGCCCATCAATGATAGACTGGATAAAGAAAATGTGGCACATATACACTACGGAATACTCTGCGGCCATAAAAAGAAAAATGATCTCATGTCATTTGCAGGGACATGGATGAAGCTGGAAGACATCATTCTCAGCAAATTAACACAGGAACAGAAAACCAAACACCGCATGTTCTCACTCATAAATGGGAGTTGAACGATGAGAACACATGAACACAGGGAGGGGAACATCATACACTGGGGCCTGTCAGAGGGAGGGGAGCAAGGGGAGAGAAAGCATTAGGACAAATACCTAATGCATGTGGGGCTTAAAACCTACATGATGAGTTGATAGGTGCAGCAAACCACTATGGCACATGTATACCTATGTAACTAACCTGCACATTCTGCACATGTATCCCAGAAATTAAAGTAAAAGAAAAAAATTATCTATTATCTGAAGGTTTGAGCAGCAATTCGTTATAGTCAAACAAACCTTGAGATTTTTAAGGTTCACCTCTCTTACTGTGATGATAAAGGCTAGGTAAATATTATTTGGAACAAACAACAAAAAAAGATGTGCTCCAGTGACCTGTTTTCCTTTAATTAATAGAGAAAAACATTTTGTCATTATGAAGAGTAGAGCTGAAACTATAAGTTACCAGTAATTATCTTTTAAAAGAAAGAAATTGTACTTTTTGATAGACTGGGATACTAGAAAAAAGTGACCGAAAGAGAAGACATTCTTAAGAATAGCAGTTCATACTCTCCTAATCATTATACTTCTTTCATATTTACCATTAAATTTCATACATGTTGACAAGTTAAATCACAGGGCAGATATTTTTACTCTGCTAATCACTTCAGCTTTATTGTTACTTGATACTTATAATTTTACTTTTAAAATTTAGAACAAACAAATAATTTTATTATATACATTTTCTCTTAGAATTTTTTCCAACTATTATTCAGAGCAGCCAACCTATCATTTGACTTTTGTATAAACTTTCTGTGAATAACATCATCATGAAATCACATGTGCTACACTTATTGTATTTATTTCCTCCTTATTATAGAAAATATTAATATGCAGATCTATTCTTAAATCACATTGATATATTCCTCCTCCAAAGTGTTGAAATGAAGGAGAACAGGCTGCACGTGAATGCATCTGTCTGGTTTATTTGAAGACACGTTGTCAGGAAAACAATGAGGGTTTTCTGACATCTGGGAAACTCTAGTTCATTTTAGCTTCATTAATGATGTACATTTAGATATTGGGCAAAACAGCTCCTGAATAACTCAATTACACTATGTATAAATGGTGATAACAAAGTTCTTTCCAGGAAGGCAAGAGAATATGTCACTATTACCTTAGCAATAGCCTGAGTTTGAACAGTTTCCATTCAAATACACTAATGTACTTCCAGATAGCATGTCATTAATTCCTAATCAAGAAGCCATTAACAACTCAGAGGACATTGTTATTAGATAATCCAAATCTTATACTTTCAGAAGACTTTTATTCCTTGTCCTTATGATAAACTTTATAATTGTCCAGAAATAAAAGAGCTAAACTATATCCTGAGTATATCAGTAAATACATAAATGTATGTCTCAATCAGGAAATATTTCTCATTTTCCTTTTAAATATAAACAAAAACTCTGGAAGCAATAAATTAACGTATTATAGTTTTCAATGGTATAGAACTATTATTGTTTTACCACCAAAGGTCTACTTTATGAGAGACTGCAGCATCTGGACACTTAAAATATTTGTCTCACTATAAAGACAACTGACTCTCAGGCCCCAGTTGTGGTCAGATTTAGAAAGTTTTATCAGAATTTTAAAAAGGAAGAGTAATTATTAGAAATTCATTTGAAATAGTTGCATACTTTTTCTGAAGCTTAATTTAAGATGCCTGATCATTATCATAAAATGTTGTCTATACTTCTGCTAATTGAGCAAACATGTTTATTAGCAATGAGCAAATGAACAAAATAAATTTCCTGATTTTATATGATTTAGAATTTAGTCTTAATATGGCTGAGCCCTTTCTAAAAAGTACCTACAACTGCTCTTGAGTATCTGTTTTATTTTTGAAAGTATTAGATCAGATTTCACTATTTCCCCTTTTTAACATTAAAAATACTTTCATAAGGCCTTAATTTAGCCAAATGCAGAATGTAGTGTTTGTTTACAACTGTTTGTAAAATATATCATCTGAAGTTTTGAGCAGCAAATTCTTATTGTCAAAAAAATCCATATTAAGCAGATGAGTGAGTATTCATTTTGATTCACCAGAGGACACATTTTTTCTAACCTTTCAATTCAGATACAATACTCATTTTTCCTGTATTGAAGGTTAATAAAATTTTCTTAAATAACTCCCTTTACTTTGCATTAGATAAAGTTTGGAAAGTACAGGGAGGGATGATTTTCTGACATATGCTTTGTTAAGTTGAGATGCATAAGTGTAAGTGAGGTTATACTGTATTTATGGCTGACTCCATCTCAATACCTGAAGTGCCCCAGTAAATAAACCTTTCAGGATATGTGAGATAAAATGCAACATTATCATAGAGACCTTTGAGGTGACTTTCAATGTATGTATTTAGACTACTTTTCATAATTAGTGGCTGCTCTTCTTTTCTGGTAAAGCTATTTAAGGATTACTGAGTTCCCAGTGAAATGCTCTGAAGTGTTTGGGAGGGCTTGCTTAACTGTTTTTCCTATGGATCACCATTACTACCACTGTTTTCATAATTTGTGAATTCAGTTCTCTTTGTCTGCATCATGGCCTCTACTCTCACTCGTTCGTGTCCAAGCTTATACATCTTACTGTTGTCTTATTACTTTTCACCAATTTTATATATTTTGTCTTCCGTCTTGTCTCTTCTTTTTCCTGCACTTTGCTTTTCTCAGGACTCCTAATTTTGGCTGCAATGGGACTTAGCCTGTGACCTTGACCAGCCAATTATAATGCTGCTTACCTCTTCTCTGTTGAAATAATCGTTGCATTTTCTGTGTTTTCTTAATGTCATCATCAAAATATTTTTACACCAAAATCAATAATAAGGTTATTTAAACTTCTTAATGTGTTTGGTGATGCAAATTTTGTTATGTGGGAGTAAATTATAATTACAGAGAAGTAACACATTTTACAGATATATTAATTGAAACACATAGGACTGGATACCAGAGAAGAGTCTGAGATCTTCCCACTGTATCCTGTGACCACTGAGCATCACCATTTCTCTGCTAGTATTTTTGGCACGTTTTTCATGCCACCTTCAACAGCTGAAATTTCTCTCATCTATCAAGTCTGGCTGAAAATGTTATCTCTTCTATGAAGTGTTCTGTGAACTATTCAAGCAGAATAAATTGTTCTCTCCTTGGGGTACTTTATTCCATTCCCTAGTAGAACAGGTTTTACCTTGTATTATATTGAGCTCTATATTGCTCTGCATCTACTTTATTGGGAATTCCATGAGAGTGAATTCCCAATAAAGCAGCCTGACTTCTTCATACTTCTTCATATACTTCATCCTCACATACCAATGTGAAAGAGCCAGAAACGTTCATTTATTTGAACTCATTTTGTAATCGTACCTATGTTCAATGTTGAGGATTTCTCCAATAACTGAAGATAAATAGATGTAAGCTAATTCTGAAACAGAGATTCTGTAATGTAAACAAGAGAGGATTGGATGTTTCTGTATTTTTATTAGCTAAAGCACTCTTTATTTTCCCCAAAGCACTCTATTTATCTTAATTGTAAAAAGAGGTTGGATTTTGGTGCAAATATGGAATATTCACTAAAGAATTACATCTATCAGTCATTTAAACAAATATGACTTTTGTAAAGACATAATCACTATACGATCCAAATCTCACACATATAGCTTTATCAAAATCATTAAAATATTTAAATAAAATCCACCAAATATATATCCCTTCCCATAAAATCTAGCTATGATTAATAGCGTTATTATGAGTACCAAACCTCATTATTGAGTATTGCTGAATTTACTTGCAGTTCAATGTTTAAATGTAGTAAGATTAAAACTATTCAATGAGTCCTTACAACTTGTGGCAAATCATTATTACTTCGTCCAATTGCTGTTGTAATATTATTAATCATAATGAATTCTTTTGAAATTCAGTGGAGCAGCAATATATTATTCCATATGCATTACTACTCTAAATTAGCTCTGGTGGTTTAGATATATAAGAGCTATTACGAAGTTACCATATAACACCTGTAGAATCATAATCAGCCCAAGGAATTGATTCCAAATGAAATTACTCTTACCAATTCTACTGGAAATGGAAATCAAAAAAATATGAAAAGAGATGAGACATCCTAAAATACACTATTTCTAAATAGTGTAAGACTGTTACATTGTCTTTGCAAATAGGCCCAACACACTTCAATGAAAAAACACTAAAAAGCAAGACATTTGTGTTCACTTGACAAAACCCACATGAGTTCAGTCATGTTGGTTACACACCTCTCCAGTCTAATTAAACATTGAACAGGATTTATGGGGACGAGATTGTGTCGTCAAGGTAAATTTGTCATCACTTCTATCTATGAAGTTTCTGCTCACAATAACAAGTAATGTGGGAGAAAGAAACAAAAGACAGTCCTACTTTTTTTGTCGTTGAATAGACTTTCCACTTTGTGATGTGCTTTACGTGCTGTTGCCGTGAAATTTGTAGATATGATACTATTTGGGAACCTCTGTCTTGACTCAAAACTTCTTTCTTCTCCATCCTGTTATGAATAAAATAGTTTGAGGATCTCCAAAAAGAGAAAAATGTAAAAGCCCAGCTCAGAGCATGCAATTAAGAAAGATGCTTCAGTTCAGGGTAGAAGGGAGGAAAAATCAGGATATTTGGCCAGCTTCTAATTTCTTTTTGATTTGGGGAGTCACCTTGCAATTTCTTTCTTTTGCTTGGTCTCTGATAAGAATCTGCTGTAAATGTGCCTATTCCCTCAAGCCCAATAATAAAACACACATTTTCATCGTCAAATATAAATGATTTTATGGTTAGTGGGTGTATTGTATTAACCATACTGCTATTTCTTTCTACTGAACAGCTGCCATTTAAAGTAGGTTGTGAAAAGTAGAATGCTGTTCATATGTATGCATATGTGTTATCACACTTGTATGCATGGGTGTATATAAATGTCTATCCATTTACATGTATGTTAACAAGTTTCACATTTTTATTTTTGTCTATACATTGATTCCTACAAAAACGAGTTAGATAAGATGGAGTTTAACATATATTATGAGTGAACACTAAATAACACAAATATTTTATATGGTATTAATAAAACAGAGCTTCACAGAACAATTCATTATTCCCACATTATTGTGTTTAGTGTATAATGACTACTCCACATAAGAACCTGGCTTCAAATTCTTGCATGTCCACTTTACTGTCTTTGTTTTTCTACAGAAGTTATGCAACCTATCAAATCTAGCTTTTAACTCTCTCACCTTAAAATGAAGAGAGTGTTAATAACACAGCTACAATGAGACTTAAATGAGAGAAGGCACATGACATCTCAGTGTAGTCTCAAGATCAAGTGCATTTAAGTAAACATTAGTTCTACTTCTACTGCTACTTATTATTATCAGCCTATTACTCCGTTATTCCTTCTGGTGATGTTCAGTTGACAAGGGCACTTAGCATTTTAAGAACTCCATTTTTTTTCCCATCTCAAATCTAAATACTTCCTTGAAATTTCAAGAACAGGAACTGAGAGTTTAAAATCCTTTCCTCTGCATCTTTATTTATTGTTCTATAATTGTTCTCTTCGTTCAGGCCTTCCCGGTTACATTGTAATGTTTTCAAAGAAAGGAACTTGGCCTTTCTTCCTTTTGTCTAGCTGTGTATGACAAGTGTAACTCATTGGACAGACCAGATATATTTCAAATAATGGTGCATAAATGATTTCTTCCATATTGAATGATGCTTCAAATGATATGCTAATAATTCAATAAAATTTTACAGGAATAAAAACATCCACTTTTTATGTTTTATAATTTAGAAGATTACAAACCAAATTCTTTTTTTTTATTTTTTTTTTATTATTTATTTATTTATTTTTTTGAGACGGAGTCTCGCTCTGTCGCCCAGGCTGGAGTGCAGTGGCCGGATCTCTGCTCACTGCAAGCTCCGCCTCC
>NW_012109141.1:4225041-4226260 GCF_000951045.1 Mandrillus leucophaeus
ATCATCCAGACAGCTTTTAAATTTTTATTATTTATTTATTTATTTATTTATTTTTGTTTTGAGACAGAGTCTTGCTCTGTCGCCAGGCTGGAGTGCAGTGGCGCGATCTCCGCTCACTGCAAGCTCCGCCTCCCGGATTCATGCCATTCTCCTGCCTGAGCCTCCCGAGTAGCTGGGACTACAGGCGCCTGCCACCACGCCCGGCTAATTTTTTGTATTTTTAGTAGAGACGGGGTTTCACCATGTTAGCCAGTCATCCAGGCAGCTTTTAAAAATATTGATGTTCTGAACCCATCACAGAAAGAGTAAATCGGAAGTTGAGGATTTGGAGACTTCAGGCTCCAGGAATTGGTATTTTCTAACGGCTTTCCAGGAATTCTAGTGTGAAGGCAGGGCTAAAAACTATGATGTAGAGTTGGTGTACAGATTAGTGTTTTATGGTATTTCATAATGTCCCTGATTTATTTATGATTCTCAAAATCATGTTGCTCTTGTTCTTTTGTATAGAAAGGGAAAAGGACAAGGAAACTTAGTTTATGACTAAATGATATATAATCTAGAATTACTTATCACAACATGCCAGCCTTAATTATTGGCAGTATCAACTACCCATCTTTACAAAAGATCATATCAACTTATGGATACATTCATTTTGGAATTAGAAGCCATAAGATAGAAATTAATACATATTTAGTACCTAGTATTCCCCACGTTCTTATTAAGAATGTTATGTAAATTATATCATACACTAAAAACTTAAAAATGTATATCTAATTTGTACAAGTTTAAACACACACACACACACAGAGAATCCCAGAGGTTGGTTAATTGCCCGAGTTTCCTTTGTAAATTTAGTGAAAGATAGACCCAGTATTCATAAATGTTGGGGTTGAAACTTTTTGACACATCATTTTTGTAAGAAAAATTTATACATTTCCATTATATCTGGCTGAAACTCTGAGAATGTTTTTATCGCAAAAAAAAAAAAAAAGTTAGCACAGAAGTTTAAGCATCAGAAATATCTATTCTTTTACCTGTTCCCTTCAAGGGGCAAAGCACCAATGATCTTTAAATCTTAATACCCCATCAGTTGACACATACTATGCTTTTAAAATGCGTTTAACCAAAAGCAATTGCAACAAAAGCCAAAATTGACAAATGGGATCTAATTAAACTAAAGAGCTTCTGCACAGCAAAAGAAACTATCATCAGAGTGAAC
>NW_012109141.1:4230985-4233220 GCF_000951045.1 Mandrillus leucophaeus
TAGTAGAGACGGGGTTTCACCGTGTTAGCCAGGATGGTCTCGATCTCCTGACCTCGTGATCCTCCCGTCTCGGCCTCCCAAAGTGCTGGGATTACAGGCGTGAGCCACCGCGCGTAAGTTAGGATGGTATGTAACATCTGTTACACGTCTACAGTGTTGCGAAAAATGGCTAGGCTTTAGGTATTCGGTTTTACTTACTCCTTCAACTAAAGCTGGCAATGCAGAAATTATTATCCCGATTTTAATCATGACAAAATTGAGTTGCCCATTGTGCATGACCTTGCCAGGGAAGCTCTGTCATCTTCCTTCTTATACCTGAGCTATAGAACACTGGTAAATATTCCTGAGTGATATAGATTTATCCTTTATAAATAGATTATTCTGATTGTTTTCTAAATCACTCTGAGACTCTTTTTACTTGCCATTCATAAATTTCCTTCCCATTAATCTAAAATGAACTCTGGGAACTTGAGAAGGACACTACTCAAGTTCCCGACTGAATTTCCCTACAATCCTAATTTTCAGTAGATAAATATGACAATACTTTTAGGGAAAAAAAATTGAAGATAGTAGACTTAAGTTTTAAAATTTTCTTTTGCCTTCTGCCCCTCCCCAGTAATTTCTCTCTGTAGGCAAACCTCCTTTTTTACTCCAAATTATTTTTCTCTTAGGCTAGTTAATGTTTCATTTTCTTTTTCTCTTTGTTCTTGAATTTTATTGCAACACTTTGAAAAGGGGTTTCTATATTTTTTATATATATATATGCATATATATATATATATGCAGGACTTTTTCGGTCTCTAATATATATTTAGGTTAAAAAGACTTTGTAATCAAATGCTGCTTCTTTTTCTGTGGAAAGCTATTTAATATTCTGCATTGCATCATAAATCCTCTTTCTGCCAACAACTCCATTTACACATTTGCCATGATAGTTTACTCTTCATTTTCACCAATATTGCCCCATGCCTTATAGGGCTATTTTCATGATAAGGTGTCATCTGCTTTCATGTTCAAAAATGATATGTTCATTTCTACTCGTTCACTCGTCAAAAATTGGTTGGGTAACTAATACTTGTCAGGTACTGGGGAAATCACTGGAAACACAGCTGAGAACAAGATCAACAAGTTTTACTGGAAAGCTTTCAACATTTTTGAGTAAATAAATAAGTAGATGGATAATTCAATGTGTTTTTTGGTGCTGTGATAAGGGAAGTACAGTACCATGAGAGCCCCTAAGAAAAAAATTTTATACAGATTTGAGTGTCAGAGAAGGCTGACTGAAGGAGATGACATAAGATGAGTCAGGAGCATAAAAGAGAGGAATTAGGAAAGTATGATTCCAGCAGTAGTGACAGCATGTTCAAAGAAGAAAGAACACGCAGAAAACAGAATGAAAGTTAGTGTGACTCGAATATCCAGAGTAGAGTGAGAAGAGATGTGAGAGGCAAGCAAGGGACAATTATGAAGGACATCACAGGTCACATTGATATCTTAGGTCAGAGAGTAGGGCGATCAGATGCTTTTGGATGGCTCAATATAGAAATTGAATTGATAGTGGGCAAGACTGAAATCTAGGAGACCAATGAAAAAACTTTAAAAATAGTCCAAACAAGATAGGATAACGGCCCCAAGTAGGAAAAGATAGGGCCAGATACAGAAGATGAGTAAGAGAATATGTGGAACTTTTGGTGTGGAATTGGGTGCAAACAAAGAAGATAAGCAAGACATTAAGGCTGATGCTTACACTTATGGCTTAAACACATGAGTGGATTACATGCTAATAACTCAAATGCATAATAGAGGAAAAATAGTAGATTTGAGATAAAGGTACTAAATTCAGGGTGTGTTGTTTTGAGGTTTAGATTCCTGCAAGGTATATAACTGATGTCATTCGAAAGGCAGTAGGATATAGAAGTCTGAAGCTCACAAATGTGGTAGGGTAGAGTCAAATTGTCATGGAGAGAGGAAAAAATTGTAATGAGACCTTATAGAGCATAAATGTAGACAACTCTTTATGGCACAACAACTATTTCCAGTGAGTCTTTTAAGTGATGCTCAAACATGTCTGCATATTAATCATCCAGACAGCTTTTAAATTTTTATTATTTATTTATTTATTTATTTATTTTTGTTTTGAGACAGAGTCTTGCTCTGTCGCCAGGCTGGAGTGCAGTGGCGCGATCTCCGCTCACTGCAAGCTCCGCCTCCCGGATTCATGCCATTCTCCTGCCT
>NW_012109141.1:4234102-4239484 GCF_000951045.1 Mandrillus leucophaeus
TAATTAAACTAAAGAGCTTCTGCACAGCAAAAGAAACTATCATCAGAGTGAACAGGCAACCTACAGAATGGGAGAAAATTTTTGCCATCTATCCATCTAACAAGGGGCTAATATGCAGAATCTACAGAAACTTAAACAAATTTACAGAAAACAAACAAACCTAACCCATCCAAAAGTGGGCAAAGGATATGAACAGACGCTTCTCAAAAGAAGATATTTATGTGGCCAAAAAACAGATGAAACAAAGCTCGTCATCACTGGTCACTAGAGAAATACAAATCAAAACCACAATGAGATACCATCTCACTCCAGTTAGAACAGTGATCATTAATAAGACAGGAAACAACAGATGCTAGAAAGGATGTAGAGAAATAGTAATGATTTTCATTAGTTCAACCATTATGGAAGACAGTGTAATAATTCCTCAAGGATTTAGAACCAGTAATACCATTTGACCCAGCAATCCTATTACTGGGTATATACCCAAATGATTATAAATCATTCTACTATAAAGACACATGCACATGTGTATTTATTGCAGCATTATTCACAATAGCAAAGACTTGGAAACAACCCAAATGTCCATCAATATTAGACTGGATGAAGAAATGTGGCACATATACACCGTGGAATACTATGCAGTCATAAAAAGGATGAGTTCATGTCCATTGCAGAGACATGTATGAAGCTGGAAACTATTATTTTTACCAAACTAAAACAGGAACAGAAAACCAAAAATTGCATGTTCTCACTCATAAGTGGGAGTTGACCAGTGAGAATATATGAGCACAGAGAGGGGAACATAACACTCTGGGGCCTGTTGGGATATTGGGGGCAAGGGGACGGATAGGATTAGGATAAACACTTAATGTAGATGATGGGCTGATGAGTGCAGCAAACCACCATGGCACATGTATATCTATGTAACAAACCTGCGTGTTCTGCACATGTATCCCAGAATTTAAAGTATAATTTAAAAATATATAAAATAAAATGTGTTTAACACAAACAGCAACTTTTTGCCTGAGAAGTAATCAAATATGACTCAATATATAAGATATAATATGTGTGCATTCTGCTAATGAAGATTGCTGATGATATGGCTTTATCTCCTTTCCCTTTTGTTTTTGTTTTTTGTTTGATCTTACTTCTGAAATAATATTTTACATATATTTTACTTTACCTTCTTCTTTATTGTGTCTCACCTTCATTTTCATTGCCTTCTCATATTCTATTGAAAGACAAATCAAATTCAAGCCACAAATTTAAAAACAACAATAATCACCAAACACTTGAGCTGCTTTTACTATGGAAATTAATCTAAATTCTGAAGATAACAAAAGTGTTAAGAAGTCAATAGGTGCTGAAATTGTCAGCAAATGTTGACTTACTAGCTTTGTAGTCAACAAAAGAAAGAAAAGAGAGAGAAGAAAAAGAATCTTGAGAGTGGTTTTTTTTTGTTGTTTTTTGTTTTTTTTGTTTTTTTTTTTTTTTGCAAGGACTAGGATATTAGGTTTAAATTCTGGGCTTAAGAAGGGAGTTCAGGTGAGCATAGTGTAGTAAGGGGAAGTGGAGACCTCATTTACACACTCACTTTCAAACCTCTTTCTGAGGTCTACATAGTACCTAGAATCTAGAATTGTTACATCGAAGAAACAGAACAACAACAACAAAATATTTGTTTTTTTTAACTTTTATTTTTAAGTTCAGGGGTACTTGTGGAGGTTTGTCCTGTAGGTAAACTCGTGTCATGGGGGTTTGTTGTTCAGATTATTTTGTCACCCATGTATTAAGCCTAGTACCCATTTGTTGTTTTTCCTGATCCCTCCCTCTTCTCACCCTCCACCCTCAGGTAGACCCAAGTGTCTCTTGTTCACCTCTATGTGTCCATGCATTCTTACCATTTAGCACCCACTTATAAGTGAGAACATGTGGTGTCTGGTTTTCTGTTCCTGCACCAGTTTGCTAAGTATAATGGCCTATAGCTCCATACATGTTCCTACAAAGGACGTGATCTCATTCTTTTTTATGGCTGCATGTTCCTTGGTGTACATGCACCAAATTTTCTTCATTCAGCTTACCACTGATAAAGCTCTAAGTTGATTCCATATCTTTTCTATTGCAATTAGTGCTGCCATGAACAAACATACATATTGTGTGTCTTTTTGATAGAATTACTTACATAGCTTTGGATATATACCCAGTAGTGGGGTTGCTGGGTTGAACAGTAGTTCTGTTTTTAGCTCTTTGAGGAGTGGACACACTGTTTTCCACGAAGGTTGAACTGATTTACACCCCCACCAAGAGTGTATAAGCATTTCTTTTTCTCTACAACCTCTTCAGCATCTGTTTTTTTTTAATAAAAGAATATTTGAACCAACCCCTTCTTGGACTGAAATAATGAATAATTGTCAGTAACATATTCATTTAATCACAGGATTAAGTGATATCAAGCAAGAATAATCTGGGAAAATTCTCCAAGATTTTCATTTTGCAAAATTTCCTGAGAAATGAAAAGATTTATGAATGATCTATGCATGGCCAGTTAGATGCCCATAAATATTAATATTGCCAAAAGGATATCACTTAAACATTAGAGCATGTAGAACTAACATAAATACCTTTAATAATTTTGGACAATATTTGTTCTGCTAATTTGGGGTCAGATGAAAATTAGTTATTTAGCATAGTCATTAGAGAAGCATGGGCATTTTTCATAACAAGTAAAATATTGGTTCTATTCCTTCAGTACTAAGAAGGGCCACTAGAGAGCAACTAAAAATCTGTTTTATCTTCTAAAATATAAATGTATCACTATTAGGGAGCTTTCCAACCAGGAATTGCATTCTCAGTCTTCCCTTTAATTCTGGCGAGATGATTTTTCACCAATGGAATGTGGACAAAAAAAAAATTGTGTAATTTTTTCAATTTTTAAAGAGAAAACATGCTTTCACTACTTTTTTGCCAATTTACTGTTGAATTTTGTGGATTCCGAGACCTTCAGGAGTAGTGGAGTAACAAAGTGAAAGAAAGGTGGCTTATGACAATTCTTGCAGAGCAAAGACTCCCAGAAAAATTTCACTGAAATGTTATCTGAGCAAGAAACAAATTCTATTGTGTTAAGCCACTTAAACTCTAAGGTTTACTTGTTATAGCTGCAAACATCAACCTAAAAATACAATCACCATTTTTTTTCAGTAACAGTACCAATAAGAGAAAATTGCTAAAAAGTATTATTCCCACTTTTAGTAAATAAGAAAGTTGTTAGAGTCTGAATATTTATCTAGAAAGTAGAATATGTGGGTAGTTTTCTAGATTTCCCTAGCTTATTCATAATCTGCTACTCACAAACCTCAGAAATAATTCTTCATAGAATTATGGTGAGAAAAATTATCAGAGAACATCACAAACCTATAATCTTTGACATCTCATATTATAAGACTAGTTTAGCACTACATGTACAGAACATAAATGTAAAAGAAACACCTGCTAGAAATAAAAAAACTTTTATATAAGACATGAATAATTTGAAATATTTTGCTATTTGCTTTTCCTATTACATATACTTTTCCAGCGATATATTATAAAGAATAATTTTAAAAATAAGCTTCCATAATAGTGTTTTTGCTTGATCGAACAATTACAGAAGTGTATTCTAAGACCTCTTCCTGAGGAACACGATTGGTTAGTTTTCTATCTAAACTTTTTCAAACGATTTGCTGAAAAATGAGAAAAAGAAAATTACTTGAAATGTGGTATCTCATTTTGTTCATTGAAGCTTATTATAATTCAGCTCATTAATTCATATATGCAAACATAACAGGAGTCAATTCACATTTCCCAAAACATAACTACAAACAATAAAAAGCAATTATGAAGTCCTTTCTAATCAAATTATGCAATTCATCATCAGTAAAATCACTCTAAAAGAATCATTATAATTTGATTTAAAATTTTAGCAATTTATATTGTTTTGTCTTCAAAATGAAAATACATCATAATATTTTTATCACTAGTATCTAAAATACTAGCAGAATGATACTATTAGCCAGATGCTTCAGTTTGCCAGACAGTTAGGACCAAATGATGCATTTTTGATTAACTCAAAATATCGAGACTAATCTCTGGAGTCTCTCTGTACTTGCCAGTAGATGGATTGAGAACAGATAAATGTAAGGAGAAAAAATAAAAGCTTTTAAAATGAACTGATAATGTGCAACTACCAATCAGTAGAATTTTTTTTCATCAGAAATTATTTTATAAAATAATAGAAGAAGAGAGGGAAAGGTAATTATTTGATATTCATAAAATACTGGGGAAGGATAAAAGGAGGATATTTAAAAGGAAAATCAATAAATGAAAACTCCCAAAACTTTAAACAAAATTATATTCCCCTTAGCTCCTCCATTTCTCATAAGCTATACATTAATCTAAAGATGCTATGCAATTGGTATTAAGGTTACGTTTTTTAAAAAAATATATATATAAAGATGGCCAGGCACGGTGGCTCATGCCTGTAATCCCAGCACTTTGGGAGGCCGAGGTGGGTAGATCACGAGATCACGAGATCGAGACCATCCTGGCCAACGTAGTGAAACCCCGTCTCTACTAAAATACAGAAATAGAGCCCGGTGTGGTGGCGTTCCTGTAGTCCCAGCTACTCACGAGGCTGAAGCAGGGGAATCACTTGAACACGGGAGGCGGAGGTTGCAGTGAGCCAGGATCGCCCCACTGCACTCCAGCCTGGGTGACAGAGCAAGACTCCTTACACACACACACACACACACACACACACACGTAAAGATTTGGTAAAGATAATTAAGATCTACCTGTCATCTTGCCTAATGCCTACATTAAAATGGCAAAATTATGTGATGCATTAGCTCAATCAAGTTTTAAAAAGATGGGCAAGTTCTAAAATTAAGGATGACCAGACTGATTCTGGTGCCAATTTCCCATCACATCACTATCAGGAAAAGAGTCGTCAAAGTGCTGCCTTCCAGTAGAACTTCCTAGAAACTCACATTTTTCCTCCATATCTGAGTATGGCTAAACATTGAGATTTTTGGTTTGCTTCAGTTAGTAAACTTCATGAATATTTTTGCCATATTCATCCTACTTATGGCTAAAGCTTTTGGGGTTCAATTCTGGTCCATAAGCAAAGAGTACCATTCTCATTTTATGCTGTGTAACTTTTTCTCTTTAGAGTTGGGTGATAAAATTACCATGACCAAGACTGTAGTTTTCTATATCTCTCTATAACTTTCACCCTCAGATGCTGCTTATTAAAGGCCTTCTGTGTCTTCCCGTTGTCACTGTCACCATGGATCTACTGATAAGATGATATGTTTTCACATATACTTATGTGCTCTTTCTTTCTTT
>NW_012109141.1:4240275-4245188 GCF_000951045.1 Mandrillus leucophaeus
AACATTTTCTTTATCCAATCTATCATTGATCGGCATTTGGATTGGTTCCAAGTCTTTGCTATTGTGAACAGTGTCACAATAAACGTATGTGTGCATGTGTCTTTATAGTAGAATGATTTATAATCCTTTGGGTATATACCCAGTAATGGGATTGCTGGGTCAAATGGTATTTCTAGTTTTAGATCCTTGAGGAATCACCACACTGTCTTCCACAGTGGTTGAACTAATTTACACTCCCACCAACAGTGTAAACTCATAGCCAATATCACACTGTATCAGCAAAAACTGGAAGCATTCCTTTGAAAACTGGCACAAGACAAGAATGCCCTCTCTCACCACTCCTATTCAACAGAGTATTGGAAGTTCTGGCCAGCACAATCAGGCAAGAGAAATAAATAAAGGGTATTCAGTGAGGGAAAAAGGAAGTCAAATTGTCTCTGTTTGTAGAGGACAAGATTGTATATTCAGAAAACCCCATCGTTTCAGCCCAAAATGTCCTTAAGCTGATAAGCAACTACAACAGAGTCTCAGGATACAAAATCAATGTGCAAAAACCACAAACATTCCTATACACCAATAACAGACAAACAGAGAGCCAAATCATGAGTGAACTCTCATTCACAATTGCTACTAAGAGAATAAAATACCCAGGAATACAACTTACAAGGGATGTGAAGGACCTATTCAAGAACTACAAACCATGGCTCAAGGAAATAAGAGAGGACACAAACAAATGGAAAAACTTTCCATGCTCATGGATAGGAAGAATCAATATTGTGAAATGGCCATACTGCCCACAACAATTTATAGATTCAATACTATCCCCATCAAGCTACCATTGACTTTCTTCATATAATTGGAAAAAACTACTTTAAATTTCATATGGATCCAAAAAAGAGCCTGCATAGCCAAGACGATCATAAGCAAAGATAACAAAGCTGGACACATCACACTATCTGACTTCACACTATACTACAAAGCTAGAGTAGCAAAAATTTTTCATACATAATATACAATTTGGCCTGAAAGAATGTGTGTCCCGTTACTTAGACTACACAATGTCATTTTTAATATTTTGTCTTTCTTGTTCTTGAATCTACTAGGCATGTACTGAGACCATTACATTGATTGTATTACTATTATTTTCTTTTCTCTTTTTGTTGAAATGATATCGAATTCAGAAAGTTTGATAATCAGCATATTTAATTAAAATTCCTATCTAGGTCATCTTTCTTTTTCCTCCAAAGAATATGGAATTGGGAAAGAAAATCCTCTAAGTACTTTCCAAAGTTTTACTTTAATCATAAACTACCTTTACAGAACTGTTAGATTAAGTGATACACTGCTGAATACTTTCTTTGTTTTTCCTTTCTGAGTAAATGTCCTCAGGATTTCTTCACACACACATTCATTCAACGAAGATTTAGTGAGCATCTGCTTTTTGTGAGACATACTACAGGGTATTGTCACCTATGTTTTCCAGTGGGAGCAGTGGTGAGCTGTTCCCAGCTCATGGCACTTTATGAAACCTGATTCTGCACATATCTTCCCAACTCCGTGTTCAGGAACATTGTATTGACACCTTAAAATTGGCCACGGTGGGAATATTTACTCACTGCAAATTGACAACTGCTATAGATCAGGTCTTTCTTATTTTTTTGCCTCGAGAAATGGTTGTTACACATTTACCAGCACACCATTAAATTGAAACCTTGCAACAGCTGTGTGAGAAAGGCGCAGTAATCTGAATTTTACAATGGAGACATCTAAATTGCAAAACTGTAGTTGTTATGCCCCTAGTCACATTACTGTCATATGTACGACTGGATCTAAATGCTGGTATTCAGACTACCTTAATCACTTTTAACATCCTTCAACACAGTTACTCCATGTCACTAATCAATTGCCTTTCAATATAGTTTATCTGGCTGGTAAAGTTATACATATGTGTGTAAGGGGGTATTTATGTAATGCTCTATTTTATTAGTTATCATATTCAACATAATTACATTATAGTGATATTTCTGAAGAAATTATGTGAGTGACAAGGATAGAGACCTATTTATTTAAATTCTCATGAGATTTTTCTGCAGAGTAAAGTTCTTTCTTTCCATTTAACACAGAGTCCTGCTTTGAGATCTAGAGTACTGACGCAAAGTGAACACTGATAAATCAATGTGAATGTTGTCGACATCTTAGCCACTGACATGAAGACGTTATTTCTCAGTATGGGTGCATCTGAATAGGACAGACTATTACCAATATATTTTAAATCTCTACTTTTAATATTGAAGTAAAATTGGGAAGGAAAGCGTGTAACTTTGGGGTAAAGGGTTAAATAATCAACTTTTCCAGAAATGCTGTGACTGACTCTAAAGCTGGTGTTTCCATGGCTAATGAATAATACCCAGCAAGGATAATGCATTGATTCTGATACTAATGCTGCACTCAGCAATTTCTCCCTTTTTATTTATTTAAATCATCAGTCTCTGGTCCAGTCAACACCTTGTAACTGAGAAGAGAGTTATCTGGCAGCTTACAATCAATATAATGGAAATTACTAGTACACCAGTGGATCAAAACCCTGTATATTATTTTTTCAAAACATGATATTCTAAATGCAATAATTAATTATAAAATGCAATTTTTAATACCTGAGGCTAACTTTAGTAAAAAGTTCTAAAAAATTAACAAGTACTTCTCTCTTTTTACATACCCCAATTCTATTTATCTTTTTAAAATTACTCTTGGAAGATAAATATATAAAATTTGATCCTTACAGCAATACAAAAAAAAAAAAAAAAAAATACCTCTGCAGACAAGCAGGTATTTGTATGACAGCGTGAGACTAAAAACATGCCTATTTTTGCACATAGAAACACAGTTTTAACATATAGTGATTGGCAAGTTATACCATAGTAGAAAGGGGTAGCATATAACTTTATTGTTTTAGAAATAGAAACAATTTTGTTGATTGTTTAGAAACAATTTTCGTTGATTACTCATAGATTTTTTGATACGAAATTCAGATGAAGAGAATTGAAGACATTTCACATATTTTTTTAAATGTGCTATTTAGATATATTTATTGTTATCATAACTTGACTTACTGTTGTATTCAATATTATCTGTCTTAATGGTTAATGCTTATGCATGAAAAATATAGGATGTGAGGAATTGAATGTTAAGATTTTTCAAATGATTTTTCTATGTGAACTTCAACCGTGTGAAAATTTATCATTTCATATCTGATGTAGATGACGGGTTGATGGGTGCAGCAAACCACCATGGCACGTGTATACCTGTGTAACAAACCTGCATGTTCTGCATATGTACCCCGGAACTTAAAGTATGATAAAATTTAAAAAGTTAAATACCAAAAAAAGAACGTTTATCATTTCAAATTAATTTCCTTAAAATAAGTATTTTCCTGTCTTTTGTGTGTATACACACTTATGTATATGTATACATAGACAGAGCACATGTGTGTCTATGATTATATAAACACATTCATATATATAACATTTCATATATATACAAATATATAGAAAATATTTTAGAAATATCTAGCAATATTTAGAAAATACTATAAAATATTTTTCTGTTTACAAGAATGAAACATAGGTTCAGAGTACAGAAGAGATCAAATTCCAAACTGGATACAGACTAAGGGTGTGACATCTTCTCCTGTAAAGATACTTTTTTGCACTCTCACTCCTAACTTTCACTCACATTCCTTTCTCACAATTTACTCCATTGGCTAGACATTCCTGTGATGAAGATAGGGGAATGCCTTTATTACAGGTACCTGTGTACATATCATAGTGTATATATATATTGGAGATTATACTACTAGGGGAAAGAAAGAGACAAAGAGTTATTGGTGGAAGACAATATCTGTCTCTCCATACTTGGTGCTTTGACCACTCAAATAATGGTAGAACCGTTTTTGGCACACATAAGCAAATTTTCCCCCTCCCTAGTAACTAAACTCAAGGTTCAGTCATTTCAGGTTTTCAGCTTAAAGTCTAGCTACTAGGGAGGTGATCACGTCTGGATATGATGCTCCATGGCTCAACATAATTTTTCCTGCCTCATCCAATAAACAATACAAAGGAGGAACAGGATGAACATAATAAAATTTACATTAAAAAGGCAGAAGATGGGAGTAACATAGTAGTTACTGATCGAAGTCATCAATTCTCAGGTTAAAGTAACTGGAGCCAAATATCTTGTGGAAATACATTTTTTTTGTTTGTTTGTTTAGCCTTAAAACACTGTTTTTACTTTGTAACCTCCCTGTTCTGCCCATCCTCCTTTCTCTCAACTTAATGCACTCTATCATAATGTTGAAATTATTAGTAGGAATTTTTAGGGTTCTAATTAATCACAACTCCCTTCTTCAATGGTTTTGGATCATTTGAAAGGTAAAACTAGGGTATGGTTGGTAGGAAAATATCAGCTTTATGCTGGTAAACCTGGACATTGGAACTGAGGGCCAAATGGATTTTTATACTTTTCTTCTTTAAATCAAGACCTTATAATCCATCTATAAAGGCAGTTAGATCCATAGAGGACATGTGTACCCAGCCAGTCAATTGATTTCATCCCTCCAACTTTGAGGGCAAGGAAGAATTGTCCTTATCAGTAGGAAGACAACTAGGAGACACTGAGTGATGAAAGTGGTGGAGAGAGAGTGTATCCAAGCACATTATGGGCACAGCAGGGAATCTTGTCCCACACTCAAGATTAAAGGAAGTCATTGTGAGAAAGATCAAGGAAGACAGTACAACCAGAGGCCAAAGCAGGAATTAGAAAAGAATAAGCCTGTAATCCCAGCACTTTGGGAGGCCGAGATGGGCAGATCACGAGGTCAGGAGATTGAGACCATCCTGGCTAACATGGTGAAACCC
>NW_012109141.1:4245309-4267695 GCF_000951045.1 Mandrillus leucophaeus
ACATTTTTAAAAACCTTTGTTCCAAAAAAAAAAAAAAAATTAAAAAAAAAAAAAGAAAAGAATAAGGAAATGGCTTCTCCTTCTCTATTTTACTTTATTTTATTATACAAGGTAATTTTCACATAATTGTTGATAGCCATGAGTATTTTTGCTAATATGCATTAATGTATGCTCACATTTCTCCTAAAAACTGTCCAGAATATAAAAAACCACTTCTGCTTAATAACTTTCTTGTTTATTTGATGGAAATTGGATATATCAACATATTAGCATTAGTTTTGACTTGATAAAAAAGTAAATATATTTCCTATTGAAATTTTATTATCATATGATCTTTTCTCTTTCAATTATTTCGTTCTATCTTTCTTTCTTTCTCATTGCTTTTGTTCCATAATCCCATAGCCTTTTGCTTGCATAGGTAAGATAACTGCTATAAAACAAATTTCAAACAAAAGTAAAATACCTCAAAAATCGTATAAAGTCTATAAGCCGCAAGCAATGCTGACACAGTTTTATAAATATCACTAGGATTGGAGTGAAATATTCTTTTTGGGTGATAGAAAATGATTTGACTACCATCTAGAAAATTATAAAAAATGTAACTCATTACAATTTGTTTGTAAACAGTGCTTCATAATTTCTTGAGAGTTTCTAATGTTGTCTCATTTATTCATTATTATACCTCCTAGGCAGTTTTAATAATCATTTATCATTATTTTACAGATTAGGAAGTTAAGGTCAGGAAGGACACATGACTTCATCTAGTGAGGAAATGAATCCAGGCTTCTAACTCTGGCCCTCTGATTCCATATCCATTGCTCCTTCCACTACAGCGTGCTGAAGTCAATAGTGAAAAAGCACTCCATATGTCACACAACATGCTGTAAGACTGTCCAACTATTTTGAAGAAAATCTCCCAGAGAAATCAATGACCAAGAGAGAATTGCAGAAAGCAGATGGTGCCATCAGCACACTTCTGCTGTGGCATCTGCGGTTACTTCTGTGCTTCTAGGTTGGATTGTACTTACATCAAAAGAGCCAATATGTGCAAAAGGAAGAAAATAATAATAAAATAAGAACAAAACCCATAGCACAGACACATTTACTAATTACAGAACTGCTGATGGATATTAACCATATCTCGTGTGTGTGCACGCATGCGTGCACACACACCTGAGCATCATGAGACTTAGCTAATGCTCAGTGAATGCTGTAAAGCTTGGAGGCCCAGAGGCCAAAGGGCCCCCAAGAGACTTACCTAGAAATCACAGTAATAGAGTTGCAGTGGAAACCCCCTACCTAATTACAGATGGTGCTCAAGGCAAAATCCCATTAAGACAAGTTTTATGGGTTTGTTGTGGATTGGCTGTCAGAAATAACACCATTAGTACCCAGAGCCTGAAATTGACACAATACTGATCTCCAATCTTTCTGCAGAGAAATACCAAAAATGAAAATAACCACCAGAGATAGTTTTTCAACTCAAACTGGATTTCATTCTAGGAAAGTATTCTATAAATCAAATTTAAAACACACACACACCAACTCTAATGGCAATTATCACATTTTTAGAATTTTAGTACAAAACATATTCACCTACTTTTAAAAATATTTATATTCTGAAAACATGTTACAAAGATAGGATATATGCGGTCACTTTGATTTTTCTCTTTGAAACAATATTTGTTAATCAGATCACCGACGCTAGGATATGTGGTTTGGTGGAGGCAATGCCAGGTAAACACTCAGTTTATTATACAGGAAGGGCTTTGTCATAATCCTGTAAAGTCTGAAGCCCTGGGGAATTATGCTGGACCATGTGTAGCCTAAGGACTTCACTTGTTTAACTTAAAGAAACATGTCTACTCTCTCACTTTTTCTGAAGTCTATAGTAGGATATTTAGACTTTCTCACCGTAAGTGCAAAGGAAATTTCAGAGGGAAACTGAAGTTAAAAAAAAAAACTAACAGCAACAGCAGAGCAGGTCTAAAAGTATCTGTTCACACTCCTTATTGAACCCAACTCCGATGGTTGGACAAATATTCTTGGCAAATGTCCAGATAGCATTGTCGGCCATAAGACCTCTGTTGAAACTTCTCGATTTTGCCATCGTAGCTTGAAAGCAGCCATGGACACTAGGGAGGCAAATGGGCACAAATGAGTATGTTGTACAATAGGCTGGATATGGCCCATGGACGTTAGTTTGAGAAACACTTAGGTGTTTAATGTCACCCCACAAAGAAACAAAACAAAGCAAACAAAACCTCTTCTTTCCTTCCAGTGATATTTCTGGCCCTAAACTCTGTGTCCTAATTTAATTTTATTTCCTTGAAGCACTCCAGAGCTCCTCCTAAGAGGCTGAGCTTGTGGGCTTGAGCTTGAGGTTAAAATATGTAGTCAGCATTATCATAGTAATGTTGTAGTAAGATAACTACAGCAGTAGTAAGTTAAGCCGATGTTTTAGTCATCTGCTCATCTTTGTAACAGGAATGCTCACACAATGGTATTTAAGTCACTCTGACAGTAAGAACATACTACGTTACATAGAACTTTGTGATGTTCATTAAAATCAAATACAGTAACATAGAAACAATCACAGGAAATATATTTAATATGATTTTATATTAAAGTTGACTACATCACATTCTTTTTGTATTCTTTGCTTTGCTTAATTTTTTTTCACAGTGTAAATCAATAAAAGAAATTCATACAAATTATGTAGCAAACTTGACAAACATTTTTTAATATCATGAACTGATTTAAAGTCATTCTGTCAGCTTGAAAACATTGAGAACTCAGTATTCTGGGCTACAGTTTTATTTTCCTATTCACGTAAAAAGATGCTGACTTCCTTGAATGTCCATCTCACCAGCACCAGCAGCTTTATCCTATGCCCTGAAATTATTTAAGGCACGGCTGCCTTTAAAATGCATGAACCCATATTTGCCCTCAATGTTCAAGCCTTTGATCTTTCACCACTGATTGTTCTACATCATCAAAAATCCTCAAAGCTCCTCCGTGGATAGTGGTCAGGCCCATAGGCACACTGCAGAATTTGATCTTGAAACCACAAAATTGAAAGTCTTTACATCTCAGCCTCTAGTCCTGCACTTGTTTAAACATATTCATAACACTTTGGAATGGCTTTCACTGTTATTCAGTAAATTATACATGATACCACTTTTAATGTTTTAAATGAGAGAACTGACAGTCAAAATAGAGAACTCCAATTAACACTGAATTTTTATTTTATCAATATTTTAAAGGATTTTAAACATCAGATATGAGATGTGATTCTAAAGTGTGACTTTTGTTGCAAACCTAAATTTCCACATCCACATGGCTCCTGTCCTTCCGTTAAATTCAACAAACATTTATTATGTGACTATTATATGTCTCATGTAAAGCCATATAAAAATTGGAAGGGCACATTCTCTGCCTTACAGGAGCATGAAATTTAGAAAGGCAATTGGGACATGTATTTTACAAAATTATTCAGCTTATTTGAATCATTTCAGTGTAATTGAACTTTAAGAACAAGGCTTCTGAAGTAATAAGTCACATGAAAAACTAAATCGTATTGCTTTCTTGTAAGAAAAGGGCTTGATTTAACCCTTGACTGGGCATCATTTTTACCTCTTTTTACCTGCTTAACCTCATTGTCTCGTGTCTCAATGTTGAGAGCCTTACACAGAGACCTACACAGAGATATCAGTACTTTTAAATGGAAAGCTTCTTAAGAATACCAAACATCATATTGAATTTTTAAACTGAGGACATAATACACGATCAAGGATACTAAATGATATATATTCATTTATTTGCTACCTCTTAGTTTGTTAATTAGGATTTCATTGGCTGCAAGGGACAGAAACCCAAGTAGATTAGTGGATGGGAATAGAGAAAGGTTTTGGCTTTTTACATACATGACTATTGGAAAACCAAACAATAGGAAAGACAGTAGCTCCGAGAACAAACATCTACCAGAAAGCCTTTCCAGTTCCATCTTTTGTCTCTGTTTATGTATGGCATTTGCTTTATTATCTCTCATACTTGACCTGTAAGAATGATGGTTATCAGGAAGAAAAAAAGTTTACATCATAGAACCGTTATACAGGCAAGGCCTTTATAGACTTCTTAATCCCCTCAAGGTCTAAAATTCATAAGGAAGGAACAAAATTGGATCATTTTGGGACAAGCTTTCATCCCAATCCAAATCAACGCTTTGGATACATATGGTAATTCCTAGGGTGGTCATATAAGAATATGGTAACTCCTAAGATGGTGCTATGTAAGTAAGTCTGGCAAAGGGAGGGTTCCCAGGGAATAGGTTAGATAATCACTTATAAAGATCTCTATAGAGATCTACACCAAACATATGAACATAAGTATTGCAAATGGCTAATAGCCGCAAATGCAAATGTCATAAGCAAAATCACAATAAATAGTTGCCTATTTGTAATTTGTATGCAAAAATAAATTAAGCAGATGTAAAATATTATGTCCCCATTCACTATCTTGACACATTTTCATATATCTTTACTTTGGTCCTAGTGAAACCAGGAGGATGTTTCATGTTTTCATGACCTTTTCTAGTAGGTTTTAGGGAACTTTAGGGTAAGGAATAGTAAGTACATGCAGGCAGTCTTAGTTCGTTTTGTGCTCTATAACAGAATACCACAGACTGGTAATTTACAATGAATAAAATTTTACTTGCTTACAGTTCTGGAGGCTTGGAAGTCCTAGAAAGCATGGCTGGCATCAGGTAGTATCATCTCCTGGCAGAAGGACATAAAGAGGGCAAGAGAGAGCAAGAAGGGGCCAAACTCATCCTTTGATAAGAAAATCACTAACACCATAACAAACCATTCCTGCAATACCAGCTTTAATTTATGAGGACAGAGCCCTCCTGGCCTAATCACCACTTATAAAGCCCCCAACTGCAAACACTGTTGCATTAGGAATTAAGTTTCCAATATGTGCTTTTCGGTAGACACATTCAAACCATAGCATTTCACCTCGGGGCCAAAATGTATCTCCTTCTCATATGCAAAATAGGCAATGATAGGCTTTCAATAGAGGAAGAGACCTAGGGAATCCATTTATTATATAATAAAGTTTACTGAATCTAATATAGAGTAATTTGGTACTATTGTTGATTGGCAATGATGTATTCTTGTTGAAACTGTTTTTCTTTGTAAGACAATTTATTGTAGTCTTATTTTGTCTATATTTAAAAAGTAAATGTTTTAAAGTTCTTTGTTAATGATGTATAAAAGTACTCCTAGACACATTTCACATTTCATCAATCCCTTTAAATATTGAATGAAAAACATTACAACCCAAAAGAAGGAAACAATTTTATTCATCAATTTATGAAAAGTAGAATTTTGAACAAATCCACTTAGAGTAACAAACTCCTAAATGAATTGTCAGGCTGACCATGCATCGTTTATAAGCATAGCAGCTGGAAAGAAAAGGCTAGTAACAACCTGGTTTTATCATTAAAGAACTTATAGACTGTATATTACTTTTGAAAGAGGAAGGGGAGAGCAACTATGACAACTATATTGGGTACTATTTTTAAAATGTTTTACTCTTTTTAGTATGTTTGCATTATAAATACCGTGTGAGGCTTTCTCCCCAAATCTTGGGAATACAGTTAGTTCTAACATATTATGACATATATATTCCTAAAACACCACTTTGCTGTGCAAAATTGCACAGTAAAAATCACAAGACCTGTAGAGTATTTGGGACTGGGTCATAACACTAAGAAATTGTATTAGTGAGACATTTAAGATAGGAACCTAACAAAAAGGGTAGCACACTTTCACACAAAGTGAATGGTTAAGAAATGCATGAATATAACCAAAAATTGAAATTTACCTTGAAAATGGCCCGAAGCTTGTTTGTGGATATGTGCATCAGAAAGTCTATTAGTTTTCTGTTACTGCTTAACAAACAACCACAAGCTTAATGGGCTAAATCAACACTCATTTTTCATCTTGAAGTTCTATAGGTCAGAAAGCCAGACAGAGCTTAAATGGATCCTCTGCTAAGAGACTCAGAGGCTGAAATCAAGGGGTCAGCTGAGGCTGTGATTTTTGGTACAGCCTTGGCCCTCTTTCAGGCTCATGCAGGTTGTTGGCAGAACAGACTTGGAAGGTTGAAGGATTGAGGCTCTCATCTTCTGGAAGCCAACCCACTCCCTGGGCAGTTTGCAACACAGCAGTTGCTTCTTCATGAAGAGTAAGAAAGCATCTCTAACTTCTTCTTCCACCTCTTCTACCCTCTTTTAAAGGGCTCACCTGGTTGGGTAAACCCCACTCAGAATAATCTACCTATTAACATAAACCCAGCTGGTTAAGGAACTCAATTACATCTTCACATTTTTTCTTCCATACAATGTATTATAATCATGGGAGAGACAGCCCATTGCCTCTCCAGGTTGTATGTTTAGATGTAATTTACAAGTTTCTCTTACCCAAGAACAGGGGATAAGACAAAGGCATGTGTCAATAGAGGTCATCCTGGAACTGTGCTTAAGTCAGAAGAGTTCCAGCTTTTAAGTTACTGTGAAGAGGTAGAAGTAATGCTATATGAAATTGGATTAAAAGTTTTAACACAATGTATGAATCCATGGGGTTTATAACACATATGGTGAACTAAGGCAGGTGGTAGATATTTGAGGTGTGTGTGTGTTTGTGTGTGTGTGTGTGTATGTGTGTTTTATTATTCCTATGTAGTGGGAAAGTTTTAACACCATATATGAATCCATGGGGTTTATAACACACATGGTGAACTAAGGCAGGTGGTAGATATTTGAAGGGTGTGTGTGTGTGTGTGTGTGTGTGTGTGTGTGTGTGTTTTATTATTCCTACATGGTGGCTCAGTTCAGCTGGGTCTAATTTTCTGCATTCAGCTAGTGTTTTTCACAGATGAAATCATGCATAAGCCAATGCAAAATTTGTATTATGCTCAAATTGTTTCATAATATATCAGTAGTGTTGAGACTAATGTGCATTTTTAAAAGAAGCATTATACCAGATTGAACTATGTGTATTTATTCTTCTACCACTTTCAGTATTTAGAATGTTGCCATACAGTGGAAGTTTAGTAATATCTTTTAAATAAAATAGAATTGAATTAGACTGTGGAATTGTGATAAATACATGGACAGGGCTTTAGCTACATCTATCAAGTTCTTCCTAAATTGTACTCCTGGCTCTAATGAGCCAAAGAAAAAGAGAAATGGGATGAATATATGGTTTATCTACATAATCACATAGAACTCATAAAGAACAAAAAGAGAAGAGTTGAGGAAAATAATTTATAAAGGCATGTTGGTGCAATTTCAGTACCTCAGTTCCAGTTTAAAGATTATGGTTATGAGATCTATTATATATTTTTTTGTTTTAGTTTTAAAATATGTGTTTAGGATAAGTGAATTTCTGAAAGGAGATGAGTTTCTATAATAGAACTTTTCAGAAAGACATAAATAAGTTTATCTTCATTTCATACCTTAACTATTTGTGAAATGCTGGCCAGATTAAAGAACCAGTATATTTAAGAAATTTCAGCATATATTCCCAATAGAGTTTCCTCAACAAAGAAACCTAAATGAAGACACTGTCGAAAAAAGCCCTGTAAGAAACACTCCACACCTATGCCACAGTAATATTGAGGATGCCTCATATATAGAGCCATTTGAGCTACTATTTCAGGAATATAAAAAGAGGCAATAAGATATTCTCTTTGAAGATAATGATTTGTGTCTGTATACTTAAATCAAGTTTTACCACCCAAATTACCACTGAAATAGCTAAGGAAACATAAAATACAAATATTCCTATTTGCTTTTGTGAAATACAGTAAGGAAATAGCATTAAAAAAAACAAAATCTGAAGTTTCTTTGCAAAATACTAGTATAGTGGGGTTTGACTAAAGGAAGTGGCAAAGAAAATATAATTTTAGAAAATGCACGGGAAGAGCTTTCCTAGAATATGTGGGATATGTGTGGAGGTAAGAAAAAAAATCTTTGTGATAAATGGAAAAACAATATAGAAAAAGAAAATAAACTCCATGGCAAAGGAATATAATAGTAAACCCGAAAAGAAGATCTTGATTAACAGTTATTATAATAAAGGTAAATTTTTAAAAAACTATCACAATGGAAGTCAGTAAATTCCAGACTGGTTGCAAATCAAATAAAAATGAAATGTTGTTTGCAAAAACTGTATCTACGAGCAAATACCATTAAAAGATCACAAAGAAATGGATAAAGTTGCCATCGGCAAATATAAACAGAAAAAAATAATACCAGTGACAATAATAAATATTTTAGGAAAAGCACAATTCTGATAAAAAATATTTATGGTTTATTCAACAAATATTTATATAATGTCTACTGGAATAGTGTTGAGTGTCTAATCTACCAGGTGCAGACAAAATACTTTCTGGTTTTACCAGTCCCCCAGCCAGGTCTTACCTAGGGGTTTGTTAGTTGAGCTTTATCATTTCTGAATTTTCTTTAAAAATCCTAGGTATATTTCTGCCACATTGGCCATGAAGTTATACCATAAGCTCTCAAGAGGTGACTATAATTATGGAGACATGTAATACGTGGATCTAAAAATTACAAGTTTGTTTGTTTTTCTTGTTTTGTTTTGTTTTGTTTTGTTTTTTGATAGTCACTAGGGAAGTGAACACATGGCTATAGAGCTTAAGCAACTGACTGGCAATATAATACTCTGTTGACTCATGCCTAAGGCTGCTGTGTAAATCCTGGATTTTTAAAAGACACTTAGGAAGTGTATTAGAGGGACAGAACTAATGGAATAGATCTATATACAAAGGAGAGTTTGTTAAGTATTAACTCAAACAATCACAAGGTCCCACAATAGGCCATCCACAGGCTGAAGAGCAAGGCGAGCCAATCCGAGTTCCAAAACTGAAGAACTTGGAGTCTGATGTTCAAAGGCAGGAAGCAGGCAGCACAGGAGAAAGTTACAGGCTGGGAGACAAGGCCAGTCTCTCTTTTCACATTTTTCTGCCTACCAATCTTCTAGCTGTGCTGGCAGCTGATTAGATTGTGCCCACCCAGATTAAGGGTGGATCTGCCTTCCCCAGCCCACTGACTCAAATGTTAATCTCCTTTGGCAACACCCACAGACACACCCAGGATCAATACTTCGTATCCTTCAATCCAATCAAGTTGACAGTACTAACCTTGGGAAAAAAACTCTAAAAATATGAGACAATCAAAATTATTTTGAAGCCCACTGGTGTTTGGATGCTTTCACAGAATTAATTTTTTCAAGTTTGATAGCGACATCATAGTTATGTAAAATATATATATACATTTGGAGACTCTGTACATACAGTGATAATGGCACAAGGGGAACCTCTGGAAGACAAGGGTAGAGGAGTATATGAAACAAGATTTTCTTGTCTTGGCAATTGTTAAAATTGAGTGAATCACTTTGAATGATTCAATAATTATTCTTTGTTTAATACATTTGAAATTTTCTATGACAAAAATGAAAAAGGACCCAGTAGCAATGAACATATTTAACACCTTTTTTTTTGCTCAGTTTCAAGTGTTTATTACCTTCATTTATTTATATAACTTATTTAATTATAAATTTCTGTAATTTTATTTTTAATAATGGCTCTGTTTAACAACCAACTCGCCAACTTTCTACAAATTTAACAACTTGATCTTCCAAGCTGATAGAAACCAGCTCCAGTGTACTACTGGTTACAAGAGGTTTCATGAACTTTAGACAAATGTTTAACACAAAAGATAAAGCAATCAAAACTAAAGACTTAGAAATGGAAATATAGTCAAAACCTATCTCTTTTTAATTTCATTAACAAGAAAGTGTACAAAGACATTGACAGAAGTTTAATCATTAATAAGTCAATATATTCATTTTTCTGAATATATCAAATCGTATTTAGTACTTCTGTGTTTCTTCCCAATAAGACATAATGCTTAATACATAACTTTATTGTGTTTGCCCCCAAATGAGCCATTTTATAGTAAATGAGTAGTACCAAGTAATTTTTATATTAATATTTTCCAAAATTTATCATTTTAGTTTCCACAATACTTCGATTTTATTTAGCAATTTTCTCCATCTAGGAGATGAAGATCACTGTAGCCTTGTCTCTGCTTTGTTTTCCTGCTGGCTTCCTGTATAGTTACATTATGGCTGTAGCATATGTTGGTTACCATTTGTGTGTGTGGTGAGACTACTTAAGGTTCACTTAAGAAACTTTAAGTATACCTTATTATTAGTTGTAGCACCCATGCTGTACATTAGGCCTCCAGAACTTATTTATCTTATAATTAAAAGTTTACACTTTGACTAACATCTCTTTACTTCCTTTACCTCGCAGCCCTTGGCACCTACCAATCTACTCTTTGCTTCTATGAATTCAAATTTTTAGTTTCCACAATGATATGGTTTGGGTCTGTGCCCCTACCCAAATCTCATCTTGAATTGTAATCCCCACGTGTTGCGGGAAGGGCCTGGTCGGGGAGTGATTGAATCATGGAGGTGGACTTCCCCGCTGCTCTTCTGACAGTGAGTGAGTTCTCATAAGATCTGGTTGTTTCAAAGTGTTTGGCACTTCCCACTTTGTGCGCTCTCTCTCCTGCTCTGCAATGGTAAGATGTGCTTGCTTCCCCTTCTGCTTCTGCCACGACTGTAAGTTTCCTGAGGCCTCTCAGTAATGCTTCCTGTTAAGCCTGAAGAACTGTGAGACAATTAAACCTATTTTCTTCATAAATTACCCAGTCTCAGGTAGTTCTTTATAACAATGTGAAAACAGACTAATATACATGTATAAGTGAGATCAAACATTATTTGTTTTTTTGCATCTGGCTTATTTCACATAGAAAAATATCTTCTAGATTCACCAACGTTGTTGCAGATAGCAAGATTTCTTTTTTAAGACTGAATGATATTGCATTTATGTATATGTCACATTTTTTTTAAATTCATATGTCAACAGACAGCAAGATTATTTTCACAACATGTTTATTGTGAAGAATGCTGCAATGAACGTGAAAATGCAAATATCTCTTCAGATAGTGATTTTATTTCCTTGGATATACACACAGAACCCCAGATCTTAGTTTCTTATGCCATTCTAAATAAAGGACTCAGGGCTTAAAAAGAAAAAAAAAAAAAAAAAAAAAAAGGCTAATTTCAGAGCTTGTGCAGGGAATACACAAAATGAGCCTAGAACATCTTATAGTTCCAGAAAGTAAGGACATCCACAAAAATCAAACCAATGGGGATATATTAAAGGGATATAGGAGCCAACATAAAAGATAGCTAACTGCCAAAACTGCAACAATTTGAGCAGCAAAATAAAAAATATATGCCTATTATATAACGTCCTTAATGATATAAAAATATTAAATAAATGAGAGATAGAAACAAATATTCCATACAGAAGAATTCTAAATAATTTATATAGGTACTACCTGCTATATTAGGTTGGGCTTAACTCCTCAGATCTTGAATGTGGACTGTGCTAAATTATTTGCTTTCAAAGAATAGAGCATGAAGAAAGGGGGAAGGTAACTTCACAGTATAGAAATCTGTCAAACATTACCTCTACCAGGTAATCAAACTATTAACACCATTGGCAATTGGTCGTCTTAACAGCATGTACATTTCATATGATAACTGAGAAGGGCACTTCTGGTCTTCCTACTAAAAACACAACCTCAGCCTAATCGTCAGAAAAACATTCGAAAAATCCAAAATGAGCAACAGTCTACAAAATACTTGACCAGTGCTCGTTAAAATTGTCAAGTCATCAAAAACAAGCAAAGTCTGAGAAACTGTCATAGCCAAGAAGCACCCAAGGATGCTGGATGACTAAATGTATGATTGTATTCGGGATAGAATCCTGAAAAAGAAAAAGGACATTAGGTGAAAACTAGTGCAAAGAATAAAGTGTAAAGTTAAGTTCATAATAACGTACCAAGGCTGGCTTTTTAGTTTTGACAAGTGAACCATTCTAATGAAAGATGATAAAAATGGGAGAAACAGGGTGAGGGGTACATGGAAACTCTGTATAATCTTGGCAAATTTGCATTAATCTAAGATTGTTCTAAATTTTTAACTGTGTTTAAATTGAAGAAAACAGAGACAGACATTAGGAGATAATAGTTTCAGTGAATTATTTAATTAAAATATAGTACAGATAGGACTTATGATAATGGTGCTTTAGCGAATGAAGTGGAAGGCAAAGAACATTTCTTGAGAATCTACTATGCACTACAAGTTGTTCTGAGTGCTTTGTTTTATACACTACATTTTATTTCTTGTGGTAGCATTATTCTATATTTAGACACACAAGAAAACACCTCTAAACCAACAAACCAGCTCCAAATATCTACTAGCCGAGTCTCCCAAATTACAAATAAATCAAATTGACAACCTTTGAATGTCATTAAGCCCTACATATCACCTAGTGTGACAGGTATGAAAATGAAGGCTTCTCCAGGTTCCAGAATAAATCACTAAAATCTCAATGTCAGTCTTTCACACAAGTGAAAAGCCTTCAGAATTCTATAGGAAATTACACCTTTTATTTCAAAATCAAACATTCCAGCCTGGAGATTATAAAAGGTATCTAATAATCTAAAACTGTGCTGAAGGACTCAAGGTATTATGGAAGCAACTGCCTGAAAGCTAGGATTTAAAGTAGCTTATCTGAGGCTAACAGAGGTTTACATCAATGTTTATACATTTTGGTGAAAATATTTATATATCTATAGAAAAAGAAAAGCAAAATCGAAAAGTATGGAATGGCTACAAATTTGCTATTTCCATCAAGATTACCGTGTCATAAATATCTCCTTCAAAGTGATTTTTATCAACTGTAGATTCCAGGCAAGGATCTCATATTACGTTTTGAAAGAATTATATGGCAAAAACTCGGTGGAAAACTATCTGAAATTCAAATAGAACATTCAATACATTTATTGAAAGTTTATTATGTAAAACATTGGGCTCGCTTAATGGAAGTAAATAGCATTTCCAAAAAATCAAAAAACAAAACAAAACAAAAAAACAAAAATGCGTAAAAGATGATGAGAATGTCTTCGAATTGTTAAAAGTGGGAACAGGAATATTGCAGCTGTTGCGTCTATTTAAAGCTGGAGAGAGGACCAGAAAAGGACAGAACAAGAAGACAGACCTTCCGTCATACGTAAGACTTAATTCTGTCAGAATATATATTTTTAACCTTCAATATATATTTACAGGCCATGATGTGCATTGGATGCTGTGTCAGGTAAGATTCCTTTAACTGAATAAAAGAATAGCCAAGTAAAATGGCTGTAAAAATAGAATTTATTAACATATTTCACATAAAGGCATTCACGGGAAGTTGGTTCAGAAGTGGTAATTATAAGTTCAAAATTGTCAGGGCTCTTATCAGCTTTCACAATTTTCCCAACTTTCCCGATAGTCACAGAATGAGGACTGCAGCTTCAAACATCACGTCCTCACATAGTCAGGTTAAAAGTTTGCAGGAAAGTTTTAACTAGAAGGCCTGCGTTGCTCAAACCTCGCATATTCTCAAGAAAGGTCTGTCTTCGGTACTGGCCCTTGGCTACCTCCTGGAAGATGAACTCTGAGTCCTTGGAATATTCCGCCTCATTTTTCTTTTAATTTTGTTATTTTGTCTCACATTTTTGAGGCCTTGGGCCATAAACTAGTTTGATCACCTAGTTTATACTAAAAACACGATTTACGGTAAATACCTGTTTTTGCTTCAGGGAACTGAAGTCTTAAGAGCTGAGTTTACTCACAATGTATTAGGTGCCTACATGATTGAACCCTCACTGCCAACCTCCCCCAGTCAAAAATATCCTTGCACATTAAGACTCTAGTGAATTTCCGTGGATGGCAACACTTTGCTTGTGTCCATACATATTTTCTGGAAGAATTAAGCATGTCTGTGTGACTCTCCTAGGAAAGATTACCTAGAATCTGGCACGGAGTTTCTCCTGAATTTAGTCCTTTGCACTCTTTCTCTGCTGATTTTAATCTATATCCTTTTGCACTGTATCTATATCCTATGCTTAATCTGTATCTTATGCTTACTGTAACCAGGAGCGTATCAGCTTTTCTGACTCCTGTGAGTTTTTCTAGTAAATGGTTGAGCCAAAGGGTCGTCTTGCGCGAAGTTAGTGTGAGATGTGGAATACATCATGGATGACATTGTTACTCGTGCTCTTTTAGTCACAGAGGGAAATCTTTCTAAGGATTTCTTCCAAAGACTTCTTAAATTCCATTGGCCAGACCCTGGGCCACGCTTAGCTGCAACTGAGGCTAAATTGAGAATGTGGCAGTTTTAGCTTCTATCATGTGAGGTAGGCTGTTATTAAGGAAAAAAGGGAAAGAAAATGGCTGTTAACTAGGACACCAAGAGTGATGACACAGATGCTTCCGGGTTCCTCTGTATTTTTAAATTTTCCCCCTCATTTATGTGAAATGCTGCTTTAAAAACATTTTTGCATGAGGAGAAGTCTCATGTTCCTCATTAATATGACCTATGTTATGAGCCAGATATATTCCTAGACAAAAGTTAAAACTATTAGACAAATGTATGTTAATGGTGGAATTCTGCATTCTATCAAATAATTTAATCAAAGTTGATACACAGCTCCACATACGAGATTTGATCTAAACCCGAATTGACAGAAAGTAAATTAATATTATTGTTCGATTACGCCTTAAGTAAAAACTTAAGAATTAAATAAAATTCCTATACTTGATATTTATTTGCTACAAGTTTGTTGCTGTTCTGATTTTAATCCTTTTTTAGCAACTAAAGAATTTTCATAAGTGGATTAAGAAGGCAGACGTTTTTCATGAAAGTATATTTCTCATGTATTAGGGTATTCTTACAATTTTTAGTATTTTCTTTTGTTAACATAATTGTTATTGTTTTGTGAAAATATATGAATTATTAATATTGGAAAAGCAACTAATACTTTGAAATATCAAATGGTGTCTTCAGCCCTCTTGCCTGCCCGAGTAGGGATAGGGTGACTTATTTTTGACTGTTATAGTAAAGATTGCAGGATATGTGCCAGATAGAAGACATTTGGAAGAATGTTTCTCTTCCTAGCATACCCATACCATTATAAAAAGGAGTGGGAGGCCAGGCGCGGTGGCTCATGCCTGTAATCCCAGCGCTTTGGGAGGCCGAGGTGGGCTAATAACGAGGTCAGGATTTCGAGACCAGCCTGGCCAACATGATGAAACTGCATCTCTATTAAAAATACAAAAAATTAGCTGGGCATAATAGTGGGCATCTGTAATCCCAGCTAAGGAGGCGGAGGCAGGAAAATCACCTGAACCTAGGAGGCAGAGGTTGCAGTGAGCTGAGTTCAGGCAACTGCACTCCATACCGGGCAACAGAGTGAGACTCTGTCTCAAAAAAACAAAAATAATAATAATAATAAATAAATAAAAATAAAAAAGGGGGTGATAGGAAACACTAGTTAACATAATGGAGACAGGGTAAAAAATAGGGGAAAACCAAGAAATTAGAAGTGAGGTATAACTTACTTCTACCCTGTCCCACAGAGGACGCAACTGGAGTGAGAGTAGTGAGAAGGATGAACAGGTGGGCTAATGGGTTGAGGTCTGTGGGAGAGTATGTATCACAAGAATCCTACTTGGGTCAGGGACACAAGAGTAGGGAGGAGAGTTAGGGGAATGACTGTCCTTTATAGTATAGGGAAAATGATATGTCCTTTGTGGGACATACTGCTTCTCATTTCTTCTTTTTCCTCTACTTTTTACTGTACTTCCATTATTTTAACTAGCGCTTGCTATCTCCTTCATGTGTGCGATAGTATGGGAAGAGTAAATTTGGAGCTTAATTTTATCATCTTGATTTACACTATTCGGTGACCTTGCAGAGATGGGAAAATGGTGATATACTCACAATAAGGAACCCCAAACACCTCCCTGAGTTTTCTACGTAGGTACATGGCCTGAAAGAAGACTCAACAGTTTGGTGTGATTCTGAGCAAAACATAGATTTTAATAGAGGGAGTTAACTCCTCCAATGGAGATGCGCAATACATGTACTTTTGTTTGTGAGCACATGGGACTGTTTTTGAGAATGACAGTGCTAGGAAACCCAGTATTTAAACAAAAATTAAAGGATTTTGGAGAGAGTTCTGTGAACTTTGTGTATCAGAGATCATGCAACTACAGCCCACAGGCCAAATCAAGTCTGCCTCTTGGTTTTGTAAACCAAAATTTAAAACAATGTAGCCATGTTTATTCATTTGCATATCATTTATGGCCACTTTCATGCTAGAATGGTAGAGTTGGGTTGCTGCAACAAAGACTGTACAGCTCACAATGTCTAAAACACTATCTCCTGGCCCTTTACAGAAAAAAGTAGCCAACTCCTGGTCTACACCAAAAAGGATATATTAACAAAGAGCACCTGCAAATGGCACATCCACCTCGAAAATAATATGGACACAATTCCTCAGATGCTATAAATTTCTGACTGTAGGGTTAGACTCAAGGAAGAGAGAAAAAGAACTCAAATATGAAGCTGTTATTTGCAATGTGATGGTTTTATAAATATCTTAGCTGGAATTAGCTGGACTTAAATTAGCTGGAAATAACTAGATGAATTTGCCTGCTAAGAAGCAAGCTGGGGTTCCAAGTAAGATATTAAAGATAGTTCTAAATATATAATTATATTTTTATACATCTGAATTTTGTGGATCTAAAATTTTAGGTCACAATATTTTTACCTCAAAATACCATGGCTTTGAAATTAGTAAGGACACAGTCACTTTTAACTTCCATTGGTTTGTCTAAGGCTTGTATTTGTGAATTTTTTTTCCCCTCCATTCTTCTTTTCTAACTGGGGTCACACAAAAAAAAGGAAATAATGAATATTTTTAATTGCAAACTGCTTATTTGATTTATTTTCTGTTGACACCAGTGCCTTTCAAATATTTTGGGGATTCCAACTTTAAAAAATTATATAACTTAAAAAACATGGACATGATCAGATGCTGGTAATTTTACGATTTTTCCTGACCATACATATTTTTTAAAACTGTGTTCATGTTATTATACCACTACTTTGGTTAAAGTATTATAATCTGTCTCTTAGTTTTTTTTCTTTTATCTCTTCTGGAATTTATATTCTATGTATATTTTATCTCCTGCATCTGTTCTTTGTGTCATTTTTTATTCTGTGTCATCACTTCGATTTTTATTCTTAATCTCTGATTATTGAGAAAATTTCTCTGTTTATCTTCAAATGCACTGATAGAGATTTCCAATAACTAATCTATGGCTCACTAGTACATTGCCTTTTAAAAGGCAAAGATTACCTTTTTGTTCACCAATAAATATTTCCTCAAAAAGTTTATTACTCATTATTTAATAATTGTTCTACTTTTATAGTAGTATGCTATTGAATCTTGATAAGGATATTAAAAAGGTATTTTATAATTTTCTTTACTTATAACTATTTTAAACATAAATAAATTCTCAAAATATTGCTTTATTTGAAATTTGTTTCGTATTTTTTTTTTTTTTTTTTTTACTTATTTTCTCAAAGAGAATACTTTTCTTATCTACTATGTCCTAGAAAAGTTGAGACGGTTAAGATAGTTTCCATCAGATATGACATAAGGTAACTGGGTGACTCTTTTGTGTCTTGGTAAAAGAATAATAAAAAAATAAAACATTCATATTTACTTCAGTGACAAAGGTAGAACCAAGACATCGGGTAGATCCAAGAACATTCAGTTTAACCATTAACTCTAGTAATATGTCAGAAACCTTAGTTTTGGTGGCAAAGGATGTCACTGTAACCTGAGATGGATGTAGAAAACAATCTTTGCCTATTACTAAAAGTAAATCTTGCATATGTGTCAGAGGCAGTGTCCCCAAACTGCCACAGCTTTACTCAGAACAACCCTCAAGGAATGCATCTATTGTGATTGGTAGGACTGAATCCCGTTTTGATATTATTTGCACTTACCTGATGAACTTTCCAGAATGATTCTTGTGATACATACTCTCACACAGACTCCAACCCATTAACCCACCTGTTCATCCTTCTCACTACTCTCACTCCAGTCAAGAGGATTTTATCCAGCTTGCTCCCAGGGTTCACTCTTATTACCGAAGCAAATACTTTTTTGCATATGGCAAGTAACCTATTGATTGTTTCTTCCTATCTTTTTATCTCATTTTAAACATTTTCAAAGATTTCTAAAATTTCCTGATGTTTGAATGGCACTCTTTTCCTGATCCGACATCAGTTCATATTTCTTTCTGTGTACCTCAGTGGATTTCAACAACAAAGAAAAGGAATACCATTTAATTTTCATTTCAAATGCATAAGATAACTGACATTTTCTTTCTGCTCTTAATAAACTCAAGTTATTCTGTCATCTATAATCTTTGCTCTTTATTAATAATTTAACTGTAGCCAGACTATAATAGAGAAGTAAATATGATGGTGAGAAACAAAATTAGGTAAACTTGAAAATTAATCTAAGACTTGTGATCAAACAGAAGTTTAGGTTAAATAAATTTGAGAAATAGAATTATACAAAAGGAAGCACCAATTTAAATATTCCATTTAAGATCATTTTAAAAACAAATAGAAGTTTTTTGAGTCAGATAAGAGGAAAAATGCATCACACGTGCAAGTCTCTACCTTTTACTAATACACTGCTCTGCTTTTTAAGTTGACACAATATGATAATATCTTTAATAATATATTTATGATCCTGATTTAATAAACATATAATTTTATTTTATTACATACACAAAATATGCACTCATTCACATCATCTTTGATACTTTACAAAAAATATAATCCAGATCAGGAAGTGAAAATGAACCCCAAATATAAAGAAAGAGTGGAGGGAATGCAGTTTATATTATTTATTGACAACGCAAATCAGCAAAAAAGTGGAATATTAAAGAAACAGAAATCAGTCAAGCTTCTTGCAAATAAAATAAATTTAAAAGTGACATAGCCATAGTTATAAAATATATTACAGTAATTAACTATTCATGTATGGTTCTTCATTAATAATGTAAAGTTATTGATATGATGGATGGAGCTTTAGGGGAATATCAATTAAATTTAACAAGAACAACAAAAAGCCAGGAAACATGAATAGACTACAAAGATCAGCTTAAAAATTTAAAGTTATATAAGAACAATCCCAGTAAATGATAGTTATATAAATAATACTTTCAAACTTTGCTCTGTAAAATATTATTTTATATAATTATACTTTTAAATTTTATACCTTGAAGTTTAATTGTACATTCTACTTTTTAAATATTAAAGAGATATGTGTTTCTAAACAATATTCAAAGTTAGTGCAAAAGTCTAGAATATGCTCTAAAAAAAGGAAGTTTCCTATCACTATGATTATTTTATACATTTTCTAATACTTCTAATAAATATAAAGAATAATTGAAATAGCAGCTGGGCATGGTGGTTCACGCCTGTAATCTCAGCACTTTGGGAGGCCAAGACGGATGGATCACTTGAGGTCAGGAATTTGGGAGACCAGCCAGACCAACATGGCAACACCCTGTCACTAATGAAAATACAAACATTAGCTGGTGTGGTTGTGTGCGCCTGTAGTCCCAGCTACTCGGTGGGCTGCAATACGAGAATCACTTTATCCCTGGAGCAGAGGTTGCAGTGAGCCAAGATTGCAAATTGCACTCCAGCCTGGGCAATGGAGCAGGAAGCTGTCTCAAAAAAAAAAAAAAAAGAAAAAAAAATTGAAATAGGATCTCTAAATATTTGGAAGCAGGTGACAAAGTATACCCTTATTTGCAGATATTAAAAATATCCTTGTGAAGATAAACGAACAGATATCAATCATCCTATATCAGCAATAATCAGAGAAACACAATCATAAGAAAACTATGTCACTCACTTTAGAAAAAAAAAAAAAAAACATACCCAGTAATAAGTTTAATATGAAACATGTAAGATGTAGGAAAAATATATTGCTAAATTTTCCTGTTGCTAATATATAATATCTATATCTCTTACAAATCAATAAATATAACAGTATTTCAAACAAATGGGTCAAGATTATGGACAAGCAAAACAGGAAAGACATAGATGTAAAGATATATTCAATATGAATAGCAATAATGCTAACAGTAAATTATAAGATTTTTAATTTGCAAAGATTAAATCATAGGTTGATAACCAGTGTTGTCTAAGGTAGGAAAATGGGGCCCTATATCAGTCCATTCTCACCCTGCTATAAAGAAATCCTTGAGACTGGGTAATTTATGAATGAAAGAGGTTAATTGGCTCTTAGTTCTGCAGGTTGTACAGGAAGCATAGTGACTTCTGCTTCTGAAGAGGCCTCAGGAAGCTTCCAAACATGGTGGAAGACAAAGGGTGAGCTAGGCACCTCACATGGCCAGGGCAGGAGGATGAGAGTGGGGGAGGAGCCACACATTTTTAAATCACCAGATCTCACAATAACTCACTATCCTGAGGACAACACTAAGGGGAGATGGTGTTAAATCATAGGAAACCACCCTCATCATCCAATAACCTCCCACCAGTCCCCACCTCCAACAATGGGGATTACAATTCTTCATGAGATTTGAGTGAGGACACAGATCCAAACCATATCAGGCCCTATGATATCTTTTTTTTTTTTTGGTTACATATAAATTAGCACGAGTTTCATAAATGATGTTGTATCTAATTGTTTTCATAATCTTGGAATTCTGCATTACCAATTGCTTGTGATTTTGCTTCTAAGAATTTATTCTAAGAAAGTAATTAAAGCAGATCAAATTTTATAACAAGAGAGTTATCCATGCACTATTTCTAACAGCTAAATATTTGTAAGAAATCTAACTGAAAATAGTACTGAAGTGCGACATACCCTAAGATGGAATATTATATCATTTTTATATTTATTAACATGAAATGAGTCTTGGTAAAGAAAACAGGTTATAAAATTCATATGTAGTATGTTATTTTCTTATATTCATGCACCTAATTTAAAAAGCACGTACCACAACTCACTCTTTCTAGTGTGTATTAGTAGGGTTGTGGAGAATTTCAAGCTACACACACACATACACACAAATATACACACACAGGCACACACAAATCAATATGTTTTAATTATTCTTTCTGTTCTTCCTTGAGTGTGTATATTACATGTTATCAGAAAAAAGTGATTGGCCTCTTCCATTTCTACTGACATCTACCTGTCTCTCCCTTTCTCTTCCTCTCCATCCTTCCCTCTCTTTCATTCTCTCTCATTACCTCCTCTCTCCCTGGCTCTTTCTCTCCCATATTTGATTTCTCCTCTTTGAATGAGCATGTCAGATCCCACAATGACCCATTCAAGGACACAGTAATTCACATCCCAGTGCCATTATCTTGAACCTTACAGAAAAAGCTGTAACTCTGATGTACTGGATTGAAAATTTTTGAAACTCTTGATAGAAATACAAAAACGAGGAGATTTGTACCAGATTGATGTAATTATTTTGGGGAAACATTAGGTTCTGTCACAGTAACTGTTCTTGGCTGTCCAGGAAACATTTTCACTTTTATTTTTAAGAATCCTTAGTGAACTGAAAACAAATAATTGTGAAAGTCCTAATAACAATGATTGCATTAATAAATGCTGTGATGAGGTTAGCATCTTTTTACTCTACTGGCTTCACAGCACATCTATCTGTAATAATTCTTACTGAAGGTTTCCTTTTCAAATCAGTACCTGCTTGACCCTTATTCCATGCTTTCAAGAAAAGCAATTCTTCCTAAATGATTAATTGTTAAACTAAAAAACATATTTTAAAGATATTTGTTTCCTATTATTACCTAAGTAAAATGTGCAAATTTATGAATCAAAATGGATTTCCTTGTGTTCAGCAAAGTTGGCCACTTTAGATGGTTTCACTGCATTATTGTTCAGCAATCCACATCTTCTTCTGAGTAAAGATATTTTATGTAAATGAGTGTATTTCTCGGTACCATTAAGCACATCAGCATCCTTTCTACTGCTATTTAGTACAGACTCAAAATGCACAAGAATGGTCAGAAAAGACAGATAGGCGCTAATGACATAACCAAGATATATTTCTATTTGAAAGAAAACTAAGACAAACTGGAAGAGAAAATGATATGAGATCAATTAACATTTCACACCACGGTTTTATTATTATTATTATTATTATTATACTTTAAGTTCTAGGGTACATGTGCATAACGTGCAGGTTCGTTACATATATATACTTGTGCCATGTTGGTGTGCTGCACCCATCAACT
>NW_012109141.1:4269182-4283120 GCF_000951045.1 Mandrillus leucophaeus
CATACGTAAGCCCCAGCAAGTTGGAGGGATTTCATGTCCAACTGTATCAGTGATTGTTTCTTCCCCAAATAACAATCTCTGAATCAAATATCGTGTGGCCAGTAAAGGTTGTTCATTTTATATTCTTTAAAAAACATGGTTACTCAAAGAATCAACTGTTATTCTTCTCATATGTTGGTTAGTTATATAACAGAAACTTCGTAGCTTCTTCCATCATGGCCTATGCAAATGGGTAAAAGTAAAACTAATATTTGGCAACTGAAGCATTAATTTTTATCATATAACTTTTAAATAAATAGGTATTTCCATACTGATATTCCTTGTGGATAAATAAAATTATAAATAATTATTATTGGACGAGACTTGAGATATCCACTCAATTATTTCTTTACTGCATAAATTCTGTGTACAACATCCCAAACAAATGGCTATTTAGTCCCACCATTAAAACCTCCAGCTATGGTTAGTTCATTAATCTCATTAGTTTGCCCACTTCGTAAATTCTCAGATTTACGTCTGGGAATTCTTGCCTTCTATTGAAAAAAATACCTTCTTATAAATCTGACCCAGAGACTTAAAAATTCCTTCATACAATAGGGTTTTAAATCTTTGAAGGCACTCTTTGAGTATCTCTGAAATCTGCAGCATTATTTTATTATTTTTATTATTTGAGTCATATCTTCTAATGATCACTCACTAATGTCTCAGTCTTCTTTACTTTTTAAAGTAAAGTTAGTTTTAACAAGTTTTTAGCTGTTTAGCTGTACATTTTTCTTGAATTTTTTGTAAAGTTTTATTAACAGTAAATTGATGTATGAATTATTTCCATCACCAAAGTTTTCCAATAGCTATATCATTATTATTATTAACACTGTGAGCCTTAGATACAGGTTTTTATTTATAATTTTATAAGATTGTAAACATATTTACTTAATACTCCCATTACAGTGACAGCATTATCATTATTATTTTGAGAAAAGAAAAGTAATTTATTTTTATTTAATAACCTTTTCTGGAATATTGTTTGACAGGATGTTAAATGTTGAGCAGTTGACACCGTATGATCCCTTTGTTTATCTCAATCTTATAGGTTCATGTCTACTGAATTCGGGCTAGCATTTTAAGCCACCAATTTTATGTTGTTTTCATATGTAATAGGCAGATTATCAACACAACCTTGTAGTGTAATGAGTATATAAAATACATGAAATGCTTGGCATTTGTTGACATAATATAAAAGTTTATTTCTTTTCTTATTCTGCTGTTTCATAAAGGCAGTATTTTTCCTTTTGTTCCTTTTTTGTTTTTTCATTAAAAAGGCACCTATTCCATCTTCCCTATAAGCAAATACTTCTTCCTCTCTCTTATAATTTTCCCCCAGATAGTTTATCCAAGAATACTATTTTTATTCCCAATAAATTGTTAATATTTCATCAGGCTATTGTCTGATACAGCATAATTGGAAAATAGGAATTCTGCTAAGCATACTTCAGTCACTCTAAAAGAGACATCCTATGAGGTTGTCACATGCTACTTTGTTCCAGAACAATTGTAATAGAGCAGAACAAGCACTGAATTTAAAGAGTTGTGTCTGAATCTCAATTATACCATACTTCATGAATCCTGGGAAGTAACTTCTCTCCTCCATTTCAGTTGTTCTAAGCAGGTGGGAATCAGGGCTATCAACAGTGTTGCTGCAAATATTAAATGAGTTTGAACGTGAAGCACTGGGCTTTCAACATTTTCACTAAATTGGATTCCTACAGTTGAAGAACAGTCACTATCTTGATGCTCATTCATTTGAAGTGTTTTCTTTAATTTCTAAAACACTTAAGTTGTTAGTGAATAATCTATCCATCAAGAGTTTCCATTATAGCAAAAAAAAAAAAAAAAAAAAAACATAATTGAGCAAAAAAGCACACTACCTTTTCTGGATAAGACCTTTCTATGATCAGCTCATTAGTAACTGGATCTATAAATACTATTTGTAACATAGAAAAAGTGACATTTTCATTATTCATTTGTAATAAAAATGCTTTATAGATGTTTCTCCTTTTGATTTATCCCAGTTACAAGAGTATCATCGTATTGACTACAGCTCAAAGTCCTAATTTCTCTAGATAACAGTGTCACCAACAAACACCATCAAGCTTAGATAAAATAAGCTTTTGTAGTTTTTTGTGTTTTTTTTTTTTTTTTTTTTGAGATGCAGTCTCACTCTGCAGCCCAGGCTGGAGTGCAGTGTCGCGATCTCGGTTCACTGCCAGCTCCGCCTCCCAGGTTCACGCCATTCTCCTGCCTCAGCCTCCCCAGTAGCTGGGACTACAGGCGCCCGCCACCGCTCCCAGCTAATATTTTTGTATTTTTAGTAGAGACGGGGTTTCATTGTGTTAACCAGGATGGTCTCGATCTCCTGACCTCGTGATCCACCTGCCTCGGCCGGCCTCCCAAAGTGTTGGGATTACAGGCATGAGCCATCGCACCCAGCCAGTTTCTGTAGTTTTAATTAAATCTGGTTGAAAGATAAGTGAAACAGTTCAACATATATTAATGAATTAAGAAATTGTGGAGTTTGATTGATAGTTTAAAATTACATTAACCTTGACCCACCCAATTTATTAGTTTATTATAGAAAAAGTTACTCAGAGTCCCTGGAAACAGAGCTAATTAAGACACACCAAGAAATGGTAAAAACTCAAATGAACATGATAACATTTTCAAAAACTTCATTCAAATGCCCTAGGGAAATCTATCAATTTGGGACTATCTAATGTACAACTCAATAGACTATTTTAAAACTAGGGCAGTTTGACTCTAGACAAGTGCTCAGTGAAAAATAAAATGGTGATGCATCGCAGAACTTAGATAGCAAGTCCAGGTAAAATTTAAAATATGCAAAATGTACTAATGGACACAATCCCTCATCCAGGAACAGTCTCTTTATGTTGTCCTTAGGGCCCCCCCATTACAGCCTCTGGTCTTATAAGGCTCCCGTTTCTGACTACCATCTTCTAGTTCCGTCCCCCAAATTTCTAACTTTCCAGATTCAGATCCATCATCAAGGTCATCAAAATCCACATGGCTCGTGTTCTTTTTTCCTGACACACAAACTTTTGCTAAAGCATAAATGAAGGTAATTGCTGAAAATATAATGTTTCAAGTATAATTGGATAGGGGCTGGCTAATTATTTTTTTAAAATCGTGGTTATTTAATTTTTTAAAAAGTTGGATTAAAAAGGGAAACACCCAAATGACTTCTGACCTGTTTACAATGTGGCAGGTAGGAACAGGACTATCTGGGTGTAGCCAGAGGGCCAGAGTGCTGTAGAAAATAGACAGTGTATTTTCCAAAAGACTTGGAGATGGACTGTTAATTTTGAGTCACTTAAATAGATATAGTTGAGTGGGCTTCTATTGTATTATTTTCTCTTTCATAAAATTCACATTTTAACAACTTTTCTTTATTCCTTCACCAGAGGAAGTTAGAAATCTAAACATCTCTTGCATTCTGAGCAAACTTTCTTGCTCTTTTTCATAGGAAGGATAATGATACACCAAAGAGGCACATATCGTTTTTTTTTTTTTTTTTTTGAGACCGAGTCTCCCTCTGTCGCCCGGGCTGGAGTGCAGTGGCCGGATCTCAGCTCACTGCAAGCTCCGCCTCACGGGTTTACGCCATTCTCCTGCCTCAGCCTCCCGAGTAGCTGGAACTACAGGCGCCCGCCACCTCCCCGGCTAGTTTTTTTGTATTTTTTAGTAGAGACGGGGTTTCACCGTGTTAGCCAGGATGCTCTCGATCTTCTGACCTCGTGATCCGCCCGTCTCGGCCTCCCAAAGTGCTGGGATTACAGGCTTGAGCCACCGTGCCCGAAGAGGCACATATCTTAATTTCTGGAACCTGTGAACACTTAGGCCACAGAGCAAAGGAATTAAGATTATATATGGAATTTAGGTTACTAATCATCAGAAATTAAAATGATACTCTTCAAATGCACACAGCATACTTACTTATTCTATGTAAATTGTGCCCATTTCTTTCAGCTAAGTCACTGCCGGATCCAGTGTTCATGTAACAATGCATGAATTTTGGTGACCTGGTAACCCCCACTCAACAAGGAGAGGAGCTAGTAAAAGAGCAGGCAAACAGGATCAAAGGAGTTGTTTTCTGGTCTCAGACACATATCTACAGACAGTGACGTGTCATTCTGGGCTTTGATATCTTTTTCTGGGTCTCAATTAAACAGAAAAGTCTTTAAAAATTTTTTTTACAGTGCTTAGAGATACCCTAAAAGTACTAAGAGGTTTTCTCTGAGCTTTCCATGGTCAGCAAAATGGGAGGGAATGAAGAAACTGAACTTAACACTGCCCTCCCTTTTTTCTGTCTAAGTCACATGGCTCCATTTTAAATGATAGACTAGATAAAGAAAATGGAATACTATGCAGCCATAGTAAGGAATGAGATAATGTCCTTTGCAGGGACACGGATGGAACTGGAAGCCGTCATCCTAAGCAAACTAATGCAGGAACACAAAACCAAACACTGCATGTTGTCACTTATAAGTTGGAGCTCAACAATGAGATCACATGGACACAGGAAGGGAAGCAGCACACACTGGGGCCTATAGGAGTCTGGGGTGGGGGAAGGAGAGCATTAGCAAAAATACCTAATGCTTACCTGGCTTAGTACTTAGGTGATGGGTTGATAGGTGCTGTAAACCACCATGGCATACGTTTACCAATGTAACAAACCTGCACATCCTGCATGTATACTTTGGAACTTAAAATAAAAATTAAAACGATTTTTCTCATTGGGCTTCTGCTTAAAAATTTCCTTGAATAGGAGAATTTACTTAAAAAAAAAAAGGAAGAAAGAAATGTTAGAAAATGCATGCATTGATGTATTTTTAGGTATTTCAAAATTCTAAATTTTGGTACTTCTAATCAACATTTTTCGATTCAACGAGTGTTAATTAAATGTCAGAGGACTCAGAATTGCACTGTTTTTACTTAGCATATTGTGAACATTTTCCCATAATATAAAATGTTCTTTGTGAAGATGATTAATTCCAGTGATATTCCATTAAATAGATATGCCACCGTTTTAAACTATATCTCGATATTTATGAAAGTAAAGTGTTCCATTTTTTTCAGTTACTTTAAATGATACTTAAATGAACGTACTTGTACATAAATCTTTAACTGCATTTCATATTTCAATCGAATTATTTTGTAGAGGGCAATTATTCTTTTATTTATTTAAGAAATCTTTATAGAAAGCCATCATATACCAGGAACTATTATATGCTTTAGTACACAAGAAAGAACAAAACAAACTCATTGCCCATTAGATATATTATAAGAAAATAAATATATAATTTAATGTGAGGAATGACTATTGCTTTGAAAATAAACAAGATAAAGTAATAGAGATAAGAATGAAATAATATGAAGTTTTGAAACCTGTGATACATATTGCAAACTAATTATTTAAATAAATTCATGTTTATATCTACAAAAAACAATGTATATCAGTACCCCACACCCTATACTTCTACTAGCATATTTTTTTGTTTGTTTTTGTTTTTTGATTATTTTTTGAGACAGAGTCTTCTTCTGTCACCTAGGCTGGAGTACAGTGGTGTGATCTTGGCTCACTACAATCTGTGCTTCCCAGATTCAAGCCAACCTCCCACCTCAGCCTCCCAAGCAGCTGGGACTAGAGGCATGAGCCATCCATCATGCCTGACTAATTTTTGTATTTTTAGTAGAGACTGGGTTTCACCATATTGGTCAGGCTGGTCTCAAACTCCCATCCTCAAGTGATCCACCCGCTTTGGCCTCCCAAAGTGCTGAGATTACAGGTGCGAGTCACCACACCTGGTGTCTACTAGCATATATTAAGTTATTAAGCAATATTCAAGATTGATATAAGTGTATATGTCATGCAAAAGGCAATGTTGAATGCTTTGGGGATTCCATAATGAACGAAGAACTTGTTCTAGCTCTCATAGATCTAACTATCTAGTGAATTACTTTTTGTTATAATTTTTACCAATAGTTCACCTGTTTTTGCCTTTTAATTTATCTTTGTCTTTAATGTTCAGAAGTTGTAAATGCATATGTAATAAAATCTATCAATATTCCTAGTAATTCCATCCATACTTTAAATAATTTTTCTATTACTTTTCCCTTCCTTTCCTCCCTTTCAGCTACACTAACTCCCTTACTCCTCCCACGTGTCAGACATGAATTCACATTAGGTCCTTTGCATTAGCTATTGCCTTCATGTAGAATGTCTTCTCCCAGGCTTCTGCAGGGTTTATTTATCAGCTCTTTCTATTCTTTGTTCAAATATCACCTTCTCCATAAAGCTTAACATAGGTAGTCAATCCTAAAATCATTCACTTCTTACACTTTTTGCCCTACCTCTCAATAGTATTTATGTACTATTATAAAGTATAGTTTCCATATATATGTGATTTATGAGTCTTTCTCTCCCTCCAATAGAATTTTAAGCTTCATGAGGGCAGATGCTTGTACAGTTTTGTTCACTTCTGTGTCCCAGCATCTCTCTCTATATATATTTGTTAAATAAATTGTTAAAGTTTTTTCTTTTCTTGAGGTATATACATTCTCATGTATATTTCATCTCAATTTTTAGTTTGACCTTTTAATCAATTGTTCATTTTGATGTAAGGAGTTACATAAGTCTCATATTTCTTCAACTGTGTAGTTTACCAATTTTACGACACACTTTGCTCATAAACCTTCCTTTCTCTACTGATTTGTGAATGCAAATTAATCAAAGAGAACATCCTTGTATAAACTAGGTTCTATTCCTGGGAAAATCAACCTTTCAAAATATTTGAACTGCTAAATTAACAAATGGTCTACAATGTATGTAAAAAAATAATAGTACAACTGTATATATAGTTTTGTATTTTATACAGTCAGTATATATAAAATATAAAATATATATTATATATAATATATAGTGACAATATTTTATGTATCTTCTGTACCTTTTCTAACACATCCTAGAGCTTTTTAAATATAGTAGACATTTTCCACAAAATTTAATATGTCCAGATGCTCAGGAAACTCTATGTGACTGTGAAAAATAAAAACACTAATGCATATTTGAATAGAGGACATTCATTAAGTTATTTTGCATTACCACCCATTACTGTACTAACTTTTTTTTTTTAAAGACAGAGTTTCACTCTTGTTGCCCTGGTTGGGCTGGAGTGCAATGGTGCAATCTCTGCTCACCACAACCTCCACCTCCTGGGTTCAAGCGATTCTCCTGCCTCAGCCTTCCGACTACACTAACTTTTATGAATGTTTTGAGTTATTCTTTTCTATAGATGTGAACTTTTTATTGAAGCATGCAAATGAAATTATTTCAATGGCTGTTTTTTACCTTTCAAATAAGCTATGTAATCTCCTGATTTCCAAAAATTTGATAGGATAAATTGGATAGCAAAATTCCATTTAAAATTGCTAATTGTTAAGCTATTAAGAGAAAAGTAATTTGTCAAAGCATTCTCATAAATTTAAAAGCAAATACATAGTCTCTAGATAATAAGCATGTATTTTATTTTTATACAAAGTTTAAAAGCAGAAAAAAACAAGGATATAACAAGATGTGTATAACTCAGTAGATGGTTTACCATTCACTTTTACTCTCACCCTCTTCAATTATAAAGAGAAACTCTAATAGAAAACTGTGAACAAAGGAGCAAATCTGGGCCATTCTGTTAGGGACTGCAGTTTACATTTGGAAAAACAAAAAGATTAAATTATTTTTCATGTAAAGCCTTTCCTATTTAGATTGTCTTCCTTTTGATGGCTTAATTCTACCAGTATGGAAAATGTCTTATTCTTCTGCCCTCTATGGAATGAGTGGTACTGCTGTTATTAATTGGCCAGGCAGGAATGGAGGTGGGGCTCAAGGAAAGGAGACTACAGAGCCAGTAACAATCCTAACTCTGTGCAATGGGAATTAACCTGCCTCCAAGTTCTGGTCACTGAAGGAAATTGCATTTGGAACGTCATAGCCCAGCCAGTGATTAAAAAATAGTATTTGCCTAAGGGTATTACCTTTTAGTTGTATTAATTGGAATTGCAAATTGATATAGGTATGACAACAGCTATAATGGCTACTTTTATTTATTTATTTATTTATTTTTTGAGACGGTTTCTCGCTCTGTCGCCCAGGCTGGAGTGCAGTGGCGGATCTTTGCTCACTGCAAGCTCCGCCTCCAGTATTCACGCCACTCTCCTGCCTCAGCCTCCCAAGTAGCTGAGACAACAGGCGCCCGCCACCGAGCCCGGCTAATTTTTTGTGTTTTTTTTTCTGAGTAGAGACGGGATTTCACCATGTTAGCCAGGATGGTTTCGATTTCCTGACCTTGTGATCTGCCCGCCTCGGTCTCCCAAAGTGCTGGGATTACAGGTGTGAGCCACCGCGCCATTATAGGCTACCTTTAACAAAGACCTCAGGATTTGAGACTCCCTCTTACTCCTTTTCTCTTTTCATTCATCACATCTAATATTATGCCTGTTTACCAGAGATTAATAATAGGCACATTCGTCATAACATCATATACTTTATAGAGCATACCATAGTGTAAACTGTGCCAGAGAAAATTTAGAAAATTGAAGTTGATTCATTTTTGTTTTATTTATGCCCAATAGAGTTGGTAATAAAAATAGCTATTCCTTACACACACGCTCTTACTTTTATTTTAGATATGAAGACAAAATTTGAGATGTCACAGGTGTTATATGACCGTATTTTTTTCCTCTATCCACTCATGGGTTTAATTTCCAGAGAGCTAAGTTTTCACTAAATGCAGCATGGAAGGTGATTGCGTTATTGACACTGTCTACTCTGCACGGGGTAAACAAGTAAAATTCAGCGGAAAGCATGCCTTGTCATCTCAAGTTCTCAGAGTACGTGGACTGCTTTCAAGCTCACTGGAACAGTGACAGTAGAATTGTCTAAACAATCATCTCCTTTCTGAAATTTAAATGAACTATGAATGTCCATCTTACAAAGTATGCTGGGCATCCTCATCAGAATATTCTCATTCCCAAATTTGGAACAATTCAAGGTAGAGATTCCAGATTTCTTCTAATTCCCCTGTTTCAAAAATTAATAGCTCACAATTCTTGCATAATTTTAATTAGTTTGACAGAAGTTGCATTACATAATTATTTAACTTTACCGTTTAGATGTATCTAGTTTCGCCAAACAATGTGTTCCTGGTACAAGGAAACATATAAATCTCATGCAGACTTCATAGCCATTAAGATAGTGCAATCAGAATGTGTTCAATAAACTCTTGCTTATTTGAAACAAAAAGATTTAAAAATAAGACTTACTCTTAAATATTTAATTAGATAACACTTTCATTAACTAAGTGAAAATATAAAAAGACCACAGTTTTAAATAAAGTAATTTCTTCTGAAAAAACTCTCTAAACAATTGAAAAGTAGCCTGTAACTTTAAACCATATAAATTTTTGTCAATTCTAGTTATTTAATTTTTGGAATCTTTGCCATATCATGAAAAGTTGCTTCTGACATAAGCCACATGTATAAGCTTGATGATTTGTTTTCATAGAATAGGGCAAAATTTGCAATACTCTGGATCAGGGTCAGGTAGAAATCAAAATATGTCTATATCTGATGAAAACTGTCATTTTTGTACTTAAGTTGAAGCACTTTTTCACACGGTTTTATTTTTTGGCCCTGATTGCACAGCTTGAGTGTTTATTATCTGAATTATTTTTCAAGTGATCATTTGGACACAATATGTGGGAAACATAACCAAGAGACTAAATTATGTGTCTGTGTGTGTGTGTGTGTGTAAGAGATGGAGAAAAACTCTAACCAGTGTAAGACACTTTAAATACTTATATTAATTTTATGAAATTTTCCCATAAGGAATATTTTGTGGAGTTCATCTATGTAATAAACAATGTTCTTTAACATCTATGGGATAAAACCAAAGTGTTTTTCCAAGGACATAGACTTTACTTGGCACAAAATTGCCCTGTGTTCATACACACAGTAGCACACAAACCTGCTGAGTGCTTTTATTCACCCTGTAAACCTGACAGATGTGATCCCAGTGAGGTTCCACCATCTTCCACAGCTGAGTGGAAGCCCATATGTTATCGAAAAGAGAAAAAGAAAAGAAGAAGATTAATTAAGTTGTCAATGTAAGTAATTGGGGTTGTGATACCACCCTCCACAGACTGCATGGAAGGTAGCCATTTTCTTAATTTTTTATAAAAAATAGAATTGGGCTCATCACCACTAATGTATTTTTCACAGTATGTTTATCACTGTGGCTCATCACATTCGATTCCGATGGAGTGATGAAGGCACAGATTGTTGTCTTAATGGCACAACCTGAAGAGTTTGCTGGATTTATGGGCAGATAATGGACAGATCTAGAGTTCAAGGTAAAAGTAGAGGAATATTTAAATCTCTAGCAGTCTGGCTGTTTCCTTTTGCCAGAAGCCACAACTGGGAGAGATGAGCAATTCTGAGGCTGTATTTGCAGTTCTATGCCTATTGGTGTAGAGGATAAATGATTTTAGCTTGATATATCACATAAGCCTACTTTTGTTCTGAGACTCTGTATCAAAATTAGATAATAGTTTTGAGCTCGATTTACAAATTTTACAGGCTACACAGATATGGATGAGGCATCATTTTTATTATTACTACATTTTCGTTCTCATGGATAAAGGGTACAGCAATTGGAGAGTACACTCACTAGTAAAGAACTTAGAGGTAATCTATTTATGAAGCTTATTTGAATATGAAGCACTTTTATTCATGGTAAATCGTCTTCCCCAAGTTTTATATAAAGAGAATTAGAAATTAACACAGGATGCTATAAATATTAGATAAGTTACAAATAGAAATGCAAATGAAGTGTCAAAATTTTTTAATGGAAGAATACCTACTTGGGATTGTTCTACTAAGATTGTCTTTTAAATTTCAAACAATTGAAATGTTTGCTGAAGTATTTTCCTTTGTTTCATTTAAAAACACAATATAATTTCTAATATTTAGTAAATAAATTTTCTAAGAAAGTGAAAGCTGCTATATTATACTTTATTGTTAAGATATAATATAATGCATAAATTATTAATGAGTTGTATCTAGTGTAGCTATGTGCAGGTATGTGACTATACATTGTAAATAACAATGTGTGCATGTGTATATATGTATTGCAACAGACGTATTATATATATACTGTAAATGTTCAAATTGTATATTTATATGCAGATTATTATATGTGATAAATATACAAATACAAATATTTGGTGAGCAAATTTACAATCAGGTCAGTTTTCCAGGGTTGAATAGCCAGGTCCCAAAAGAAAAAGTCACTCCGGTTACTCTCAAAAGATTTCTAATAGTGGCTTTATTTATAATACCGTCACCTGATATAATTCAGAGCCTTTGCCCATCCTAAAAATAGAAACATTAACATGACTTTTCAAAGTATTGCCATGTGATTAAAAGAATCATATGGATAATCAGCAGATCTGTTGTTTTTGGCTATTGTAGCAACCTAACAGTGTGAATGTTTCAATTGATTACAAACCAATTTATGAAATAGTTTAGACATAGCCTCAAAACTGGTCAATTTAGAAACCATAAGTAGAAAATACATTTTAGCTAGATATAGTGGATTATATGAGTCAGTACTTTTACAAACAGCATGCTGGCATCTCAGGTCCAAGGGGACCTACTATGCCACATTGTCAAATTACGCATTAGCTCTTGAATTCTCATGAGTGCATAGGTATCATAAGTTTTCCTAGCATGTGCATGAATGCATTAAGTAATGGACTGCCAACTGCTTTCTGAGGGAACCTACTGCATTTTAAAAGATATTTAATTTTAGAGAATAAAATTTTTGAATACCAAAGTATTTCTTTCTGTGAATTCTTTCCACCGGTACTCTGTATATTTTTAACATCATATAGTGATAAAGAACATGACTACATACGATTGATTAACTGACATTTTTCAGTATAATATGCACATTTGACTTTAATTGGGAATGTTATCGAATGTTGCCTTAACTCTGTCAGACTTATCCTTATGTGATATATCTGCTCATATTTGTTAGGAAAAACTTGTATGCTATGAAAAGTGACTTTCTCTTAATGTTAAACATATGAGACATGTACACATAGAATGCACCCCAAAATGTACAGAATTTTGAGTTTTCAGATCTTATTTAGAGCTTTTTTTATCCTTGAGACACATAGATGAGTCTCTGATTTTTGTAAAATATAAGAAGGGCAGGATGCATTGAGAAAGCTGAAGTCTTTTCTACCTCTGACCTTGAGATTTAATTATTGGATCAAGCTTGCCAGGCAATATTCTCATCTTCTTAGGATGAATTCTCTTTAAGGAAGTTCCCAAGTGTTTTCATTAGATTCTTGGAGGACACATGCCTTAACTGTAGCAGAGGACTCAATTTAGACTTATACAATTATTTAGAAACCACAAGTAGAAAAAACCTTTTAGCTAGAACTATCTGTATTTTAGCTAGAATTATCTGTAGCAGAAATAATCTGTATTTAGAGCCATTTGGTTGTTAGTTATTATTTATTATTTATGTACTTATTATTTTTAACTTTTAAAATTAATGTTATTGAAGTTATCAGAGATTATTAGGTTATTAGAAATGCGTCCACTTCTACTAAAATTAATAATGGCTTTTTACAAAACACCCCTTTCTTGGAAACTTACCATTTTTATTTGGATATAACTTTTGAAATTTACAATTTCTTGTACGTCTTGCAAGCAACATATATTACATTTATTTTAAAGATCAAGTGTGAGCATCTTTTTCCTTTAATACAAAATGTAACTAATGGATGTTTTGTGATGAAATAAGAGAAGAATTTTACTTCTTTAATATCATGTGGTGGTTGCTTTATGAATTCAAATTATATAGTCAGGTTTCCTTTAACGTTTGTATATTGATTTTTTTGCTTGTTTTCTGCTAAGAATGATTACGCTTGTTTCTCTGAGGTTCACATTAAGTAATACTCCTCAAATTGTGATTTCCATGTTTTCACACTTTGGGATTTTGACTCCATTACTAGGAAAGACTTAAAAATCCCCAAAGCATTAGATGGAGTGCTGTTTCAATGTTTCTTACCACATTTTCATCTAAGTCAATATTTCCCAAATAAATTTTTGAGGAGCACTAGTCCTTGAAAAGTGGCTCAGGGAATAAATGTGTTAGGGAAATGATACATACTTCATTTCCCTTTTGGAATGTCATGATGAATATTAAAATTGCAGTGACTTTCTGAATTTAAAATACACATTAATCACCCAACTTTTCCTAAGTGCATTTTACTTTGAATCTCCCTTTCCCCCACTGATTATTATTTCCTTGGAAATTAAACCTATTAACATTCATTCTATGGCTCCTTGGAACATGTTTTGAGAATTCCTGATACATACCACTGTCTTTGGGTTTACCAAAAAAAAAATTGCAATTTACACTTAAATAAGTTTTCAGAAAGCATAAATTAAGAGAAACTATGCCTTATGGGCCTATTAGTTCTTCCCAAAATCTGTTCCAGAAGCAATAAATACATGGAAAGCATACAAAATGGTGCGGGGCACATATTTCTAAAATAATAGTAATTATTTATATTGTTCATATTATTACCAGTATTATGAGAGTTTAAACATATATAAGTTCTCTTTCAAATAACCAAATAGCCAAATATCTTGTAACAATTTTTCTAGTGGATGCAGCTTGTTACTACTGGAACTTGACCAGTGAGAGATGTGAGTTGTAATTTAACTCTCCTAGGAAAGTTTTAAACCATTTCTATTTTGAGAGATGAATGAATTCTTCTTATAACAAGTATA
>NW_012109141.1:4283900-4307092 GCF_000951045.1 Mandrillus leucophaeus
CGTCTAATACGTTTTACGTAAAAAGTCTGTATTTTCCCCAGTGAAATGTTACTTTTATCATGCTAAATTTTCATTAGTATTTGGATTTATTTTTTTATATCAATTTTAAACTATTTTATCAAGTATTTTACCTTTTTCTGTGATATTACAAATTTGGCTTACTTTTCCAATATTCTAACTGGATCTTATCCATGAGTAGTTCTGTGAAAATTTTCTCAATTCCAACATCCAATTGCTAAAATACTTAATTTTTTCCTTCCAATATGTTTTTAAGGATGTTGCCTAGTCCTTTATTTACTTTGAAATTCCCTATGTTATTTCAGACCAGCAACAACAGCAGGTGATTCTTTTTAGGAGGAGCAGGTGATTGAATTGGTCAGCTATATTTCCTTGAGAACCTCTCCTCTTATTATATTTAACTAAAGACTTTTTGTTTTGTTTTTTGTTGAGCAAACATCTTGGGAGGAAGAATGTTGGGAAGGGTTTGATGTGTCTTTTTACTTTGTGTTTCTGTTTAGTTTCTGTAGATTCTTCAATTTTCTTCTTTTCCTCCTCCTTTCACTTCATTCTTCCTCTTTTTCTGAAGTGAGACCTTAAACTGGCTATTTTCATTCCAGTAAAATGTCAAGACCTTTTGTTGCCATGCCAGTAATAATTCCTCTGACCCACCAATCTCAAATCTCCTCTAATTTCTCCCGTTAGACTGTGCTTCACTCTTTCTGGGTGTGATTTTCCCCCAATTTCTGCCACTGTTAGGCCTCTGTACCCTTATTTTATTCCTAAACTATCTCTGTCTAACCCTCTATTCTGGCATACAAGTCACCATTGGCTCTGCTAGTTTGAAGTTTTATTCTCCTAGTCCTATATGAATTAAACTTTGTAACATTCTCTTTCCACCAATTATGTTTTGGATGTAGATGTTGTCAGTTATATTAGTTATTTTTGTTGATATGTATACTTTTTGGAAAGTTTAGTTGCCTGCTATTATTTTAGAGAAACATGAGTATTTACTGTTCATGCAGTTTATTGTAATACAGTTGACATATATAAAAGCCATTTGCTATTTTTTCTCATCAGATGTTTATTTTGTTAAAGTATAAATTTCAATGTGCATAAACATATTAAATGTGTTAACTGAGTCTGAGAAAATATGAACATTAAACAGTCTTAGAAAATGTAATCAACATGGACAAGATCCTACAACCTCTTTTGGCCTCTGAAGCAAATTTTGATAATTACATAAATCATTCTTACCCGTGCTTACAGAACTTGTAGAGTAGATTGTTAAGATGGTCAGGACGTAATGTCATTTGTTCCCAGCTTTGGCACATACCTCTTTGCATTTTTTATTTGTAGGAGTAATAGCCTATGGACTAAAAATATTCTTGAATCTGGAATCATAAGACCTGGATTCTAATTCACACTCAGTGCTAGACCACCAGCTGTGTGACATTTCATGATCATGAATCTTTTCATTCTCAGCATAAAATTATTGGGTTACTATGCAGGGGTGACGAAGTCCAACTCCAAAAATCTCAGATTCCATCTTGCTTTTGATAGTGTGTGTGCTACAGTTATTTCTTTTCATTGATCTTGGATGGGACATTCATCCGCAAATGACCTCAGATCTTTTTTCTAGTTACAGAATGACAGAACTCCCTTATGTATCTCCCTGCACTGCACTCATACATCTACAACTAGGTCACAGAACAGAATGTCCTGAGATATACAGTGTTTCAGTACCTGTGGCCATGGCTGGCAGTTCTTGATTGCTTGCTCAATCTCACCTCTCTCTCTCTCTTCCTTCTTTCTCTCTACTCTGTTATTTGCCTCTTTTCCTCTCTTTTATGAAAAAAACTACAAAAGAGGAGAAAAACAGGTAAAATTTTACTGCTATATTATTTAAGCATCTACTAAATATTTGGCAGGGTCACTGCTCAGGTTAAAGTACAATCATTTTGTCCTCCTACTTCTTGATAATTGGATAATCAGTTAACTTGATCTTCCTTTTGCTTCAATCAGTATCCTTGGATCTTTGAAGCCAAATTATTTTTATGTATCTGTTGCCAGGTTTCCACTCTATCATCATCATCTTCATTTTTCAAACTCAGATAAATCAAATACTGAACAGTAATAATCTTGAAGAGTCGAGAAAATATTGAAGGAAGCGATACTTGATTTTTCACTTTAATCTCATTGAAAATGAAAGACATATTTCAAGAAAGAACTCTTCTCATTTGTTTTCTGTAAGACTATATGGACAAAAAGGAATATTTTGAAGTCTATATAAAAATATGTGTAACTCACAATCAATATCTGGCTTCTCAATCTAACCAGCCTCTAGTTTAGAGGTTTGTGGTAAAGCGTTTTCAAAACTAAAATAAAAACCTTGTGTATAAACAGATTAGTAAAATGGCGATTAAGATAACACCATTAATCATACATTAATTACACAGTTAACCTAATCAAGTGCAAGATCAAATCTTTTTACCTTTCGTCCATGAAAAAATACAAAAATAAATGAAATGAAGTAGTGTGTTTCAAATTTAATTTTGATAAGATTTTTTGCCTTTGTTATATTGTCATTCTAATTCAGGGTTTAAATGAAGATATTGCCATGAGATGTTTAAGTACATTGGCTACCATAAGCTAAAAGTTATTGTTGAAATATATCTGTTTTATATAGAAACTTTAGATTCATAACATGTCTTAATTGAATAATTTAGTCTCACAGCTCTTTCTTAAAAAGGCAAAAGCAGTATGTGTCAAATAATATATAGCTAGTCACCAAATATGTTATAACTACTAACTTGGCTTAATTAACAGTTCATAAAGAATTATTCTTTTGGACAGGGGAATCAGGCATTAGATGCAAAAAATTTAAGCATTATGTCTACATAGAAGCAAAAGTGCAGAACAAAATACATAGTATTAAAAGAAAAACAAAAAAGGCAAGGAAAGCAGTGGTCCAAATTAAAATCTAGAAAAAAAAATTGAATAATTAAAATAAATTTTGAATATATTTTGAAACTGGGTTGATAATTATCATTGATAAGGTTAATTGCAAAGTATGTATATATTAATTTTTTTACTTGAAGTAAGTTTAGCTACTCTTTAGCTTTAATTGTATTTTTATTAATACTGAGAGATATGTATACATATTGTATTTGAAAAAGGAAAACTTATGAGTACATAAAAGAAAATAAGTTACCATCAATAGAGAGTAACTGTTAAACTTTGGAATATGACTTTTCAGATGTCTATGTATGTGTTCGAGAAAGAATACCATATGCATTCTCTTTATATACTATTTGTCTTATACATATATAAGTACAATTATTCCATGTTATTAAAATATAAATATACTTCTATAACTTAATTTTAGTTACATATGAATATACATTATAGAAATTATCATTATCTAGTCCCCGATATTGAACTTCAGGGCTATTTTCTACATTTGATTGTTATTCCAAGAATACATTCACAGCTAAAGTATTTCTTCTTTAAAATCATACTCACCCACAAATATATATATGTAATACATATACACACATATATGTATATATATGTGTATATATAGATATACACATAGTGTGTGCATACAGAGATGGACACACCATTTAGAGATATTAAGAGTATATATAAATATATATAGAGAGAAACATATAAAAGGTTCAGTTCAAAGTGCATATACTTTTATCCGCTCACAAAAATAGTAGGACTTTCACTTGATAATTTAGGCATTATCTTTCTTCTTTATTGGTCTTGGCAATTTCACACCCAGTAAGCAGTAAATTATTATTTTAGGTCAAATTCCACTGGCTAGTAGAAAATTAAGGGATTTTATTTTCTTATGTTTTTCTCAACAATTTGGATTTTTCAACTTTTAATGTATACTCATTTTAAAATTTTTATCTCCAATGGAATTCCACTTTGACATATGTGCACATATATGTATATATACACAAACATATAACATGTGTATCATATATCATGTATGTGTATATATTATATCTGATTGTATATATGTGCACATGTGTCAAAATGAGATTCAATGGGAGATTTAAAAATTACACAGATGATATATGTGTGTACATAAACATAAAATAAAGGTATTAAATGTCACATTTTGTCAATCTATTGCTGATGTTGATTGGTGGTGCTGTTTGTCATATATTTACATCTATCGTGGTTTATTTTTGATATTGGCTTTGCTTCAGGGTTTAGCAAAAAATTACCTTGTACACTTTTAGGAAAAGTCAAATAAAATTAAAGGTTGCTTTACAAATTTTGAATACTTTATACATTAACTTTCTCATGATAATGCTATACCCTCTTGCATCTACTTTGGCATATCATACTAGATAATTTTTTGCTGTTTAATGAGTTAAAGAGTTCATTCGAAATATTTTTGGATAATTTATACTTCCCTATGGTAAGGTATTTGCTCATCTATATCTGTGCTTTTTTTCATTTACACTTTATTTTGTAGATCTTTCTATGCATTCTCGTATTAGTCTCACAGTATTAAAAATTAATAATTGTGAAGCAATAATAACAGCAATGCACATTTTTAAAATTTTTATTCTCCAAAATATTGCGGGTTACACATTTAAACTCATAGACAAATAAGAAAATCAATGTATTATGTTCAAAAAAGTTCATTTAACTATGAATTCGTTTTGGTTGAATCAATAGTCTTCTTGTGCTCAATATTTCATTTAGAGACATAATCTCTCAAAGTAAAATATGAGATTTTCATTTATTTTATTCTTTTAAATCTATCAGGAGTAAGTCTTAGGTTGCATTGTAAAGGTCCTACACATAAATTGTTAAAACTTTTATGACGCATTTAATATTTTTCTTCGTTAATTTTTTTCAGCCACCTCGCTTTCTAAGTGGTTATTCTTAATAATATCTAGGAGAGTTATATTACTGTTTGCATTTTTGTAACCAGCCATTTTAACAAACGCTCTTATTAAGTCTAATGATTTCTCAATTTCTTCCCTTGAATTTTGCAGGTAATAAAATATGTCATCTTTAAGTCAATATATATCTCTTTTGTCTTCCATATTAATTCATATTATCTTATTTATTAATTGTATTACTTTGGATAGAACAGTTTTATTGAGGTCCTAATCATGGAAATGTTCACTTATTCTTGACTCTCAAGGTAACATCCTAAAGTGGAGAAACTTAACTAAAGTTTGATGAGTGTAAATTTTTGCACCATCAGATATCACATAGACATGCTGCATGTATGTACAAGTTTAAGGTTTTCTAATTATGATTAATGAGAAATTCTCAAAAATGTTTTAGACCCAAATGATCAATGACTATTGCTCATTGTTAAATAAAACACTGCATTTGTGTGAGATAGGTATCCTTTATTATATGAAGAGAAAAATGTTATATACCTTTTAAATTTTGTAATTCTTTTAGCCCTTCAATTTTGTCAATTTTTGCCTTTCTTTGCCTTGCTTTGATTTTTCTATTCAGGATGATGATTTTTGCAAATACCTTTCAGCTCAACACTCGCTGTGATAAAATGTGGAACAATTTTTTTTTTAATTTTAGAAATGAGTTATATTTGTTATAGTGTACCGTTCTGCACCTAGTTTTTTTCTGGAGGTATGCTATTTTTGTCAGATTTATTCTTCCAAGCCATTTGTAGTTTCTTCAAATGAGTTGAAAAGATTCATGTCTTTTTTTATGATCTGGGAAGCTTAGTGTACAAAGTGGCATTTATTATTTGTAAGCTTATATGTATTTTTCGTAAAATTCCCACAGGCTGGTGACGATCTTTAGCTTTTTTAAAAAAGTACGTTTTTGTCAAAACTTTCTTCCTGTTTATCAGTCAGCTCAAATCCTGTATATATTTTTGTTGTTGATCATTCAGTTATCATATATTGAGCACATGCTAGCAAGCAATAGGAAAACAAGGGTAAGTGAGATAGGGTCCCCAGCCTTTTAGTTTACAGTCTAATGTCTCTAAAAAGAAGGTACTCTGAAAAAGGATCACCCTTTTCAAGTCACCATTCAAATAGTTTTTAAATGTGTTTATTATTTGTAGAAGTAATTGTACTTATCAGAATAAGTTTGGAAGTTAAAGTGGTTTTTAAAATATTACAGTGAAAATAATATATGAGAGGAAAAATAATAGAAGGTAATCTTATAAAGAAGAAAATCAGTCATAATCCTACCCAAGCAGAAGCACTACTAACATTTTGGAATATTTATTACAAGTATTTTTATCTAGGCTTATATTTTATGATTATACCACACGTATACTTTATGTAATACAATTCTGCTTACCATCATATTGCAAGCTTTTTTTCTGATCATTAAAAACATTTTGAAGGCATAATGACTATATTCATTTACATCTTATATGTGTACAATAATTTTCTTGAAAGTACCATCTTGGTCATTTAAGTTGTTCACATTTTTCACTGATGAATATTTTTATTCACAAGTATTTATCCACTGTATACTTTTTTAGAACAGATGTTAAGAAATAGAAGGAACTAGGTTAAAAGTTTCAACATTTTAAAAGCTTTCGACATAACATATTGCCAAAGAACAGAAAGAATGTACTGGTTCCTTTTCTTTTCTCTCTACTATACCCAAGTTTGTTTTGTTTTTGTCGTTTTAAACAAAATGATATAAGGTTATTTATATATATGTATTAATGTATGTAATAATGCTTTATATACAATTTTACATTCTATATTCTATTTCTTTGGCCTAACAATTTTTTTACATGTGTTTATACAGTATATGCAAACCTTTTAATAGGTACATAAAATATTTATATGTAATTATAGTTTGCTAAACATTTGTCTGTCACTGGAATTTAGTCATTTTCCAATTTTCAACATTATACACAATGTAATTTTTGTGTGTTAAAACAGACTGTATAGTAGTTATTTTCTAAGCTTTGAAAACTAGCTTTAAATTCCCTGCCCATTTCAACTAATAATTAGCTCCATGACTTGGGCAAGTTACTTCACTTCTTTCAGACTCTGTCTTCCTCCCTAAATAAGGTTACAGTTTTGGAAATATCTCCTTCATAGGATTGTGTCAAAATTCAATGAGAAAATATCTCAAGAAGTCTAGCATGATGCTTGTTACAAAATGCTCAACAATAGGATTCAAAGACACTTTTAAAAAATCACATTTCCTGGCTGGACATGATGGTTCAACATTTTGGGAGGTCGAGGTGGGTGGATTACTTGAAACCAGGAGTTGGAGACCAGTCTAAACAACATAGCGAGATCCTAGCTCTTAAAAACAAACAAACAAACAAACAAACAAACAAACAAAACAAAAAACAAAACAAAACAAAACAAAAAAAACATTAGCTGGGTGTAGTAGTATGCACCTGTAATTAAGCTTCCAGGGAGGCTGAGGCAGGAGTATCATTTGAACCCATGAGTTTGAGACTACATTGAGTAATTTAAATTGGGTACCAATAAAATATCCAAATCTTGATTAGGTTAAGAGCAGTATAAAAGACCTTTTATCCAGTCAATTCACAATCATTAAGCACTTGTCTGCAGTGCTCTATTTTAATTCTCCCAGATTATGAAAGCTGAGATGGCTGAAGTTTTTTTCAGCAAAATTTTCAGTAACTGTTACTCTGTTCCAAGTTTTCTAATTCCTGAGATGGGGATTTGAGAGAAACAGTGGGGATCAGGGGAAGAGTGGGATATGGTGAGAAGCTTTAACATTTTTGTTTGCTGACGGGGTCTCCTCTTGTCCCAGTCCCCCTTTCCTAGCTTTGCACATCACATTGGGTAGTTTGGTTAATTTTCCAGTGGGGCATGTATAAATTGCATTCTCAAACCATAGCTTGGCCTGGCTACACAATCGAGATATTACTCTGAGTCCTAAAGAGGGAGGAATTGGGGTTGGGAAAGTGCTAAAGGTGAAGTGTAGAAATCAGATCCACAATTAATGCATTTTTGGTTCAACAAACATTAATTGGACATTTAATATGTGCTAAACATATCATTACATAATACAGATGTGAATATAAATAAGATGCAGCCTTTCATCTTCAGGGACTCATGCTAGCACAGACTAATGAAGCACACAATACAAGTAGGCTGGCTTGTCACTGAAAAGGAAAGAGACTGGTAGAAAGCTCCACAGGAGAGGTGATGCTGGGGTTTGTAGTGTTCTTGTTGAAGATGAGTTTCACATATTGAAGCACAGACCTGGATACATATCCACTCACTGGAACCAGAAGAGTGAAAACAACATTCACAGAGTAGCCTGGTCCTGGAGTCTCTATGGCCATGGTAAATAGTTAAGACTTTACCTGACTGGCAGAGTGGAGCCAGCTTGGTCTGGGAGCAGCACAGATTGAAAGGATGACATTGGAAGCATAAATGGCTGTAGCAAACAATCGAAGCAAGAGAGGAAATAGGCTGAAACTAGGACAAGGATTTGGAGAGTAGACCCGTGGAAGACAGGAGGGACAGGACTCCTGACTGTAGCTCTGGAGTGAGGATTCTGCCCTGATTTCTCATTTGTGAAAGCTGGTGGATGGTGGAGACAATAACCTGAATGGGAAAAGTAAATTCGCTCCTGGAATGTTTTATTTAGAACTCTCCATTTGTAGCAGCTGGTACTGTCCTGGTCAGGAGACCAGTCTCCATAAACCACTGTTATGTTTCTGATCTTACCCTTTTACAATTGACTAGTTGGCCACTAGTAGAATCCTCGCACCTCAGCCTCCTAAGCAGCTGGGGCCATAGGCGTGCACCACCATGCCTGGCTAATTTTTTTTTTTTTTTTAATAGAGATAGGACCTCATTTTGTTGCTTGGATTGGTCTTGAACTCCTGAGCTCAAGTGATCTGCCCATCTCAGCCTCCCAAAATGTGAGAGTTACAGGTGTGAGCCACCATGCCTGGCCTTTCTTATACATTTCTCATTTGAATTAGGAACGTAAGAGCAAGAATGTGCTCTCATTTTCTCCATATCACTTTGTTATTAAAATAAAATAATAAATAATGTTTCTGTAAAAATTAAGTAAAATGTTATTAGAACCCTGCTCACTCCTACACAAAAAGTTCTTTATACATAAGCCACAAACCACACACCTTCACAATACCAAACAGAAAATATTGATTTCTTATATAGACATCACTTAGTAGAAAATATTAATTTCTTTTATAGACAAAACTTAGCATGAAGTTCTCTGGCGTGAACTTCTGAACAGAAGTTACAGAAGCCTGAACTTCCGTAACTCAGACTTCGCGCCATAGCACTTCATGCTGTGTTGTGGAGAAAGGATTTGTACTAGGAATTCAATTTTACACCAGGTTGCAGTTTATGGGTAATATTTATCAAAAGATATGCAATGGATATATATGGATTTAACAAAAGACGACTTTCACCAATCAGGAGGTTAGTAAAGAGATTCATAGCATATTTCTGACACAAAAATACAGTTGGTAAAATTTGCAACCATTTGCCATTAAAATTCCATAGAACGTTCAGTGTTAGCATGGGATAGAGTATATAAATCAAATATTATAATACTTTAAAGAGGAATAGGAAAAAAGTTTAACAATATATGCTGGAACAAAAATGAGAGAAAAAATGGGGAAAAACTGTTATTCAAAAGGAAGTGCTTGGTACTCTTTTCCATCTTAGCTAACAGAGACTAAAGAAGCTCTCTTTTACTTTTCATGGTGGTTATTAGAAAAAAAGAAGTAGGTTCATTTTTTTTTTTCCTAAAAAGTAACACAAGGAGAATTTAAAACAGACTGTTGAAGATTCCCAACACAATCACATTAACATAAATTCGCCATGTGTGAGGAAAAACTGGAAACATAAAGCATGAGAGATTGCAAGAACACATTTAAAAGCAAAAAAAAAAAAAAAGTCTTTAGCAAGCCTCTCACCTCAAAAGAGTCTTATTCTTAGATAATAGCAGAAATTTCACACATATATTATCATTATGAATGTAAGTGAAAAAAATACCACGTTAAAAAAAAAGATAAAAGTAAACCTTGATAGGCCACATGTGTATAGTAAACTCTGTGAATTGTTGAATGTCTAAAATCATTTCATTTTGCCCTCAAACTTGATTGCTAATTAGGCTGTACAGAATTCTGTGTTTGAGCTGATACTTTTAAAAATTTAATACATGATAACTGTACATATTTATGAGGTGATGTTTCCATATACACAATTTATAGTGATCTGATCAGATAAATTAGCATCTCCATAATCTCAAACATTTATTATTTCTTTGTGTTGGGAACGTTCTTTCTCGCTGTTTGAAACTATATGGTAAATTATTGTCAACTATAGCCATCCTACAGTACTATAGAACACTAGAATTTAATCCTCCTATCTAACTGTAATTTGATTACCCTTTAGCAAACTCTCCCTATCCCCCACACCCTGTACCCTTCCCAGACTCTTGTATCTTTGACTCTACTTTTAAAACTGATTTTAAGGATTATAAAGATGTTCTCCATGTCTTCATGGTCACTACTGAAAAATCAAATACCAATTGGATTCTTGTTTGCTTATTAAGAAGCCATTGCTGATATTGTTGTAGTTATAGTTGTAACTGTGCCCACTCCGAAAAGTTTTTTTAATTACCTCTCTAGTCATAAGTTTGTTTTTGTGTACCAGACTCCAGGGCCTAGGGATCGAATCAGTTTGAAACAACTGACTTCCTCTGGCCCCATGGAAGTTTTTTTTTTTTTTTTTTTTCCCAATACTATTTTGCACACCTTGAAGTACTGTGGACTGAGTTCCAAATCATCTCAATAAAGTTAATAACACAATAAAGCAAGTCACATGATTTTTTTTTGTTTGTTTCCTAGTTCATGTGGAAGTTATGTTAAACTCTAGTTTACCAAGTACATCATAGTAGTATGTCTAAAAAGGTGAAAATATCTTAAATAAAAATACTTTATGGCTAAAAATTCTAAGGATAATCTGAACCTTCAGTGCTTCATAATCTTTTAGTTGGTGAAGGGTCTTGACTCAATGTCCATGGCTGCTGACTAATTAGAGTGGTGGTTGCTAAAGTTCAAGGTGGCTGTGGCAATTTTTAAAAGTAGACAATAAAGTTTCCTTTGGTGTTTGATTCTTCCTTTCACTAAAAATCTTTCTGTGGCATGTGATGCTGTACCAACATTTTACCCACAGTAGAATTTCTTTCAAAACTGGAGTCAACCCTCTCAAACCCTATCCCTGCTTTATCAAAATTCATGTGATATTCCATGTCCTCTGTGTCATTTCAATAATTATAATGGCATCTTCACCAAGAGTAGATTCCATCTCAAGTTTCCACTTTCTTAGCTCCATTAGGAGCAACTCCTCATTCATTGAGATTTTATTATGAGATTGCAGCAATGCATTCACGTTTTCAGGTTCCACTTTCAACTCTAGTTCTTTTGCTGTTTCCACCACATTTGCAGTTACTTCCTCCACTGAAATGTTGAACCCCTCAAAGTCACCCATTAGGATTGAAATCAGCTTCTTCCAGACTCCTATTAATGTTGATATTTTGACTGCCTTTCATAAATCAAGAATGTTATTAATAGCATCTAGAATGGTGACTCCTTCCCAGAAGGTTTTCAATTTACTTTGCCCAGATCTATTAGAGAAATCACTATGGCAACTATAGTCTTACAAAATAAATTTCTTAAGCAGTATGATCTCAAATCAAAATTACTCTGATCCATGGGCTGCAAAAGGATATTGAGTTAACAGGCATGGAAACAACATTAATTTATTTGCGTATCTCCATCAGAGCTCTTGAGTGACTAGTTCATTGCCAATGAACAGTAATATTTTGAAAGCAATGTTTTATTACCAAGCAGTAAGTCTCATCAGTGGGCTTAAAATATTCAGGAAACCATGCGTAAACAGATCTTCTGTCTTCTAGGCTTTGTTGTTCAATTTACAGAGAATAGACAGAGTAGTCTTCGTATAATTCTTAATGGCCCTAACATTTCAGGAATGGTAAATGAGCATTGGCTCCAACTTAAAGTCATCAGCTGCATTAGCCCCTAACAAGAGAGTCATCCTGTCCCATGAAGCTTTGAAGCCAGGCATTGACTTCTCCTCTCTAGCTATGGAAGTCCTACATGGCATCTTTTTCCAATGGAAGACTGTATCATCTACACTGAAAATCTATCGTTTAATGTTAGCCAGTTTCACTAATGATGTTAGCTATATCTTATGTGTAACTTACTGCAGAGTTATACATCAGCACTTGTTGGTTCACCTTGCACTTTTATGGAAATGGCTTTCCCTTTAGCTTTTTGAACCAGACTCTGCTAGCTTCAAACTTTTTTTCTGCAGCTTCCTTACCTCCCTCAGCCTTGAATTGAAGAGATTTAGGGACTTGCTGGGACTGTTCTGACTGGTTTGATGTTGTATCCAGGCCACTAAAATTTCTTCATATCAGCAGTAACGCTGTTTCACTTTTCTTTTTTCTTTCTTTTTTTTTTTTTTTTTTGAGATGGAGTCTTGCTCTTTCATCCAGGCTGGAGAGCAGTGCAGTCATCTTGGCTCACCACAAGCTCCGCCTCCTGTGTTCAAGCAATTCTCCTGCCTCAACCTCCCAAGTAGCTGAGATTCCAGGCATCCGCCACCATGCCTGGTTAATTTTTGTATTTTTAGTAGAGACACGGTGGGGTTTCACCATGTTGGTATGACTGATCTTGAACACCTGACTTCGGGTGAGCCACATGCCTGGGACCACCAAAGTGCTAGGATTACAGGCGTGAGCCGCCGCGCCTGGCAATTTTCACTTTCTTATCATTCGTGCCTTTCCATTTTCAACTTGGCTCTGTGGCATGAGAGGCCTACCTTTTGGCCTGTCCTGGCTTTTAATATGCCTTTCTCACTAACCTTAATCATTTTGTTTTAAAGGTAGACATATTGAACTCTTCCTTTCACTTGCAAACTTAGAGGACTTTATAGGGTTATTAATTTGTCTAATTTCAATATCGTTGCCTCTCAGGGAATAGGGCGACCCAAGGGGAGGGAGAGAAATGGAGGAGTGGCTGGTCAGTGGAACAGTCAGAACATATACATAACATTTATCAATTAAGTTTGCCATGTTTTATATGAGTGCAGTTTGCGGTGCTCAAAACAATTACAATAGTAACATCTAAGGTCACTGATCACAGATCATAACAGATATAATAACAATGAAAAATTAAAATATTGCAAGAATCGCCAAAATGTGACACACAGACATGAAGTGAACACATGCTGTTGGAAAAATGGGTTGCTCAATGCAGGGTTGCTAAATTCAGGGTTACCACTGATCTTCAATTTATCAAAAGCAAAATATCTGGGAACCACAATAAAGCGAAGCACAATAAGATGAGGTAGGCATCTGTGACCTTTCTTCCTTCTCCTTCTTTCTTTTTTTTTCATTCTCTGTTTCTGGAATACCTGTTATACAGACTGGGGATTTGCTTCACTGATACACTGTGTCTTTTAAATGTTTTTCCTCTGACTTTTCCATCCCTGTAGCTTTTTACTCTATATCCTGGAAAGTTAAGCTACTTCAAAGCTCGGGCCTCAGTTGTTTCGTTTTTATTACTTAGTCTTTATGTAGAGTTTACACCTAGGTATCACTGATAAAGTTTTTATTATAAGAAAATAGAATTTCTAGAAGTAGTAAATGAATAATCAATTTTCTGATTATATATTCCTGAAATAAACAGAAATAATTAAATCCTGGTTTAATGTTAGAATGTAAAACAGTGAGGTAAGACATTTTTATTTTTAACTATTGTACCTTGATTTAAAATTCCAATAATCATGAGCATTATTTTATACTTCACCCTAGGTACACTAAATACTATGCAGTTGTGAAGTGCTGATCCGTTAGTTGATTAACCATTGTTCATAAAAGCAAAATAGTCATTAATTCCTGAAAAGAAAAGAATCTCGGAAATGTTGCTACCAAAATCATTTGAAAGTGGACTAACTTTTTTTAAATGTATATACTCTTATTTTTAAATTCACAAGAAGTTGCGCAAAAAATATGGAAATGTTAACTAATAAAGTAACATTTTCAACCAACTTTTTTTTGGACTATTCACTTCGAACTGAAGAAAATGAATAACACAATTGAAAGAACTTGCTGAAGAAACACAGCAGACAGAGACTGCTCAAAATAAGATGAAATCTACTTCTCGCTCTTACAAAAAGTTTTAAGAGGCTAGCATTTATAGGACCCATCTATATTTATTTATCAAAAACCCTAAAAAATTCTAGATGAGAAAAGATGCCCACATTCATAAAATCATCTAAGTTCAAAGTATACCCTGTAGTGTGCAAACTGTAAGACACTAATATTTTACTATTTGGAAAACAAGAAATTTGAAACCTTTATTTTAACCAATTTAGCAGTGTGACTCTCATTTCATCATCATCTCTTTTTGATTGAATAGCTTATCAATTTATTAATGTTTACCAAGTTACAGAGTGATTTCTCTTTTTCTAAGCAAAAAAAAAAAAAAAAATTGCCAGAGATAAAGTATAAATATATAAATAAAAGCATTATATACTGTTGTTAGTGGCACATATAAGCAGTTGATATATAAAAAAACAATGGACCAGATATATCTAAAAGTCATGATATAGTGCCTGTCATTTATAAAGAAAGAAAGTAGAATGGGAAGAAGCGAGAAAGCAGTAGAGCATAAATAATTATGCTCAAGTTTCTATACAAATCTGTTAACACAAAAGACCCAAGGCATATATGAAAACTCGTAAACATCGTATGTTAACTTTGTGTATCAAATACATAGTTATTCATTATGCTATCCTTTTTTAATGTTTTTATCCACGGAGAAAGAAAATTAAATTTATTTTATAATGTAATGCCTTAATAGAGATACTTCAGTAAAAACAATATTCATTCCAACGCATTTGCCAGGTTTTAAAACTAGCAAAAATTATATAACAATTTTCTAATCTTCATGCAATAATGCAAGGTTGTAGGCAATTTTATGCTTCTGAAATTCAGCATTATGCCTGGTACTTTATTATCCTATTATGAGTATCTTTTAAATTGAGATATGGTAAAAGAACATTATTTTAAAGTAAATTATAGACATATCAGTATTTAATAGAAATTAATCCAAATCTTATTCATTTCTCTAAAAAACCTTCTCTTTTTCTCTAAAATAGTTAGGCATACTATGTTCTTTAATGTGTGTATGTAATTCTTACCTCAAGGGAAAACACCAATTAGACTTGATTAGAGAGTGGATTCCTTGGAGACAACTAGAGAAAACCTCATTAAATTCAATAAGCGTAAAGATGGCAACAAGTTAAAAGATGGTTTCTCCCATAACTGGTATTCCAAGTCGGTAAATACTCTCACTCAATAGCTGTTCCCATATTGGTGCTTCTGGTCCTTCTCTATGAAAGACACATTTTTATAGGAAAACTGAGCTGAAGTTGAGTCTGCCTGTGGCAGTTGTCCCCAGTCCCACAACACTTTGATGCCTTTGAGAGAATAGTTTTCATTGAGGATATGAACTGACTAGCAAGATCTGGCAAACCATGGGTGGAAACCAATCTCAACAAAGATACACACTTCAAACTTTTCTATATTAAGAATGACTCCTCAATGTCAGTGGGTAATAAGGTATTAAGATAGTTCTACAAAATATACAGAAACTGGCAAAGGCCAGAGACTATTTTTTTTGCTAATGTTTGCCAGTCATCAAAATGCAACTTGCTATTCCCTTATGCCCCTATTCCCTGCAATGGCAAAATGGATAGACATGCATCCTAATTACTTAACTGATGTAGTTCATTCACTCATTCACTTAATTCATTCATTTTTCCAACAACTTTATGTCAGATATGAGCTATATATAAAACTGCAAAGGTGACCTCCTAGGAATTTAGAGGGCTAAAAAATCAGTCTATAGTATAAAAGCAATATGATGAGTCATATAAAAAGTTTATGTAAACCATACAGTATTCTTTTATTGTAATCTTAATATGGATTTCATGATTCTGATTTTAAAATATCCTTAAAATCTGAAAATTTTAATGTTCCTATATGGAAATTATACTTGCTTGATTTATGTCTTTTAAACATTATGCACTGCTGTTTTAATCAGAAGCAAATTGTATTAGTTATCTATTGGTGCATAACAAATTATCCCAAATTTAGCAGCTTAAAATAGCACATTCTCATTACCCCACCGTTGCTGTGGGTTAGAAGACCAGACATGGCTTAGCTAGGTCCTCTGCCTTGGGTTCCCCACAAGGCTTCAGTCCAGTTTCTGACTTGTGCCAATATTTTATCTGAAGATCTGGCTGAGAAAGAATCCTATTTCAAGCTCACTTAAGTAGTTGTTGAGAGGATTCACTTCCTTGCAGGCCATGTCACTTGGGGGTTAAATTTTTTGCTGGCTGTCAGAGGTAGCCTTCAGTTCCTTGCCATGTGGGCTCTTCCATATGGCAGTTGACTTCCTAAAAGCCAGAAAAGGAGATAGGCTATCAGAAAAAACAAAAGTCACAATTTTATAGAATACACAATTGTATGTAATACAGTAACATAGAAGAGAAAGGGACATCCCATCATTCTGTATTGTATTAGTTAGAAGAAAGTGACAGTTCCTGCCCATTCATGGGGAGAGGGTTACCCAGAAGTCTGAATGCCAAAAGGAAGGTGTCATAGGAGATCATTTCAGAGCCTGTCTACCATAGAAGTTTACAGGTTATATATGCTTGGGATGCATAGGTTATGGCAGAAAAACAAGATTTTCAATTCAATATAGATGATTCCCAGTGATGGTCTTGACTAGAAAGTGTGGTAGGCTATTTAGATTGCTATACTAGTTACTAGTTGAATGCAGGCTGTGGTCTATACTTTAGATTCTCTGCTAACTACTAGGCAATGATGGTCAAATCCTCAGCCCCATTTATGCTCATTTCCATTATCTATAATATCAGAAGACTTAGCTAGAAATCTTCTAATATTAATGTTTTATTAATATACATCAGACACAGTCATTTGAAGCTTTAAGTTTGGTAAAGTGTCTTTATATTTATTTTAAATAGAAGTTCATTTCTTTTCTATTTTAGCATCTCTGTATGTATGGAAATTGGGACAATGTTTGTTCTCTACAGTAAATAATATGCCATTTTAAAATATGAGTGACCATACTGATGCTGTATTGATATTGATTTTTTTCTCAAAGATTTTATAATAGACATCATACGGTTTTGCAACCCAATTGTGTCATCTGTAAGATGTAACTCTGTAAGCATAGTCAGGAGTAGTGGACTTATTCTGGATTCATTCAGAGAGCAAACTTAGTACAAAGATAAGGTGATTAAAGTGTGGATTATTGGGGATTGGCTGAGTTGAAGAATTTCTGTGTGTTTTCCTAACATCTCACCATTTAACTGTTCCCATTCATGTGAGCCTTGTGTATAGTGATAGTATTTGTATGATAAACATAGGGTATACCACAAGTATGCACTTTGTATGACATTACAAATAATATTGACTCACCCTTCCTCTTGTGAGTTTTTGTGACTTTTTCTACTGAATAAAATCACTTGGGAAGGAGAAATGTTTCACTTTTCATGAACTTGACACATGCAGGAGAAGAGAAAAATGAAAGCTGTAGAGGGATTAGGAAAGGTATATGCCTGCTGCTCTGTGTAGAAATAGAATCAAGACACTATACAGAGTTGGCTGGAAAAAAAGTTCATTGGCCTGCCATATACCTAAGCTTGCCATATTGCTTCATTTCCCAAAAATTTCCTTTGAAAAAGTGTGTTTGTTTGTTTTTTTCTTTTTTTCCCCAAATATTTCAGCTCATTCTTTTGGGAAACTCTCAAGGTGGAATTGGCGTTTGGGGTGTTACGACTATGCCCACATAATTGTTACTCAAATGTACAAGAATTGGTGAGAGATGCCAGGGAGGGTTGTAGTATTTATTATACACAGCACACAACCCTTTACAAAAAGACCTTGTCAGACCACTCAGCAACTTCACAGATCCAAATGCAAACTATATATTCTTCCAGGAGAAGGCAGTAAAAGGCACTGGTATGCAAAAATGCTGAGCAAGCAGGAAACAGTGGAGGGCTTCAGTAGGATAAAAGATCATCTGTCTTTCTGGTGAGAAATAAAAAAAGAATCCTGGCTTCTGGTAAGCATTAAAGATCCCAGGATACTCCTCAAAGGACAAGACTGTTAATCTATATGTTTTGGCAATATTCCAATTTGGGTAATTATTTTGTGCCTCCCTAAATCTCGCTTTCCTTTGTATTTATGTTGTAGTATCTCACTTACTGTCCTAAATGACTTACACTGTCACTCACATAGAAGGGCATATTTCAAGAAAGCAAATGTAATTTTATTGTTAAAAATTAAAAATCATATTCAAGTTTGTGACACTATTATAATCACTACTCTTTTAAATTTATGTTGTTATCTCCTACAATATTTTCTCGTCATTGGGTATTGTTTTCTTTTGTGGCTTTCTTTAAAGTTCCCTTAAAATCTGATAATACAAACTCTGAATCCTATTTTCCAGGTTCAGTAAATGTATTTTGCCTCCGGTTATATTGTATTTTGATTTTAATAGCATAAGTTAACTTACATCACACGTAATAACAGCCATGTTTTTAAGTATATATCTGGAGTTGGCAGATATTTTTTAAAGTTCCCCCTAAAGGTTTGACCTGTTTTAAAAAATCAATCATCGACCCTTTCCCACCTCCCAATCACTTTTCAAATCAGCCTCAGAATAAGCCAAACAACGTCCCATAAGACTTCTTAGTGTTGCCAGTCTGCATTTATAACTTTAAGACAAGCCTAATGGAAGAAATATACAAAACTGGTGACTATTCCTGCTGTACAATCTGAAAGACAAAGAAAAGGCTCAGTCTCTTCAATCTGCCATTGGAAATTGTCTGCCTTACCTTACTTTTTTTTTTTTTCTTTGAGATGAAGTCTCGCTCTGTCGCCAGACTGGAGTGCAGTGGCGTGATCTCGGCTCACTGCCACCTCCGCCTCCTGGGTTCAAGCGATTCTCCTGTCTCAGCCTCCCAAGTAGCTGGGACTAAAGGCAAGTGTCACCACGCCCAGCTAATTTTTGTATTTTTAGTAGAGACAGAGTTTCACCATGTTGGCCAGGACAGTCTCAATATCTTGACCTCATGATCTGCCTGCCTCGGCTTCCCAAAGTGCTGGGATTACAGGAGTGAGCCACCGCACCTGGCCACCTTCGATTTTTATTAGCTTTTAAAACACAAAACCCTAGAGAAGTAAAATATAGCTGTTAACAACTGGACATGCTACTGTGTTAAGTAAATTCCCTATCTTTCCTGAAAGCAATTTTAACTGGGTGGCCAGGAAAGGTATAATAATACAGATACTTGAAAAGAGGAAGGGACAAAAGCTGATTTTATTGGGGCAAAAAAAGACTGCTCAGAAAAGTTCTCAGAATGATCACAGATCTACTTCATGCTCTTTCATCTGGGTCTGACTCAGTTTAAGTTTTTTTATGCTTCTCTTTATTTAAGTGACCAGGCTTCCTCCTGCATGTCACCTATTACAAATTCACTGAATATTTTTTATTACATTCTTAGCAATATTTTCACATAGAACTAGACAATATAAAAATAGCTTGAACTTCCTTAAGTTGATGGAAAGCTACACAAGCCTTTTTTATTCTGCTAAATCCTTTCTCTAATATAATCCTAAAATAGCCCTGTTAAATTGCTGATAGATCCGTGGGAGTTTAACATGTGTATTCAAGGGGAAAAATTCACCATGAACAGTGTACAAAGAACATTCTGATTGAAAGGTGCTATATAAATAAGAGATATTTTTTCCTATTTTGTTCACACTTAAAAAAATTGTTGAAAACCCATGGTAACATATGTATGCAGATAGATATTATTAAAATTTTCAGAAGTGTGATTCAGACCCCATAGGAGTAGAGACTGGGTCCTATGTCTGACACTTTCATAAACTATTAATTTTACCAAACAAGAAAAGTTAATATTAAAAAATCTAGCTTTGTTTTGAGATTTTTGGATGGAAGTCATCTTCTAAAATCTTACTATGGTCTGGCAAAGTTTAGTTGAAAGAAAATATTCTTAATACCATAAGATGACTTTACATTCCTGATTCAGTTTATGACACCCACATTAGCCAGGATCCTAATATCCTGTGTAGGATGGAACATCTGAGTCAACAGGAAATGTCTGTACAGCTGGTTTGAATCAATAGGGCTTTCTTGGTTAACTTGGCAGTAAGAATCAGTAAGAAGTTCTCATAGAGTTGATCTCTGTAGAACATTCCAAAGGCTATTTAAACCAGCAAAACCTCAGTACTATGTTTCCTGAGACTTAGGTGGACCTTCTTTTCCTAACTAAAATGAGAAGAAATATAAATGTATGTGTATGCATGGGTGTATTACAGGGAAAGGGCGTATCTGATAGAAAATATATTCTATTCCAGACAACTCATAACTCAGTGTGCTAAACACCGTAAATAAACAATAAAAAAACCCTATTTTACCAGGTTAAGTTACTGATTCTATGTTAAGATGGCATCATCAAATAAGGGCAATGTATTCACAATGATGGAGTATATTGCTACTGGATTTAGGATCACTGTAGAATCAGTTCCACATTAAGCTAATGGCAAATATCTCTTCAACTGAAAAGCTCCTGAAAGATTTATTATAGCAGTTAACTTCTAACATACATAAAAAGAAACTAACAAAAAATTAAAACACACACACTTAGCATCCACACTAAATATACCCAGAGGAAATGAACAGCAAATATATTTCCATGGTTTTGGCCACAACCCCGGTATTTTATCTTTGAATCTTTTTATTTATTTATTTATTTATTTATTTATTTTTGAGACAGAGTCTCGCTCTGTCACCCACGCTGGAGTGCAGTGGCGCAATCTCGGCTCACTGCAAGCTCCGCCTCCCGGGTTCAGGTCATTCTCCTGCCTCAGCCTCCTGAGTAGCTGGGACTACAGGCGCCCGCCACCGCGCCCGGCTAATTTTTTGTATTTTTAGTAGAGACGGGGTTTCACCGTGTTAGCCAGGATGGTCTCGATCTCCTGACCTTGTGATCCGCCCGCCTCGGCCTCCCAAAGTGCTGGGATTATAGGCGTGAGCCACCGCGCCCGGCCTATCTTTAAATCTTTTATACCTGAACTCATTTGTGTCCAATTTGGTTTACGAACATGATCTACAACCTTTATATTTGTATTTGTAGCAGAGTTTGTTGTAAAGCCTCAAAGAAACCTGTCCAACAAGCACCACACCACATCATAATGCTTCTTTTTAAAGTCAATTTAATTTATTTTATTATTTTATTTTATTTTACTTTAAGTTCTGAGATACATGTGCTGAACATGCAGCTTTGTTACATAGGTATATATGTGCCATAGTGGTTTGCTGCATGTATCAACCCATCATCTAGGTTTTAACCCCCACGTGCATTAGGTATTTGTCCTAATACTCTCTCTCCCCTTGCCCCACCACCCCCGAACAGACCCCGGTGTGTGATATTCCCCTCCCTGTGTCCATGTGGTCTCATTGTTCAACTCCCATTTACAAGTGAGAACATGCAGTGTTTGGTTTTCTGTTCTTGTGTTACTTTGCTGAGGATAATGGTTTCCAGCTTCATCCATGTCCCTGCAAAGGACATGACCTCATTCTTTTTTATGGCTGCTTGACCCAGCAATCCCATTACTAGGTACATATCCAAAGGATTATAAATCTTTCTACTATAAAGACACATGCACTTGTATGTTTATTGCAGCATTATTTACAATAGCAAAGATTTGGAACCAAGCCAAATGCCCATCAATGATAGACTGGATAAAGAAAATGTGACACATATACACCATAGAATCCTATTGCTGCTTTTTCAGTTCAGTCCATCATTCTCACTTGTTTGCTGATTTGTATAATGCAAGGAGACAGTTACCTAAAGTGATGTGACATGACGTGATGCATCAAACAAAAATTGTTTGAAAAAGGATACAGTTCAGAGTTTTAGAAGTTTTACCTTTTGTAAGCAAAATATTTTAAATTAGTATTAGGAAAAAATGAAGAGCCAATCCAAAACTGAAAGGGGAAAAAAATACAGTATTGATCCAAATGTTCCTTGCTGAGTCATAAGGAAATTGAAATTGCTTTAAGGAAGGAAAGGTAACCAGCAGAGCTGATGAAAGCCCCGAGGAAAATGTTCAAAATGAGATCACTGCATCATAATTGTTTCATGTTGGTGAGCTCTTCAAGGCTTCAAAGAGAAGGATGGTGGAAACTGAGATTGTTCCCCAATGAAAGTGCATATAGATAGGTTTCAATTTACTTCTGAAATGTTTCGTGACTCTCAAAGGGATTCAGTTATTTAACTTAGGATGGATCTGGCAGGGAGGTAGGTAATTGGTGTTTTTCTGTGGGAAGAGAATCACCCTAACCTGGAAGGAATAGTACCAAGTTACTCTATTTTGTTTACATTCAGAGATGGGGAAAGGAATAATACATAGGCCCATCCCCACCTGCTCCTTTCACGCTGGCTACTGAGTAAATCTTATGTGGAGTTTTGACTAATCACCCTGATAGTAACATGTGTTTTCTTAAAAATAATTTAGATGAAATCAACAAAATAATTTTGATAGTCAAAACATTTTTCATGATGTAAAGTGATCTTCAGAGGTCTAGAGATAAGTGTGCTTTAGTTTCTCACTTGAAACATGCAAAGTGACAGTCCTAATACATCTTTCATTTCTATATTAAGTAGGGCCATCAGAAGATAACAATCGTCTCTTATTTAATCGTCTCTTATTAAATCATCCTCAACAAAGTAGCACAGGAACAGAAAACCAAACACTGCATGTTCTCACTTGTAAATGGGAGTTGAACAATGAGAACACATGGATACAGGGAGGGGAACATCACACACTGGGGACGGTTGGGGGTGGTGGGGCAAGGGGAGGGAGAGCATTAGGACAAATACCTAAGGCATGTAGGGGTTAAAACCTAGATGATGGATTGATAGGTGCAGCAAACCACTATGGCACATATATACCTATGCAACAAAGCTGCACGTTCAGCACATGTATCTCAGAAAACCAAACACTGCATGTTCTCACTTGTAAAT
>NW_012109141.1:4311431-4312525 GCF_000951045.1 Mandrillus leucophaeus
TTTTTTTTTGAGGCAGAGTTTCTCTCTTGTTGCCCAGGCTGGAGTGCAATGGCACAATCTCGGCTCACTGCAACCTCTGAAACTTCCTGGGTTCAGGCAATTCTCCTGCCTCAGCCTCCAGAGTAGCTGGGATTTCAGACCACCACGCCAGGCTAATTTTGTATTTTTAGTAGAGATGGGATTTCTCCACGTTGGTCAGGCTGGTCTCGAACTCCCGACCTCAGGTGATCCACCTGCCTTGGCCTCCCAAAGTGCTGGGATTACAGGCTTGAACCACCACACCCAGCCCACTTCACTTCTTTAAAATCCCCAAGAAATAGTTTTTAAATGTTTTCGTAACCAATCTCAGAGGTGTGGAAATTTCTGCCTCCTGGGTATTTCATTCCATCTTGGATAGCTTGGTTTCATATTGGGGGGAAATTGCTCTATCTCATGTTCTACCTTTTGATCTGAATCCCACTACTTTAAAAACAAATAGAATTAGTTTAACTCTTGTTCCATATGGTCATATTAAAAATCTGGAGAAAGGCTTTCATATTTTCCCCAAGACTTTTCTTCTCTTAGCAAATGTCTCTAGTTCCTTTGATGGAATATTCCCAATTTATTTAGTAACCCTAATCATTGTCCTCCAAGTGGGATGTATTTTGTTTGATTTTCCCCTGTTAAAATGTGGTGAACTATTTATAGTCTGACTCTTTTCAGGTCCCATAGATCTTTTTAAACCAGTGTGTGTAAGATTAACATTTATTCTTATTAAATGAGATGAAAGCGTTTTGAATCTCATGCAGCCACCACTGTATTTCGGGTCCCTGAGTGTTAATGCTATGAGATAATATGATTACTTTGCCTTCTTTTTTTATTATTATTTAAGTTCTAGGGTACATGTGCACAATGTGCAGGTTTGTTACGTGTGTATGCATGTGCCAAGTTGGTGTGCTGCACCCATTAACTCATCATTTACATCAGGTATGTCTCCTAATGCTATCCCTTCCCCCTATGCCCTCCCCACAATAAGACCCGGTGTGTGATGCTCCCCTTCCTGTGTCCAAGTGATCTCATTGTTCAATTCCCACCTGTGAGTGAGAACATGCGGT
>NW_012109141.1:4312575-4313903 GCF_000951045.1 Mandrillus leucophaeus
GTCCTCACCTTTTATTTAGTCAATATCTATATTATAAGTAAGTATATTTCTCTCTGATTTATTCCTTTGAACTAGGCAAGAATCTTAGAGATTCCTTTGATTCTAAAATATCATTATATCTTAGCAATTACAGGAAGGAGCTCAAAATTATGTGACTTCATATGTTCAATGAGAACTTATGTGAAAATCTAGAAAAACAAATGTCTCCAAATTAGGGATCAGCATTTGATGAAAGTCTAATACTTTCCCTGATAAAATGATGAGGATAGACAAAAGCTGGATAAGAAATGTAAATTGTTTCTTTGGATAGGACGTTCTCTGATTTTATAAACCTTATTCAAAATAGCTATTGAGCTAGGTGGGCCATGTAAATCCAGTGGTGTCATTGGTGTCAATTCTATGTTGACTCTTCTTCACTACCCGAGAACATCCAAACATGACTTCTGAAAAGGGAGTCCTAGTATGTCGTTAGTCATCAATAAATATTTTTTGACTAAATAAATCGTATTATATGTGAAGTGAGTATCAGGAGGGACATGATCTCTGCCTGTGGAGCCCACAGGGAGCAAAGAGAAAGAAAGGCAAACACACAGTGATAAATTACTTCTTAAAACAATGTGTATGCGAAGTGCTACATAAGTGTTTATTGTGCTATCAGACAACCTAACTCAGACAGAAATAAGGGTGGGGAATGTTTTCAGGACCACAGCAATGGTTTTCTCCTTCAATATTGGAAATAATATAATTAAGTAAGAATCAAGATTTGGGAGGCTGAGGCAAAAGGATCGCTTGAGCCAGGAGTTTGAGACCAGCCTGGGCAACATAGTGATACCCTGTCTCTATAAAAAAAATTTAAAAAAAAAAAAGACAGAAAAGCAGAAGTGGTGGCATTCACCTGTAGTCCCAGCAACTCTAGAGGCTGAGATGGGAGAATCACTTGAACCTGGGAGGTTGAAACTGCAGTGAGCCTTGATTGCCACACTGCACTCCAGCCTGGGCAACAGAGAAACAGAGAGAGACCTTGTCTCAAAAAAGAAAGAAAAAAAAATTGAATGGGATTCCAAGAACCATCTGATGCGAAAATCACTTCCCTTTTTGTTTTTTTGAGGCAGAGTTTCGCCCTTGTTGCCCAGGCTGGAGTGCAATGGCACAATCTCGGCTCACTGCAACCTCTGAAACTTCCTGGGTTCAAGCAATTCTCCTGCCTCAGCCTCCAGAGTATCTGGGATTTCAGATCACCACGCCAGGCTAATTTTGTATTTTTAGTAGAGATGGGGTTTCTCCATGTTGGTCAGGCTGGTCTCGAACTCCCGACCTCAGGTGATCCG
>NW_012109141.1:4318523-4320948 GCF_000951045.1 Mandrillus leucophaeus
CTGTTTTGGTTACTGTAGCCTTGTAGTATAGTTTGAAGTCAGGTAGCATGATGCCTCCAGCTTTGTTCTTTTGGCTTAGGATGGTCTTGGCAATGCGGGGTCTTTTTTGGTTCCATATGATTACTTTGCCTTCTATAACATGAGAAGAATTGTTAAAAATCAAACTGGTAATAAACATGTAAAAAGCAATTACTTTCTCTTTTTCTCCATTTTCTATTAATATGGAGGTGTATGTTTTTCGTGTATAAGTAGCATGTATTGAGCATTATTTGAAAAACTCTGCACTTAGCTTTAGACAAGGAAAGGGGAGAATAACAGATAAATAAATATGAAACTCTTCTACCTGAAAATTATAGTGGAAATCATGTCATATTTAGTGTCAGAGTTCAGGATTTGTATCTTATACCTACTACACTGGCTGTGTGACCTTGAGGGCATTACTAACCCCTGAATTTAGATTTTCTGATGTGGAAACACACATATACACCAGCCTAAGCTTCTTTACTCAAATACTTATCTCATGCTCTAGTTTGGAATTATAAGCACTAAAAGGCAGTATTACTACTGATGTGTCTGGGTCATTATATTATATTAAGAATCCAAAAAAAATTTAAAAGTGAGGAAATACTTTTCTCAAATAAGCAAGTGAGTATTCTTTCAGCCTGGCGAATTTCAAGATGGTTATACGTACCTTATTTATTTATTAGAACATCCTCATGAGGACTGAATTATTGTATGCATGTACCTGGCTCTTGGTAGCTAGATTTTTCTCTCTTCCTAAAATTTTACAACAGCCTGGGGGAAATGGACAAGTCCACAAATAACAGAAGAGTTTGAATGAAAGCTGTGGGTAGTTGGGAGGAAAATGTCTTCAATGTCAGATGTGTTTAAGTTGCAGCTAAATGCTTCCAATTTTGAATTCTGGTGTGGTCACATATGCTTTTAAATTCCATTCTGGCAATAGTAGATAATTGGAGGGCAGAAACGTAATCTGGAAATAAGATCTGCTTTGGATTACAAGACAATATACAGATGATGCTACCTTTAACAACAAGATTTTCTGCAAAAATAAGAATACATCTTGTCACTGAGGTGTCTTCGTTTATTAAAGCTACATTTCTGTCTTTTAGCTCCAATTCTTCAAAGTCAACAAATATATTTGAATAAGACACTCATTTTCAGCTCTTAGATTGTTCAAATGTGATTCAACAAAATTCAGTTTAACAGAGAAATGTCATTTACAGAGCATCCTCTGCTCTTATCATTGCCTTATTTTATGCATATCACTGTGTGTGTGTGTGTGTGTGTGTGTGTGTGTGTGTGTGTGTGAGAGATATTTTCCCTCCCTCTCCTCAAAGCACAGCCTTCTTTTTCTTTCAGTCAGGAAGGTCTTGCTGCTACTATCTATTGTTATTGTATCTACTCCAGAGCAATGACCTTCAAGGTGATCTTTTCAAGACAATACTCTCTCTCAGCATTTGATTCTCACCTCTGAAGTGACAGCTGGCTTTAGCACTCTTTCCATGCAACTCTCTGAATAAAGAACAAAGTTCACAGCAATTGTAGGTAAAATTAGCAAATAAAAAGTGATTGCTGGGTCTTGAAGAGAGCATTTTCTGAGTGATGCTGTGAATTGCCATTTAATTCAAGCCTTCCTCATCTTAGAACAGGCTCTCACCTGAGTGGAACTATGCAGTAGGATTACCAACACCCACTACCACCAGGTCATGAAAGCACAGGAATCAAATGGTATCAAACACTGTGGAAATTAGAGGTGGCAGTTCTGTTTTCCTTGATTTTAATGTCACTGACATAATGGAACGAATAGGTGTTATTAATTATTGCAATGTGAAAATAAAACACTTGCTTTATTTAAAAAAAAAAAAGCCTAAATTAGCAAGTTCCTATACCTGTGGCTGCATATAAATATACTTGTACTAAGCATACAAACAACCTGAAAATCCCCACAAAGAATAGTCCAGGCAACATATGCCTTATTTGGTACAACGTTGATTTAGCTGCTTTGGGCCCTACAAAGACCACACACCCATAGGGTGTATTGATGTATTTCCTATTTCCATATATGCCTGTGTTACTTCAGATGAGTGTCATTATATGTTTAAGGATAAAGCAGACATTCCTTTATGTCATGGGAAATTCAGTGCTTCTTTACACAAATCCTCACGCCATGCTCCAGTTTGGAGTTATAAGCACTAAAAGGCTTTCTTGTTACTGATGAATCTGGATTATTGCATTATATTAAAATTCCTAAAAAGAAAAAGTTGAGAACATACTTTTATCAAATAAGCAAGTGAGTATTCTATCAGCTTGGCATATTTCAATGCCTATGTCAAGATTAAGGAGCAGCAAAGATCAAAGCAAAATTTTCAGGAAAGGACAGAGATTATGGCTGTTGAAAAGATTA
>NW_012109141.1:4325033-4327837 GCF_000951045.1 Mandrillus leucophaeus
TGTGTTTTCTTAAGGCACTGTGTCAAAATTAATTCCCAGGCCTTTCTGTATTGAGTGGGAAAGACTCCCATGTATGATAAGTGATATCCCATAATGAAAAGAAATGGTACTTTTGATGCCACATATTTAGAACTCTAGGGGCTATAATTCTGTTACAGAGTTAAAACTCAACAACTTTGGTCAATTTACAAATGAGAAACCATATATTTATTTATATTCAAAGATAAACTGTACAGAAGACTGGAATATTTATGTCCACTAAGACAAAGAAGTTCAGGTCAAAAACCAGGGGATACATTTTAGATTGTCTGATTTTTCAAATATTTCCATCTAATAAACAGTTTTTGGAGCTAGGAAACTTCAAGTAAAATTTAGAATTCTCATTGCTTTTCCAAGGTAGAACACGTGGAGTGTGAGACTGCCCGTGTCATGTAAACTTTTATGTAACTTTTTGTTGTCTATATATTTTGTACTTAATCACATACTGTCATTAGTTAGGGAAATATTGTGTATTAGGGATACAGGAATTAAAACAGAGTGACTTCTAAATTCAACTATGCTATTAACCAGCTCTTGTCTTTTTTCACATCATTTAAACTTCTCTGTGTATCATTTTTCCATTCAAAAGCAATACTTTTAATATAAATAACGATTTCCATTTATTGAATATGTAATACACCTGGGCATTATCCAATGTGTTTAACAGGTATCATATACTGTATTTCTCAAAATGCACTTGTGAGTAGGTGGTGCCATTTTTTTCTATTTTATAAATGGAGAACTGAGGAAAAATGAAGAACATATAACTTACAGAAAGAAACAGTAAATGACGAGGCTGGGATTCAGACTCAGTCTTTCCTACTCCAACACCCTTGCACTCAACCAGTATCCTCCACCCCCTCCTAAGTTAAAGATAATACTTTTCAGTCATTTCTGCTTTAAGGTATTTTTATGAAGTACAAATAAAATGATAATATGGAAAATTGATATGGAAACTATAGCTATGTTTTAAATATGAATTCAATAGCAGTTATTCTTCTTGGGTTGGGACCCCACAGTGTAGCCTTTCCCCTGAGATGAGCTGCAAATAGCCTGTTGCAGAAGAGTCACAAACTGCCCATCCAGACACCTGGATGAAGATATTTTCTTGGTGAATGTACCAGAGTTTTGAAGTTCCAGAGTTCTGAACTATTCAGTGTCCCAAAGGGATTTGGGGATGTAAAATGTTGACTCATATCTAAATTAAATTAAAAAGAAACTAAGGTCAAAATAATACAAGAAATATTTATGAAAATACAACAGTGAAATATTTAAGGTGCTAGAGATCCATATTCTTTGGCCAGTACAATCTTCCTATAATTCAACATTGCCGGAGAATATCAGTTTGCAATTACAGAGCAGTTTCCCTAGTAAAATGTCGATATATTACCTGATCCCTCTATCATGACTAAAGGAATAATCCTCTACAGTGAATAAGCTGTTTTACCTACTGCAGAATAATACAGTACCCTTCAAAATTGGATAGACATTGCATATTTCAGCTCCCCATAGAAACAAAACATACAGGCACATATACACACACACACAAACTGACAAATCCAGGATCTTCAGGGTGTATTAACAAACTGAGGACCAAGAGAGCTGATGTTATACTTCCAGTCTGAATCCAAAGGCCGAAGAAGCAGGAAAACCTGTGATATAGTTTCAGTTGGAAGGTTGGCAGGCTGCAGCCGGGGAGAGCTAATGTTTCAGTTTGACTTTAGGTTCGAAAAAGTCAATGTCTCAGTTTGAAAGCAGTCAGGTGGAAGAAATGCTCCCTTACTTGTGAGAGGGTCAGCGTTTTAGTTTTTTCAGACGTTCGCCTGGTTAAATGAGGCCTCTCCATCTTAGGCAAGGCAACCTGCTTTACTCTGTTTACAGATTGAATTGCTCTTCTCATCCAAAAACACCCTCACAGAAACACCCAGAATTATGTTTAACCAACTATTTGGGCATCCTGTGACTCAGTCAAGTTGACACATAAAACTGACCATTATATATGTCAGTTGCCCAATTTTTTTGCTTGCAGATATACTGTTATTTATACTATTTCAATGTTTGTATAAAAATTGCACTTTGATAAAAATGTTAGGATGTGCTAATAGCGGCAAGAATTACCTGAGGCTGCACTCAAGTACCTATTGGAGAAAACTTCCCAGTTGCTCATTTAGATCTTATCTTCTTCATTTTATTCTTAACCGTAAGTATTTCTTTATTGGCGGGACATTTTGCTAGTTTGTAACGCCTAAAGTAAATGCCTATTTGCCTATTAGAAAAGATCAACATAATATTATGGAATTAAAATGAATGAATTAAAACATGTTTACAAAAGCAAACTTGCATAAAAGCCAAGAAAACAGGCATAACTGCTGACACAAAATTATGTTGCGAAAACAGTAATAGTCACCACTATCAGTATAAATGATTATGCAGGACATTTCTTTGGAATTGAAATACATGAAATAATGCTGTGGTGTGTTTTCAGTCTTAAAACCCAAACTTCCATTGATAATACAGTTGAATGATGAGGGGGTTAGTGTTGTCAATTCCCTGCAGTCAAAAATCCATATATGACTTTTTGTTCCCCCAAAACTTAACTACTAAGAGCCTACTCTTGACCAAAGCCTTACTGATAACATAATCAGTTAAATAACACACATTTGTATCCTCTATATCTCATATATGTGAATGTAAATATCAAAACAAGCCATGTGTTGCTAAGGAATAAATATATATGATATATATTTTATATAAATTAAATATAT
>NW_012109141.1:4328147-4338811 GCF_000951045.1 Mandrillus leucophaeus
TTGTGTATCTTTGTTTCAGTAGGCTTTTATTTTATTTTTTTCACAAAACACCATACAGGTTTATAGCACATATTTAGCTTAATGACATGTAAGGGAAAGAAAATATTTTCAAGTCATTTAACATATGCTATTTTTAATGACAATAAAACATTTTATTGATAAATAAGCAGTAATTTATTTTAACCAGCAGCTAAAATATAAGTTAAACATTTAGATTGTTTTCTTCTTTTTCCTATTAAAGTGACCCTTGTAGACAAAATTTTAAATACAAAGCGTGATTAAATCCTTTAATGGAGATTCCTAGAAATCAAATATATGAGATTAAGATCTATGTATATTGATAATGTTTATCCATGTAGGCTAAATATTCCTTAGCAGTACATGGCTTGTTTTGATGTTTACATTCACATATATGAGAGACCTTCTTAATATGCACTTCAATCATGTTAGATATTATATCCAACATAAAATTAGCTAAATATATAAACTGATACAAATACCCTCCTTTTTTCAAAATTTATACTTCTTTTTTCTCTCTCTCCTTTTTTCTTTCTCTGAGACAGAGTCTTACTCTGTCACCTAAGCTGGAGCGCAATGGCGCAATCTTGGCTCACTGCAACCTCCGCCTCCTGGGTTCAAGGGATTCTCCGGCCTCAGCCTCCCGAGTAGCTGGGGTTACAGACGTCAGCCACCATGCCGGGCTAAATTTTGTAGTTTTAGTAGAGATGAGGTTTCCAGGCTGGTCTCAAACTCCTGACCTCAAGTGATCTGCCCACCTTGGCTTCCCAAAGTGCTGGGTTTATAGGCATGAGTCACCACTCCTGGCCAATTTATACTTCTTTGAATGCCAGAGTGATTGATTGTCAGTCTATTTCTAATTTTTCTGTAAATTGTTTATTTTAATCCCCCATTTTAAAAACTTCCAGAGTGGGCTTTATCTAAATGAGTTGTACTATTGTTTCTTACCCTTCAACAACAGCATTATTTGTGCTTTCTATAGACACCACCCCACCCTCCACCAAACTGAGGGTCTTGTTATTAAGCTCTCATAGTCCCACACAATACAGAAATATGCCGACAGGACAGTGATTTCCCTTCCTTTCAATTAATGCCCTCAGACCCATTCTCTAGGCTCATCTGGATATAAGCTTTTAGAAAATATTTTTACATTTTTAGCATGTTGGTATTTATTCTAATTTTTATTAAAAATCATCTGTCTTTGTACATCCTTTTGGTAGTCTCATTAAATAGAATGAGGAAGGCAAAGAAAGAGACTGGTATAAGTGACATCTATTTTCTTCAGTGCTAATCTATTCCCTGAATGTTTTGTAATTTGGTTTTAACAGAAATTTTTTGAAGTGTTTGATATGAATCTATTATTTATCAAATAAGGCAAAATGTAGACTGTATGCTTTCTTTTATAATAAAGTGAAAATGTATGAAATGTTTAATAACTCAGGTTCTGAATTTCATGTTGAAGGATTATCAGTAAGGCAGGACATTCATAATTATCCTTCTTTGTCCTAGATAGGAATCAGTAACTTTCCTTCAGTTATTTCAGCAATAATATTCACTGCTTTAACAATTGATGGCTTACACAGGCCCCATGATCTTGTGCCAGTTACCTTTCCTCCTTTTTCTTGCTAACGTTGCTCCTGATGGCTCTGCAAGCAGGCTCCTGAGCAACAGCCTTTGCTCTTGCAGTCGTCTCTGCCTGGAATGCTCCGCTCCCAGATATCCAATTAGTGAAACATTTCTTCTCCTTCAAAATTTTGGTCAAATGTCACTGACACATTCTGTCCTATTTGAACGTTCTTATTTATTACTACAATTTGCCTCTTTTGGCCACTAGATTCTTATTCTCTTTCTTACTCTGCTCTACTGTTTCTTTCTTTTTTAAATAATACTATCAACTTCTAAAATATTACCTAATGTAGTTATGTGTTATGTTAATTCTTGATGGTCTTTCTTGCCTTTCTAGAATTTTAGCTCTGTGAAGAAAAAAAGGGATTTTCTTTTTTATACTTCATTCAATGATGTATCCCAAATGCCTTGGAGAGCTCCTGACATATAGTAGATGTTTAGCAAATATTTTTATTTCATTTATGTCATGAGGGACCCAAGCAGTGGTGTGCTGGATGTTCTGTGATTGGTAATTGAACTATAGTTAAATTATTGGCACATTAAAGTTGGCAAATGCTACAAATAAGGATTTTTGTTTGTTTGCTTGTTTTTTGCCCTCAGAGAGTAATTTATGTTCACACTTCAGAACTCAGGTTTTTTTATTCCATTTGTTCCGCCATCCTCATAGTTTTGTATTTTGGTCATTGTGCATGTTACTTCTGGTTGAAAGATGACTACCGCTTCAGTGGGTATCATGACCGTATTTAATGATTTATACATTTGTTGAGGGGAAAGTAAACTCAGATTCTCAGCATACTAGCTGTATTATCAGACAGCCAAAATCCTTCCAGAAGCCTTTTAAAATAATAATACTAACCTTTCATTGGCCCATACTTATCATATGACTATATGTTATTTGTACAGAAGACTACAGAAGTAAATTCCTAACAGTGGATAATGTTCTACCACTACTGCATTACAGTAATCATACTTCATCTTCTGGTAATGTAATTGCATTTCTGAACGAAATCAAGAATTAGTTGCCAGGAAAGAGGGGAGTATAAAGTCTGTAAGACTGCCAACTCAGAGTGACTGCTACTGAAGGAAAAGACCACAATAAATGATTTCTTAAGTATTAAAAACCTTTTAAAGAACAGAAAAATGAGCATCTGAAATTTTGAGAAGAGGCAGATGCATATGAATTTTAAACAATATCCACAACTGGGAGAAAAAGGCAACAAACATTTTGGCATTGAGAGAACAAATTCCCTTAGACATCCATATGGTAGATTAGGATGTAAGGTCTACCGTAGTACAGGAAATGCATTTGTTTTTACAGAAAAATACAATTCTGTATGTGTTGTTTCTTTGCCCTCTGGAAAATGACAATCTGGAATTTACCTTAACACCTTTTGTGATATGTTGTATGCCTAATGTTCACTGTTAAAGAAAGTTTAAAATACAACTTTCAAGATCCTTCTTCTTTGAGATTGGTGCATTATTTTTCTATCCACAGATTTGCCATTTAGGCTATTTTAAGTAGTACCGTAGGGAGGTAACTTTTATATACATCTATGGGCATCATTTTCTAGACAAATCTTCCACAACTAAGCAGTGTTCTCATTCAAAGATAACTCTAACATCTAAAGGGCAAGGACCAGAGTTTGATTTGTTCTTAAAAAAGAAGTCAGCAAGAAAGCAATTGACTTCTATTTAGATGGTGGCAGGTACTCTCAACAATTTAGACCTTGAAATAAAGGCAGACTTGTATTAAAAAAGAAAAGAAAAAGAAAGGAAAAACAATATAGAGGGACCAAGAGCCCATTTCAATTCAATTCAGTTCTGTTGATTATATTTCTTGAACATCTCTTGAATCAATTTTAACCTCACTTTCTTCACCACAGCTATGAAAGCGACAATAGCCCCCTCCCAATTTATTCTCTACACTGTACCCAGTGTTATCTATCTAACACCAAATGTGATTGCATCAAACCTCTGCTAACCACAAAACAGAACTGAAAAATCATGTCTCCCAATATCAAGTCCAAACTTTTCAGCACAGCATAAAACTTTTGACAGGTACCAAGTTAAAAGTCAGTCTCATCTCTCTATATTCTACCCACTCTAGTACACAGAATCACACCCTTTTCCCAGAATAACCCATGCTTGTGCCTGATTGAATATACTGTTTTTTTTTTCTAATATAACAGTTCTTCCCTGTCTGAAAGAAAGGTCACTTTTCAATTAATTTCTAGCCTCTGCATTGATATTTCCTCTAAACCTACCATCCTAACTACAAGCTCCTTTCCACACCTGTTCTTATAATAATATTTAAGTCAAGTTTAGTCTGGAATTAGACTTTGTAATATTTAAACGTATTGGTTTTGGGTTTTTGTGTATCTCACTCCACTCTTTGAGTGCTGAAAGAGTTGAGTGCCTTATCATATTTGCATATTTCAGGACAAGGAAAGTTGAAATTCTTTTTGTATGAACAGATTAGTAAATAATTATCATGAATGTACTATATAGCCAGAAAAATTATCTTTTTATATAAAGGAATGTATAGGCAAATGCTAATTTAGTAAATAATAACATAAGAGAATAGCAAAATGCATGCAAGGGTGACACAGACAAAATTCACTAAAATATTCAGAAGAGTTAAGTAGATGAAATCTGTTATAATTTTTATTTACAGTTACTGATGGGGATTGGGACTTTATTTGGATCTTCACATAGGCCTACGTTTTGCATAGTCAGAAAAGAATTATAGAATGTCTGGGAGGAAAGCAAGACAATGTTAGGAAGCAGAGAGAGCTTCAAGGATGGAACAAAGCTGTGATTTTGGTGGGAGTGTAAGCTGAATGACACCTTCAGTTTATGCTTGCTGGGAATGAGAGGCATGGTTCCATAGGACAGAAATTGTGGAAGACTGCTAGGTTGGAGTTAGAAGTTTGGAGTTGGAATCCAACTCCTGCTTTCTCATTGTGCAATTTTCAATACGGTTGTTGTGATAATCACATTCAATAATGCAGGTGAAATTCCCCAGCACATTGAGTAGCAATAGTAAGAGCTCAAAAATCATTAGTTATATCTTAATAGGATTAGGAAAAATGTGAAGCTTCCTTGAGTCTTTAATGCACTTGCAATGTGATTCAATGTTATGTAAAAGTGAGCTATATTAACACTCAAGAATCATAAAAGCAGTGCTTTTCCTTCTTCCCATGTGCTCGTAATTGTTCCCTGTGTGATTAGCAAATAGGGTCAAAATTTCAGCATACTTCAGGATCAAAAACCTATGTTTAATTTACCTCATCTCTGGAAGAGAGTGTCATTTTGGGAACAGGTTCTTAGAGGTGCATAAAGAGAATGTCAAACAAACCAAATATAAGTTAAAAATCTAAGCATGCAAGTTTCCTTAGAAGAGAACATTTCTGGTCTTTAGGAAATATGAAGATTGTCTACTCCAAATCTGTCAAATTATTGATAAGAAAATTGAGCCCTGAGGCGATCAAACAATTATCTAAAGCAACAGTTAGTCTATCAGATGGCTTCTAGAGGAATAGTCTCCAAGGTTTCTAAGCCTGTGCTTCCTTCTCATTGAGTCTAGTTGGGCATCTGTCAGCAACAGTAAGGTCAAGCCAGGGTCTTTATCTTTAGATCTTTTAGGTAACTTTCTTGTGCTCAATACAAACCCAATTTTAAGGAATGAAGAGATGCCCAGACAAAAACCCAAATTACATTTGCAGCAAAACCCCTGCTATTTCAGTACATTAGCTACAGATTCAATAAAGGTAAAGTGGTTGTTAAGCTTTTCAGCTTGAATGGCATCATTTTTCTATTGCACTTGGAAGAAAAATGTGGTGGCACCCACCCAAAATCATAAAACCAGAGCATCTAACAAAAGATGCTGTGAGCCTTGAGCTCTATTATAATTTCAGATTTGGTGTGCTTCCCACTCTGTAAATCACCTGAATTTTACAGCAGCACCTGCAAGCCCAAGCACGAGGCTGAACTCTTAGATAAATAGAATTGCTCACGGTGTTCCCTGAATGTGCACTGTTAGCAAAACTGGGCCCTTAGCCCGAGTGGGGCTTCAGACTTACCCAAACTGGCTGCTTAGCCAAAATCAATCGGAGCTTTGGGGATTAAATATATTTAGACATCGTGTCAATCTTTCAGAAGTTCTAAAGGTGTCTACAATAAGACATGTGGAGTAATACATGAATATGCCACAAATCATAGAATATTTGATCCATTTCTAACTTTCTCTAGTTTTTCTATTTTCCTTCTTGTTTTTAAGGATTAAGAAATCTTATTTTGAGAATCAGTCAAACATTAACAGGATATTTATAGAGAAAATTCTGTATACTGGATCAGGTGCTATGAAGCATGTGTGTGAACACATACACATACATATCAGATGGTATGGTGACATGGTCCCTTCAGATGAACAGAGGCAGGGAAAGGAGAGTGACACTTGTTAAGTTCCTACTGTGTGCAAAGTACCTAACAGATAGTGGAGACATATGCATAATAACTTGCATTTCTTAATTGGTCTTATATCCCTCGCTTAAAAATATCATTTAATCTCTGCAGTAACAGGGGATAATGTACTAGTTATTTGCATCCCCAATTATCAACTGGCAAAACTGAGGACCAGAACTAATCATTTCTTTGCTCAACATCACTGAATTGTTGATGGAACCAAGATTTGAATTCAATTTTTACAGTTCTAATGCAGTGTTCCCACGCTACCAGGTTCTGATATTGCTACCACACAATTGCTTCCCTTTTTACTGGGCTTCCAGAATATGCATCTCTTTATGAAGAATATTGAACTTTAGGTAGGTCTTGAAAGACAGAAAAAAAAAAAAACGTGAATAATTGAGAAGGGGGAAAAGACAGCATGAAAGTGCAGATGGGCAGAAAGGATATGGACAGCAGAAAAAAACAAACAAAAAATCTAGTTTGAAGAAAGTAATGGGTTTAACTTGAAGAATTCTGAGACACAAAATGGAAAAACTGAAGTTCATTTGAGAAGGGCCTAAAATGGTAGACCCTTCAAATTTCAAGGACAAATAATTATCCTTCAGTACCAAACGATGAGCCGCTTACGTGCATGAGGACACATATTTCTCTTTACCATCAGTACTTTTGCCCTAGAAATTAACTCCTTTCACTTCATTCCACCAATAAACTACCAATCACCTTCCTTTTCATGTGGATAACAAGAAGTGATAGAATTATACATCGGTTCATTGTATGAAAGGAATGTATCACTGGCACTTACTTTTAAAAAATAATTGTCTTCAACTTCTAAGAGATTGCTTACTATTTTATTAAATACCATGAGAAACCTTTAATTATAAAATACAGATTCAAATACAAAAAGACTATAATCTATTTGCAAGCATTTAATTTTGACTTGGTATGAAAATTATGAATTTTGGAATGTATTTGTTAAGAACGAATTTGATAGAGACTGTTGATAAGCAGAGTTTTCTTTTTATTAAGCAAACTAGACTGTTTTAAGTCACCTTTTACAGAAGTATAATTAGCAGCACATTTATTTGATGAAGTCTTTTTCCCATCATTATTCTTATAGTTATTTAATATATAAAATTTATTTTTGACAATTTGTTCTGTGGGAGTATATTTTATATAATTTCCCCCCTACAATACATCTGGGAAATATTCCAGCTCTGTATTTTCAGCCTTCCTTCATTTGCACAAAGATGTTACATGGCAGCAGAGAAATTTTCATTTTTTAAGAAGTGAGATTATGCTGTCCCAAGAAAAGGTGGAGGAGGATCACACTGACAATGCTGCATTTCTTGAGCACAAAAACAGAAAGCCTTGGAGAAGAGAAATTACCCTCCAGATGATTACCTTTCCTTGGCTCAACCTACTTTTCTCTTCTCTGCACTATCACCCCCTACATTACTCTCAAAGCACAGGAACTATCAGCTGTTATTAATATTGTGTGCTCTCATTTAGCCCAGAAAAAAAAAAAAAATCTTATTTCCATGGTACTTCAGGGGACTCTTAATATAAGAGTACCTGAAGGAAGGATAGGGGGAGAGAAAGAAATAGAGAGAAGAGAGAGAAATCTGGTGTAACAGAGAGTATAGAGCTGGCCTGTGTGACCCGTCACCAATGGATATTTGGTAATTAGGATTCCTCAAACTGTTTGGCGTAGGATATGCCTAGCAATGAGAGTTCTTTCATGAAATAAGTTTCCAGAATCTTCCATAACCCCACAATAATAAAAAGCATCTATTAACATGTAAATTCTTGTTCCAAATATTCTTCAGAAAATAAATTTTATATTTGGATTAAGCACAGGTTTCCCAAATATTTGCTAATCAGAGAAACTTTTTTTTTCTTTTTAACCGCTGAACATTCACACATTACAACACTTTAGAAATCCTTATTATAAATTATATACAGATAATATCCATTTTTTTCAAGTAGAGTAAAATTATGATAGCAATAAATTCTAAAATAAAAATGAACTGGAGATTTTGCTTAAAAATTATAACAAATGTTTCCATTTTTGAATCAATTTTTGAATTGATTCGAGATAAAATTAAAAACCTGAACAGAAAATGAACCAGGATCGAATCTGAAAAATGTCAAAATATCCCCCAAAAGTCAGTTGGTTTAGAAAGTTTCGTGGATGAATGACTTAAAATTTGAAAGAAGTATGTAATTTCGGAGTCTTTTATTAATGCAAAAAAATAAGAAGAGGCCAAAGTTGAACTATCTGCAGACGGTAGATAAAGCTATTGTTTTCAGATATTATGCTTATCTTTATAACTCAAAGGAATCAACTGGGAAAATTATTTAAATGAATTACAGTGTTTAGTATGGTGGCAAATGCCAATATTAAATGTATGAATAACTATTGCTCACATGTAACGTCAATACACAGTAATAAAGAGGCAAATATATTGGGGAAAGAAGTTGTTTTCTACCCCTTCCCTCCACAACCCCAAACACACACAAAGAATCTAAGGGAAAAAACTTTGAGAAAAAAGGAAAGAACAATGACTGAGCTCTCTGGACGGAATAATGCCAACATGGAATTTCTTCTAAACTCCATTAAGATTCCACCCTGCCTTGGCTCTTGCTACCTCTTTATTATTGGCTAATAGATCTTCCACTTCTTACTAGAGTGCCCCACAAAGAGCGCTCAAAAATGTTTACTGAATGATAGGCAATTCTCACTTGTATATGCAAGTGAGAAGATTTAGCATATCACTTTCTTATGTAAATTAATTTAAATGTTTATAAAATTTTATTAAACATTCAAATGTGATTTAATTTAAAACTTTACAAATGGTTAATACACATAATCAAATATTTCTTATAAAGTAGGTAATAAAGGTAAATAAAAGTGAGTGTCTATGGAATGTTTACAAATAAGTAATGGAATATCATTATAAATGAAAATGTTCACTCAAAATCAAACAAATGACATTTCCTTTCTTCTTTTACAAATAGAACTTCTTCTAAGTATAAAAATAATTCAAAAGATAAGAAAAACTAAGTGTTTAAAGAAAACTAGACCGTCCTGCTGGCCATATGTCTTTGATTGGCCATATGTCTTTGATTGAGACCTATTAGTAAACTAATAGGAGAAAACCCATATAGAAAAGGGGTTGGAGGAAGAAGAGATGATGACAAATAGGAAAGTCATTGACTCCTGCAAAAATTGTAAACTGAAAAGAAGAATTATTTTGGAATTTTCAAAATTCTTTTTAAAATATTTTAAATACTATCATCATATTTATTGTTGGAGAAACCATCTTTTCTACTGGAAATTACGTTACAAATACAACAGTAAGTCTAGCAGAATTTTCAGGCTAACCTGTGTGTGTTAGGAGTGGGTTGCAAATATGTTGAGAGTAGGAACAAAAGAGAGATGAATGACCAAAAGATATAATTTCACAAAACTTACGAGTTTTCCCTGAAACAGTTGCTGTAAAAATAATTACTTTTTTGTATTTTTTGAAGGACTCCACTTGAAATAGACTGTTCTTGTTGGTTCTTGATATCTAATCTATCTGGAGAGCACTGGTCTAATAAATACTTACCTATCATCTTCCAAAAATCTTATTATTTTCCTCATAAGATCTTCTCTGAACCTCTCAGCTGGAAGAATGTGTTTTTAGTTACCCTCAGCTCTATTACGAACTATTCATTTGTATTTATCATATGACCTTTTTACTTTCTAACATCATTTATAGTTAATTATGCACACTTTATCTTTCTCTTACCAGATTGTGGGCTATATCCTGGAACATTTCTAGGAAACCCACCCTTGCCATTCCTAAATACAAAGATGTTCTTAGTATGTAGTTGGAAAAAGAAATGTGAGTTTATTAACATTTGTATGTAAAACAGGCAAACCAACCAGATGTTCTGACTATTCAGATATGTTTTTAATTAAATGAGTAAAGCAGGCAAACCAAGCAGATATTCTAACTATCCATATATATCTTTGATTCAATGAGTGTTTCTCTTTATTTCTGTGATGAACTGATATAACATTATTAGCGTTTCTGGTAGATAAAAGATAGATGGCTAGATGATAGATGGCACTTAGGTAGATACTGAAAGATTCTAACAGATGTAAGCATGTACATATACATGTAAAATTATATAAAAGGAATAAAATCTGAATTTGGATCTATTTTAATCATATGTTTGTGATTATTCAGAATACTAGCATTAGTTCTGAGCAAATTATCCTAAGTGAAATTTGTTTATGGCACCTGGACCAGTGCAACTTGAGGAAAGTGAGGACACCTGGGGCAACTTCTAAGGGGGTTATTCTCAGGTGCAAGTGCAGGGCAGCCCTTGGGAGTGAGTCCAGCCTTGAATGTTGCACTATAGGGTCTCATTTACATCACCCTGGTCTCTGCAACTCCCCGTTTTGGAATTATAGTCATCCCTTGGTATTAGGGATCCCAAAGGAATAGCAGGCCTTTAGTTCCAGTATCCCCCGCATACACTCAAATCTGCACATACTCAAG
>NW_012109141.1:4338861-4349823 GCF_000951045.1 Mandrillus leucophaeus
CTGAAACAGTTGCTGTAAAAATAATTACTTTTTTGTATTTTTTGAAGGACTCCACTTGAAATAGACTGTTCTTGTTGGTTCTTGATATCTAATCTATCTGGAGAGCACTGGTCTAATAAATACTTACCTATCATCTTCCAAAAATCTTATTATTTTCCTCATAAGATCTTCTCTGAACCTCTCAGCTGGAAGAATGTGTTTTTAGTTACCCTCAGCTCTATTACAAACTATTCATTTGTATTTATCATATGACCTTTTTACTTTCTAACATCATTTATGGTTAATTATGCACACTTTATCTTTCTCTTACCAGATAGTGGGCTATATCCTGGAACATTTCTAGGAAACCCACCCTTGCCATTCCTAAATACAAAGATGTTCTTAGTATGTAGTTGGAAAAAGAAATGTGAGTTTATTAACATTTGTATATAAAACAGGCAAACCAACTAGATGTTCTGACTATTCAGATATGTTTTTAATTAAATGAGTAAAGCAGGCAAACCAAGCAGATATTCTAACTATCCATATATATCTTTGATTCAATGAGTGTTTCTCTTTATTTCTGTGATGAACTGCTATAACATTATTAGCGTTTCTGGTAGATAAAAGATAGATGGCTAGATGATAGATGGCACTTAGGTAGATACTGAAAGATTCTAACAGATGTTAGCATGTACATATACATGTAAAATTATATAAAAGGAATAAAATCTGAATTTGGATCTATTTTAATAATATGTTTGTGATTATTCAGAATACTAGCATTAGTTCTGAGCAAATTATCCTAAGTGAAGTTTGTTTATGGCACCTGGACCAGGGCAACTTGAGGAAAGTGAGGACCCCTGGGGCAACTTCTAAGGGGGTTATTCTCAGGTGCAAGTGCAGGGCAGCCCTTGGGAGTGAGTCCAGCCTTGAATGTTGCACTATAGGGTCTCATTTACATCACCCTGGTCTCTGCAACTCCCCGTTTTGGAATTATAGTCATCCCTTGGTATTAGGGATCCCAAAGGAATAGCAGGCCTTTAGTTCCAGTATCCCCCGCATACACTCAAATCTGCACATACTCAAGTTCTGCACTTGGCCCACTGAATGCGCATATATGAAAAGCAGGCCCTCCAATTACATGGGTTTTATATCCTGCAAATACTGTATTTGCCATCTGCATTGGGTTGAAAAACGTCCATGTATAAGTGGACCTATGCTGTTCAAATGTGTGTTGTTCAAAGATCAACTGTATTCCCTGTTTTATCAGCTTTATTCCAGACTTTCAGAGCTTTCCCATCACCCCTAGCTTCTGAAACTTCCCCTCTCCTTAGGGCATTGAACCAGAGTTGTGTTTAGGAGCCACCCTCTCCCTATTCCTTATCAAAGCCCTAGTCATTTCTGCAGCATTCGTATAAAGAACACTGTCACGCTGGAGACACATTTATAAATAGCCATTTTATTTTTGAGTTTAAAAAGACTGAAAAATATTTCATGTTAGCTCCCCTGGTGGTACTTGCATTTAATAGAAAAATGCCTTAATACAGAAGAATATATTTTTGGTGTCCTCAGTGCTCCCCTTTACCTGGGAGTTCACAAGACCAGGTCCCATCCCTCTCCAGCATCCAGGTCAGGCCTGCCTCCCTCCTGGGGGATTCTTCCTACAGAGGTCTAGCAGGGAGCCACCACTCACGTTACTGCACCTTGTTTCCAGTCAATAATGAGATCTCCACTCACTTCAACCTCTGCTTCCCAGATTCAATCGATTCTTGTGCCTCAGCCTCCCAAGTAGCTGGGACTACAGGCGCACCCCACCATGCCTGGTTAATTTTTGTATTTTTTAGTAGGGATGGGGTTTCACCGTGTCGGCCAGGCTAGTCTCCAACTCCTGGGCTCAAGTGATCCTCCTGCCTCAGCCTCCCAAAGTGTTGGAATTGCAGAGGTGAGTCACCATGCCAGGCCACACTTTACTTTCTCATTTATTGTTACGTTTTGCAGTTGTGTCGTGTACATTTGTATTATTATTCTGATTATCCTTCGGTTTGTTTACAGTCAGGTTCTACCTTTAGACTTTTTATAAATCACAAAACACCCACTCTCCAGCATTAAAGCAAGCTGAAATAAGATAAAGGAAGCTTTAGGTTTCTGTGACGGGGATTTGCTTTCATCACTAAAATGAATTCATATTTGCCATCCTGCCATACTTGTCCCTAAAGCAGGCCCTATGAGTATGCTTTTCAGACTGTCACATTACCGCCTTTTGATTGGTAAATAATCCTTTTTTTTAATTTCTCAAGATGAAGAGAACATATTCTGTTTTTTAAAAAGACTAATCAGTCTCTAAGCTGAAATCCAGCTACACAATATGTATGAGTTAGGTAATATTATACTAACACTCCTTATTAAAAACCTCTAAGCAACATCCATCATCATTAAGTAAGATGTTTAATGACTTCAGAACAGGGGATTAAGAGACAATTGTCAATAGAAAGTATGGTCACATGCTTTTAGAATAAGGCTCGGTAATTTTAAATTACATTATTGGAAATGGTACATTGTTTGCTTCTTGGCTTGTTTGATAAACTTCAGTAAAAAACTACATTATAGAGTAGTAAAAAAAATAGTTTCATTTAACTTTTGCTGATACAGATATGGAAAGTGAAAAACGGAAAAGATGACTCAGTCTCTTAAGAACAAAAATGGCGGCTCTTTTCCAAGTATATTAATAAAGCAATTATTGGGGCTGGGCATGGTGGCTCACATCTGTAACCCCAGCACTTTGGGAGGCTGAGGTGGGTGGACCACGAGGTCAGGAGATTGAGACCATCCTGGCCAACATGGGGAAACCTCGTCTCTACCAAAAATACAAAAAATTAGCCGGGTGTGCTGGTGTGCATCTTTAGTCCCAGCTACTCAGGAGGCTGAGGCAGGAGAATCACTTGAACTCCAGAGGTGGAGGCTGCAGTGAGCCAAGATCATGCCACTGCACTCCAGTCTGGACGACAGAGCGACAATCAGAGAGAGAGAGAGAGAGAGAGAGGAGAGAAAAGAGAGAAAAGGGAGAAAGAAAGAAAGAAAAGAAGGAAGGAAGGAAATACTTTAATGTTTTAAAGTATGGACTTTGGAGACAAAAAGGCCTGGTACTGATGTTGTTTTAACTTTTCATAATGAGAAATTGTAAAGATACATATAAGTAGTATTGTAGAATAAACTTCCCTACTGCCTGGACTCAGCTACCATCAACCCTGGCCAGACGTGGCCCATCCTCAGCCTTCTCCAATCCCCTTCCTCCAAAGTATTTTGAAAATATCCCAGAAATAGTATTATTTCATCTGTTTATTGTCCATCATGTAATTCTAAAAATGGGAATAAATTTTGTTAACATGGTCACACTATTACCAGATGTACAAAAATAATGTATTATTATTATGAAATATTCAGTTAGCATTGAAATTTCCAATTGTTCATGAATGAGAACTGGGATTTAGGCCCTACTTTTCCCCAGAAGCAACTGACCTCTTGCTCATCTGTTAAATGAGCTTGAAAAGCCACCTGAAATACTTGTTGTGAGAATTAAATTAGATATATGTTATCTAACAGAGAGTCTAGGATTATAACTGAAGTTTTTTAAAAAAGGATATCTTTAGAAGTCAATTTTAAATATTTTTGGAATATACATTTAATATTAGCCCTCAAAGTTTTTGACTCAAGTACAAATGAATAGACCCTGGACAAATTTCAAACCATACTCTGACCATCTTCTGATTCTTCCCTTGTTTCCTCTCTCTTCTCTCACCTTTGTAGATTGTTTCTCTACTTCTCCTTATTCAAATTTACCTAACCATGCACAAAAGAGGATGGCTATCATCTGTCTGTCACTTAGAAATGAAAGCAAGCAAAACTACATTCTAATGTTGACGGTATTGATTTACAAAAAAGAGCCACAATGTGTAAACCTTACCATTGATTTCAAAGCATAACTTTGACCATTTCTTTCAAGAAACATAAATTTCTCTTTGCCTCTGAACCCATAGAAGGGACAGCTGACTCCAACTATATATTTACAAAAAGTAGATATTCTATCCTAATATTAGTGGGTCTCAGAAATGTATAACCGAATAACTTGTCACTCATAAGAAAATTGGAAGTTATAGACAATGGTTTGATACGTGTAGCAAACCACTATGGCACATGTACACCTATGTAACAAACCTGCACGTTCTGCACATGTATCCCAAAACTTAAAGTTAAAAACAAACAAACAAACAAAAAACGTTTATAAAGTTAAAAAAAGAAAATTGGAGGTTCATTCTCTCCTCTACATACCCATGCAACCATTCTGTTTTTCACTTTCAGTGTAGTATTCGACAAATTATGTGAGTGAGTCAACAGTTTATCTTAATATATAAGCTTTCTGTTAGATGATTCAGCCCAACAGTAGGCCAATGTTCTGAGTATGTTTAAAGTAGGCTAGCCTAAGCTATGCTAGTGAGCCATAGGTTAGGTGTGCTAAATGCATTTTTGATTTATGGTATTTCAATATACAATGGAAGTCAAAGAGCATCGTATGTATGTTTATATATATATATGTGCATGCATGTGCATGTGACATACATATATATTAAAAAAATGTATTATGAGCTATTGACTTACACAATTACGGAGGCTAAATTCCACAATCTGTCATCTGCCAACTGAAGTCAGGAAACCCAGCAGTGTAGTATGAAGGCCTGAGAGCCAGAGAGCCAATGAATTCTAATCCAAGTCTGAAAAGCAGGGAACCAGAAGCACCGAGGCCTGGAGAAGATTGATAAACCACCAGCCCAAGCAATCAGGCAGAGTTAATTCAATCTTTTGTTCTGTTCAGGCCCTCAGCTGATTGGATGTTGCCCACTCATAATGCGGAGGGCCATCTGCTTCACTCAGTTCACCGTATTCAAATGTCAGTCACTCCTGGAAACATCCTCATAGACACATCCAGAAATAATGTTTAACCAGCTCTCTGGACATCCAGTAGCCCAGTCTAGTGGATACACGAAATCAGTCATCACAAGAAATGTTCAAATTTTGCCTTCCATGAGCAATGCATGTGTGAGCCCGTTGCCCCATAGCCTCACTAACATCTTCCTTTTTATTTTTTTCAGACTTGATATGTGAAAGTAATACCTCTTTTTAAAAAATCTTTAGTTCTTTGGTTTCTAGTACAGTTGAATATTTGATATTTTGTTGGTTATTTATTTTGCCTTTTTTCATATTTATATACTTTTTTATATTTTTCTAATGGAGATTTTGTCTATTTCATCTTGAATTCTTTTAGATATATATACACAGTAAAGTTTTGGGTTTTTTTTCTCCAGGTTACCAAATTGATTCTGAACCTCCTATATTTTTAACTGGCATTGTGGGTCTTGAATACTAATAACCAGTGAAATTATATTGCATTTAAAATTAAGGATTTAGAAGTATTTTATAGTAATCAATTTCCTTCCCATCCCAGTGTAACAAAGGACTTTTAAAGACAGTGAATTGAAAGTGACATTTTCCTGCATGTATGGTCAGAGAAATGATAAATTTGTAATTAGAAACAAGAATTCAGATATCAATACTAATTCCATTCTCTCTCACTCTCTCGTTTTCTTACCTATATTCATACAAAATGGAGAAACGATTACACATGTAGTCAGGGCAGCTGTGAAACTCAAGCAGTTGGTTTTTCATTTTTTTGTCTTTTTAACTTTGTTTGTTCCTTTGATGATGCCATCTTTTGCATGTGAAGATTAACCTTTTCCATTTATTGCACGGAAAGATTAACCTTTTCTATTTACTGGTATTTTGCTCCATGACCTTGTCAGATGATTGCTGATCTTCCATCAAGGATACTTAAACACCTGTTGGGTGCCAAGAAGCGTGTTCTCAGAAATACAAGAGAAGGGAAAGAACAGCTCGTTATTGCTCTCGAAATGCTGGGTTGGTAGAAGACAGTTTCTGAGAGGATGCTTTTACCCAAACAATTATGGAGACACATTTGAAGCTTCCTTCAGAACCTGTTTGCATTTTCATTGTATTTTATTTAAACTATGGTTTTGGAAAAAAAATAAATCCAACTTGATCATCATGCATTTAACTGAAATGAATTTAAAATTAAGCTCCTCCCCATCTTCACGTTATACTTCTTCACAAGAAAATTCATTTTTCAAAGGGAAAACAATGATATTCAAAAGCATGCTGTGATTGGGGCCCACAAAACAAAGCTAAAGGGAGGCTTTTCTTGGAGTAGGACAGTAGTTAGGCAGCAGGTGGGTCTGCCTTATTCATCATTGTGTCCTCAGGGCCAGATTGAATGTGTGACACATAGAAGACTCCCAATAATTCTCACTAAGTGAACAAAAGAAGAATTTCAGAATCATTTGATATAACAAGAATTTCCTAATAGGACACTGACCTTTATATTCTTCCTCATACCCAAGGAACAAATACTTTATTTTTGTGCATTTAGATTTACCATTAAAAAAATTGTATTTAGATGTTACCTAAATTCTTTAAAAACATTATAAACATAAACAAACTATTATTTGATAAGGAAATCAATTTATTATGATATATAAAAGTACATGCTTTCAAATAAGATAATTTATTTCACTATGTGGGAAAAATTATGTTTGAATAATTATGTTTTCATGACACTTTTTCTGAATAACCATCTCCAGTATACAAGAATGATAGATTAGAAATGACAGGATCAAAATGAGCTAGCAGGTTGGCTTGATGTGCAACCAAGTCTTAATAGATTTGAAAATATTATTAAATATTTAACTACAAAGAAAAGATATTGTTTGTAAATTGTCAAGTTACTACATAGCAAAAGTAATGCATTGATTTCTTATTACTTTAAGATCACCATTAGAGAACTTAAGGGCAGTAAAATGTTTTCAGATATAAAAAAATTGACCATTTTCTCCTTTCTGCTGTGAGTCTTGCGCCTCTGAGTAGAACTGTGAATGCAATCCTATGTTCGTGCTTTCAGAGTTTCCCTTTCAGAAATTGTTGTCATTTGAAGATAAAATGTCTGTATCTCTCTACCTCATTGACTCCCCATCTGTTGTCAACAATCATTGGAGAGCACTCTTATTTCCCTCACGTCATCCCTTAATTTCTTTGTCTCTTTTTTTTAACAGTTTCATAATTAACACTACATTGTGGTAAATATCCTTGGGAGAAATGCTACAAAAATATTTCAGTGCAGAATAGTTACATTACAGAGGTCTTGAGGTAATCTGGCTTCTATAATGGTACCCACATTCCCTTCCTTTTCATTGAGAAATAGACACATGTATTTTATTGCCAGTGTTGTTAGTAAACACAAAATTATTTTGTAAACTGAAACAAATTGGAAGGATAGGTTTATTTTTCTGAACAAAAACAGTGCCCTTAATAACGAATTGTGAAATGTATGATAAATATCTGAAATTTTCCAAGATCAAATTCAGAATTTTATCTAGCTCTTTGAGTCCATCTATGATCTGTTATTAACATTTCCCATGTTCATTGTCAAAATCAAGAGCATCATTTCATCCAAATGACACCAATTTCTTAAAAATGCATTTTTACATATTTCTGGATGTTATTCTAGGAGAGATTCAGAAAAGAAACTGGCTGTACCATTTCAGAACACAGTAAGTGTTAATAGCAACTTCAAGTAGAGAGTGGCATTTTGGCTTCTTTAGGTATTAAATAGAGGTGAGATGAGGGGATATAAAATGAATTCCAAATGTAATTTACAAAGACATTTGAGATAACAAAATCAGAATACATTTTTACAAGTTGAAATTCTTTTACACTGTCATTCATAATAATAAGCTAGAGTCTGCATTTTTTACACTATTTGTCCCTACTCAATAATTTCTAGTTCTTGATTCAGGGCTACACATCACACTTATTGCAGGAAGCCTTCTTATATTAACTAATTACAGTTTTAAAAGTAGGAAAACAACTATCATAAATATTTCACAGAGTAAATTAGTTGAAAATGTGCTTCAGTATAAGTCAGCCAAAATTATTTCTTATGGTGATGTAAATTGAATGATAAATGTGATTAGGCAGCCCTTGTATATTAATTTCTTGACTTTAATGAGACTTTTGAGACTGTTAATATAAATAGTACTAATAGCTTGAACATCCCCCAATTTTTTCTTCTTGTTCCATTCTTATAAGTGCCTAACTTCTGAGGAATCCAAAAGTGACAGAATGATTCCAACTTAATATTTGAATAACTTAGACACAACATGAGGATTTCAGGACATCATAAATTATTTTGAATAACTGTAGTAACTAAATTTTTGTGAAAATATTCTTGTAACATAAGGGAAAAGACAAACCAATTTCACTTAGACCAGCCTAAAAACTCACAGTCATACATAAGCCCTAGCCCCAAGTTACATTCTCTTTGCCTTTTTAGGCTTTAAGAAATATATTCCGTTCTGTATTGGCTGTATTTTCGGTTCTAAAAATGTGAATAGAAATCCCAGCTGTGCTACTTACTAGTTGTGTGCATTTGGAGAAAATAATTAACACCTCTGAACCTTTATTCCCTGATAGATCGTATTATTGGAAAATGTTATTAGAATTAAGTGACGTTTACATAAAGCATATAGCACAGTCTTTGTTGTATAACTGTTAATTAACTGTTAATTATCATCAATATTATTATTATTGCCTTCACAACTAAAAATGGTGGGGGTTGGGGAAGGACAAGAGAAGAGAGATATATGAAAGAAAACGAGGGTGAGAAATAACACAGGAAAATGTGAAAAATGCTCAGAGTGGGAATTTGCAAATGTTGGCATAGACATGATCAAAATAAAACAAGAAAGAAGGAAGATAATATGTATTGAGCAAATACAATATGCCAAGAAATAACTTGTCTCAAGCTTAAAAAAACTTGATTATTTCTTGCCTTTCTGTTTATGGTGAAATCGAGGATCAGAAAAAAATATGTGGTTGGATCAAAGTCCAACCAATATACTAACATTCTACTGACAACAAGGAATTAATATTCAGATATTCCTTCATTTAAATTTTTTTTACCACATACTATAATATCTCTAGACTGGAAAACTGTCTTCAAATACACCTTAGAAAACGTGGGCAAGGGAGACAGTCGTTGATATTCTGATTATTTTGACTTCTCTCAACTTCTTCCCATCATTGTGACATGTACTCTTCTACTTAGTACCAAGGAAAAAAAGAAATATCCCCTGGGATTTCAGAGGTTCTATTATCATTTAGAAATTCAAGAACATTGCTAAACTACAATATTAACTTAATATAGTCCTGTGAATTTCACATGATTATTCACTCCAAAATATTTTGAACAATTTTCTCACCCATATTCATAATCTATTTTCTGATAAGTCTTAGTGAAACTTACTTTTCTAGTATGTTAGGTTATACATAGTTTTAAATAGGATGCTGGTCCACTGAGGTAACCTTCCTCAAGGGACCTTACTGCAGACAGGTGCATGTATAAAGAAATATAAAACTAAATAAATGTGCAAATTCTCAAGTTACTGAACATGTTCACTATTGCTTTTCTCATTGAGCTTTCTTTCCAGAAAACACTCCCATAATTAGAGACCAATTCTGACAGAGGTTTTACTTAGGATCAGAGCATATATTTTGCTTCAAATGACCAAAGCTGAATATATTATTACAAGTCTAAAATAACATAAATGACTTTTCTTAGTCAGAAAGTTCTCTTCCTTTCTGCATATACAAGGATAAATCAGAAATCTTCACAAATAAGTCACATGTATTACTCTTACTATTTACCATTGATTTTAGAATTTAAGATAAACTAAAGTTGTATTTGTTTTTCTTTTTTAAACGGAAACATGATGTTTCTCACCTTATAAATCCATGCACATGTTAGGAGACAGACACATTAGTTTTCATTTAGTGTTTTTTCTCTCAGGGCTATATATATATTTTTTCAACTTTATTGAGTGTAATTAAGGGGTACATACTTAACCTGTACAATTTAATAAGTTTTACTCATTATACTTTAAAGAACAAGCTCTGTTTAGGAATTTAGGTGATTTGCCCAATAAGCAACAAGTTCTGAATTTGAGGATATATTATCATGCACAAAGGATAAATTAGAAACAAAAGAATGATTCTTTCAAATGTTTGAATGTTATTGGTCTTATATCTTCCTTATGATACTACCATGGGGATGGTCTCTTTTGATGGAACATATCCTGGAAACCAGAGTTAGGCTGCAAGGGTTTTGATGTGTCTTCTTATTATTAACTTTTGTAGAGCTAAAGGGAAGGTTAGACTTTTCTGGTCTTCTGAAAACCTCTTCTTGGTCATGGTCTACAAAATTTCACTTGGCATTTATTCAAGTACTGTTGCATAACATAATATGCACGGATATTTCTTCTATTTTCATTGAGTGAATTTTATGTAGGAATCATCTTTCCAAAGAGATTTATACATTTTATATATGTATCATTTCTACAATAAAAATTTAAGCTAACAAACTAGATATTTTTATATTCCCAAAAAACTTAGCTCAGAGATAAAGAGTAATATTTGAATAAGAGTTTGAGCCAATAATTGGAGAAAGCATTGTATCCCAAATGGCATTGAAAGACATTGAAAATGTGATTATAACTGGAAAATATAAATACGTTGTCAAATGAAGCAAGAAGAAATGGGATGGGACACTTTTACTTGTACTTAGATCCTAAACATACTTAATTACAAATATAAAGGAATTATTCTCATTGGAAAATAATTTAGAGTAACAGATATTTTGAAATCTCCTCTAAGTATAAAAATAAGAGCTTGCTCTGGCCGTGCGCGATGGCTCACACCTATAATCCCAGCACTTTGGGAAGCCAAGGCGGGCGGATCAACTGAGGTCAGGAGTTCCAGACCAGCCTGGCCAACACAGTGAAACTCGTCTCTACTAAAAAT
>NW_012109141.1:4351443-4353757 GCF_000951045.1 Mandrillus leucophaeus
TTTAAAAGCTACATTCTCATTAAGGATGGCAAAGAGGTTAGTGACAACAGTGGGATCCCATAAGAGGGGTTGATCTGAGATATTAGCATTCTAATATTCTTTCTCCTTGATACCAACATTTTCATTGGTGTGTGAACATATTCATTACACCATGGTTTCAGTTTGGTTTATGGATTTGGAGTAAATCATTTCAAGTAATTACACAAATGTTGAAATATTGAATAATCAGGTATCTAGGGATATGTCTTCTTATAGGCTGATGGTTGGGTGTTTGGAATTATATATGCTATAGAATTAAATGGAGAATCAACCCAAAGCTAGAGTAATCAGGAAACATTAGGGAGAAACATTTAAATGAGTATCAAAATTAGATAAAGCACCAAAGTAATACCAGGTGGTGTAGAACAGAGAGTCAACAATATGATGTCCATAGAGAGAGGTTATTTTCAAAAAACAATCATGAGCATGTGCACACGCACACACACCAGTGAAGCTACAGAGGCAGAAATATCAAATGTACAAATAGTATCTTGTAGTTGCAAAGTCGATATGTATTTATTATATTCACTATACATGTTTTTGTCTTTGTTCATTTCATACAGACACATATGCACACATACATTCACATACACAGATATACACAGAATTCATTATATTGTTAGCCATGACTTAGTATTTCAAAATTATAAATAAAATTAAAGAAAGGCAATCTCTACTAGCAGCATCACCTTAAAACAAGACAGAAGGTAAATCATCATTAACTTTGTAAGAGCAAATACAAATATTCTTAACAGTAAGTAATTGATTAGTAATTCAAATCCAATTATGCTAAGTTGTAACCACAGAAACCTTTATAATTTTGAAAGATGACCATAATTTGAAGCATGGCATTGTTTATATTTTCATATTTTCTTTATTAGGTCAGAGGTAAATAATAACAGCTATTTTTGGATCTGAAACACAAACTGGAATTAACATTGTGTGCATTTTACCAATGTCTCGCCTGCTCTACTTTAAATATAAATTGTTTAATATAGAAATTTTCACCTTTTTAAAATAAGCACAATCTCCCCATTTCTTGTTTTACCAATGTTAATTTATAACATTATTGTTTTAAAGACATTTTGATGATAATTTATGGTAATTTAAAATTTTGAGACAAAGATTCTAATTTTAATATAAACATAAAATCTTAAAATTTCAGAATCTAAAAGATACAAATAATCTACTTCCATTCCACTGTTATGCTCCCTGGGTCACTAGTACAGAAACACACACATGTACACAAGCACCCACTGTCACATGTAGACAACTAATTTTACATAGCAAAAAGGTAGGCAGGGATAAAATGTCTTTCTAGTCTTATTCTTCCACTGCTTTACAGGGATTAAAAAAATAAGCTATCAGAAGATAAAAAGGGTTTAAAAGTGTTTCATTGGTGCTAATAACCAGAATAAAAAGGTGTAGATATTTAAAGAAAAGGCATATAGCTATTAAGGATAAAAGTAGAGTACAAATAGCTGGCTTAAAGATAAGATTTTATAGTTTTATAGAACTGTGAATACTTTGATGATGGTAAGGAAAATGTGACATCTTACACTATAGATATGGAAGAATTTGGAGTTGCTAAGATTCTCCTGTGAAAAAATAGTAGCCCTGGTAATCAGATTACTGTTACTTCTGACATGTAAAATGATGAGGTGTTTTTTTCTGTTCTGGAAGGTTCATATTATAAATCAGTCATGTTAAAGATGCTCAGAGTTCTGTAATACACGCTGTTGGTAGTCTAAGGTTAATTGGATGGACAATTAGTCTTTGATTATTTGTCAAAGATGCTGTGGAATCCTACCAAAAAAAAAAAGAAAAAAAGAAAAGAAAAGAAAAGAAAAAAGGTGGATTAAATGAAATGACCATGCATGTTTCTTCACTCTCCATAATTCTATTATTTCAAGAATAAATTTGGTCAAAATGCATAAGTGACAGCTATGAATTCTACAACTCTGATGAATTAAAAGGCAAGGCAGAGGTCTCATACTTTAGGGGAGGGAAGAGCAAGAAGCTGCTAAGACACCAGAATACATGCTTGTATTTTCTGCAGGCACATAAATAATATCAACAACCCAAAGAAAATTGAAGAGGGAAGCATATTAATTTAAATATAAGCCTTGTTCTCCACATACATTTATTTAACAAAAATGCACTGAATAATTTATGCACAGCAATGTATTAAGCAGTAAAAATAAATCCATTTTACAAGTTATTACAGAGAGTGAGAGGAAGCCTGAACCAATCCAAGAACCAATTACATGACAGT
>NW_012109141.1:4356642-4359387 GCF_000951045.1 Mandrillus leucophaeus
ACTTTTATGGTTTCAACCATTATTTCTATGTCAAACAACTCCCAAATCTGTATTTCCAACCATAATCACTCACCCTAGTTCTAGATTTGTTATTTCACACACAGTTCCATGAAGATATCTAATAGTCACTGCAAACTTAACTCACCATCACTTTTCCCAACAAAGTAGCATGTTCTACTTTCTAACCTTCTAATTTTGCTAATAGTACAAAAGTGCGTCTAGTGTGCCATACTCTCCTTCTCAACATGGACAATTTGGTAGCATCATTCCTCTGGGTCCTGTAGTTCCTGGGTTGCATGAGTCACCATGTTCCATTCATTGACTCTTTTCCTAATCCTCCATAGCTTTCCTGTGCAACTCTTGCATCCTAATCTAGCTGTCATCATTCATATCTAGAAGCTTGTAGTTGTTCTTGTTTTAGAAGTTGTTAGGTACACTAGAAATGTCATCACTGGCTTTTAATTAATGTTACTGCTTCGACCCACCAGCTATAGTTAACCTGACAAGAGATGGAAATTAGAATGTTATTTAGATTCAATCTCCAAGTATGGAGATAAGCTCATTTTAACAATCTTTGTTTTAATAAACTGAATATGTATTGAGAAAATGCAAACTCTAATAGGAAAGATAAAAATATTCATTCATCCTCAGTAAATATTTACCCAGAACCTAAAGAGTATTAGTCATCTCTACCCTATTAAGCAGAAAAACAAAATCACTTCGCGGATACGCTGAAACTGTGTTAGAAAACGGACTTCAGGAAATCAGAGCATGTGCAATACAGTTGGTGGCCAGAGAAGTACTTGTGCTGGTGTGTCTGTGTGTATGTGTGTGTGTGATCTTTTAATTAATCTGAATACATGTGAAAGGCACCTGCTTTATATTCAACATATTCTATGCTCACTAAGAATACAAAGAAGCCTACGACAAACTTCCAAATTGCTTAGAAGCAAATTGGTGATAGGAAACTCAGACATGCTAAACAAGGCAAATTAGATAAAATAAAATACAGACATCTCTAAGTATCAAAACTAATTTGTTCCTGCCAGTGTATTATAGAATGAATGTTCAGAAAATAGGAGCCTACTTTAAATTATTTTACATTAATCTCATGGATTTCCAGGGTACCCAAACCTCCAGCATCTTCATACAAATTGGTAAAATATTTTTAACAATCAATATAACAATATATTGATGATTTATGGAGAACATATTGCTTTTAGGACACCAATTATCACATTATTTAACATTTAGTAACCCCAAAAGGGTATGTGGGTATGCAGAACACAAAGATACTACATTGTGTCAAATATAGATTATATTTCTTTTACGCACAAAAAAATATAAATTAACATATTTTTTTTTAAAAGCTACATTCTCATTAAGGATGGCAAAGAAGTTAGTGACAACAGTGGGATCCCATAAGAGGGGTTGATCTGAGATATTAGCATTCTAATATTCTTTCTCCTTGATACCAACATTTTCATTGGTGTGTGAACATATTCATTACACCATGGTTTCAGTTTGGTTTATGGATTTGGAGTAAATCATTTCAAGTAATTACACAAATGCTGAAATATTGAATAATCAGGTATCTAGGGATATGTCTTCTTATAGGCTGATGGTTGGGTGTTTGGAATTATATACGCTATAGAATTAAATGGAGAATCAACCCAAAGCTAGAGTAATCAGGAAACATTAGGGAGAAACATTTAAATGAGTATCAAAATTAGATAAAGCACCAAAGTAATACCAGGTGGTGTAGAACAGAGAGTCAACAATATGATGTCCATAGAGAGAGGTTATTTTCAAAAAACAATCATGAGCATGTGCACACGCACACACACCAGTGAAGCTACAGAGGCAGAAATATCAAATGTACAAATAGTATCTTGTAGTTGCAAAGTCGATATGTATTTATTATATTCACTATACATGTTTTTGTCTTTGTTCATTTCATACAGACACATATGCACACATACATTCACATACACAGATATACACAGAATTCATTATATTGTTAGCCATGACTTAGTATTTCAAAATTATAAATAAAATTAAAGAAAGGCAATCTCTACTAGCAGCATCACCTTAAAACAAGACAGAAGGTAAATCATCATTAACTTTGTAAGAGCAAATACAAATATTCTTAACAGTAAGTAATTGATTAGTAATTCAAATCCAATTATGCTAAGTTGTAACCACAGAAACCTTTATAATTTTGAAAGATGACCATAATTTGAAGCATGGCATTGTTTATATTTTCATATTTTCTTTATTAGGTCAGAGGTAAATAATAACAGCTATTTTTGGATCTGAAACACAAACTGGAATTAACATTGTGTGCATTTTACCAATGTCTCGCCTGCTCTACTTTAAATATAAATTGTTTAATATAGAAATTTTCACCTTTTTAAAATAAGCACAATCTCCCCATTTCTTGTTTTACCAATGTTAATTTATAACATTATTGTTTTAAAGACATTTTGATGATAATTTATGGTAATTTAAAATTTTGAGACAAAGATTCTAATTTTAATATAAACATAAAATCTTAAAATTTCAGAATCTAAAAGATACAAATAATCTACTTCCATTCCACTGTTATGCTCCCTGGGTCACTAGTACAGAAACACACACATGTACACAAGCACCCACTGTCACATGTAGACAACTAATTTTACATAGCAAAAAGGTAGGCAGGGATAAAATGTCTTTCTAGTCTTATTCTTCCACTGCTTTACA
>NW_012109141.1:4360277-4365153 GCF_000951045.1 Mandrillus leucophaeus
GTAAGTGAGCAGCTTCTCTATGAAATAAAATGATCAGTAAAAATAGCTAACAGTAGGATTAAACTGAATCCTTAGACAAGGGAGCCCTTTGTATTTGTGGGTTAGAACAAGAGTACAAATGGATACACTTACCTTGCATCTGCTCCCCTTTTTTTCCTACTTCTAGTTCTTCCTGCACTCAACGAACCTTATACACATGTGTATGGACACCCTCAACTAATATTAAATTCTAGCTGTAATTATCTCATTATACAACCAATAGTTGCTCTTGGGTTATGTCTTAAGTCTGCGTGGCCAGTCTCCAGCGTGGCCAGCCTCCAGTGGAAGGAGACTGTGGGATCATTTGAGCAGAAAATGCAAATCCTGATGTCTAAGACTGTGGACTTGAAGGACACCACAGGTTTTGAATAGGGACATTCCCTTGGTTCCATACCCCTGGTCACATGGGAAGGGTCACAGCTAGAATAATGACAGAGCTAGGCTACTCAAAGCAGAGGATTTAGGGAAGAATATAAGATACTTCATAGTATGAAATTACAGAAGGATGTCAAGGCCTAATTTCTGATTACTTATTATGGATCAGAGATTAAAGAAAAACGTACAGTCAGGATTAAAGATGGGAGTGGCTAAGGAAGACTGTAAAGGTGGATTGCGGTAATTAATGAGTTTGGTGATAGGCACGTGTTCTACTTTTGTACAGCCACAGAGTGAAAAGAAGCTGGGAGACAGAAGATGAATTTGTTTTTAGCTACTGTGAGGAGGCACACTGTGCTCATATGAGCTCACGTTAATTAAAGTGCCTTTTCAAGTAAAGAAACAAAGGCTTAACTCTTTCAAACAACACAAAGAAAAATTTAGTTGTACCTAGCATTCATGTCACCCACAACTTAATAGCTGTAGTAAGAAATTGTAAGCTCTCTAATGGACCTATACACATTTATCTTATCCTTTCTCAAAGGGCAGCATTACACTAACACTTGAAAAGGAATTTTTTGCTTTCTTTACAAGTGTCATCATTTCATTCTCTGAACACTTCAAAGCACATGAAGTCAAGAGAATTAGCACTGAGTCTCTTTGAAATGTGCATTACAATGATATTGCTTCCACTTCATATTATTGCTCCATTTTTAGACACTACACATATAGGATTCTGGCCCAAATAAGATGCAATTATGGAGGAAGCCTTTTCCTCTTGAAGTTTTAAGAGCTTTCCTACTTTACTGCAATTTTGGAGGAAGCAGCAACTCTTTAGAGAACTCAGTAGTGCCCTAAATGGCATGCTCAGGCAATCAGGCAATCACTTACCCTCACATCATTCAATGTTAAAGTGAAATTCACAGGAGATAATTCTATTTCAAAAATTGATAGTAATAAAGAAGTGACCAAATAAATGATTCTTTCTTTCATTAAATGCATAATCAGTGTGTCAATACAAGCTAAGCAAGACTTTTTCAACATAGGCAGCACGTCTTTTATTCCATCACTATTTCCCAAGAGTAAAAGCAAATGACTTTTCCTGTGTATTTTGAAAATTATTATTGCATTTCTTCTATTGTCTTCCCAAACCAGACAATTATTTTTAGAAACAATAACTTTGGAAAATTAAAATTCTGATTCCAAGCAATAATATTATTATAACAATCTCGTTCCCTAGAAGAAATAGCTTTAAAGTCAGACGTGATGGGAAAGAGGAAAACAACCCATAAGCACATAGTATCTTGATAGGCATTGGCATTGCCTCAGACTAAAGCAATGTATTTGTAATCTTATCAGTGCTCAATATATTGACCTTAAACACAATTTAAGAAATAAAATAAGTTGACTGCTTTTATTAGCCTCGTATACATCTTTACTATATGAACCTGAAGTTTGGTCCATTTAAATTGCACATTCTCAGAATCAAATAAGAAATGTCTCAATGCTATGAAATACATGTCAATTCATTAAGATGTAATCATCACGGTGTGTAGTTTCCAGCATCAATATGGTCCTTAGATTAACCTGAGCTGCCTTCACAGGAAACAGTGTAGCATGTTGTGCTTTGGTTTTAATGGGGACTCACGCTTAGTAACCATCAATGCATATCTACTGAATAACATATTAAACAACTATTAGGAAATTTGTCTGCAAAGGCCCCTGGAATTTGACCCTTCTCTTTAAAGACCCCAAATCTTTCTCTTCATGTGCTCAGAAATAATTAGATCCTGAGAGACTAACCTTGCTAACTAAAACGTCCACAGAGCTGTACCATACACCTACTTTCTGTTCATTATTTTACAATGGAAAATAATGTCACCGGGACTGGAAATACTTAACTTCAGTGTGGCCGGCACATTAGCTCCTCTGCAGTCTAACACTATGAGAAGCCAAGTCAAAATCAGAAACCACTTTATTGATTTACCGTGAGAACTAATGGTCTCAGGAGAGAGAAATACTCAAAAGTCTATTACATCAGCACATTCTCTTCACGAGAAGGACGTGCACAAGGGTGGCTTGGTGAGCTTGGAAGTAAAACAAGAGAACTGGCTGAATCAAAGCTTAATGTGCCTGTCTGAGATGGCTGGAAGCCACTCTCATGATTGTGATGAGTTTCCCTCCACGAATGGAAATCTCCATCCCTTTGGCTACAGAACCTCACAGTTATTTTCATTCAAGAGATGGGCTTTCCTTAGATGATGGAGATATTTTGAGAGGATGGTTAATGTACACTGTGCTGTGTAGTACTTGAATCAGTGTGATGCTCATATTCCCTGGTGACTTTCCTTTTAGTTCTGCTTTTATGGATGACCAAACCTTTCTTCTGAATGGCACAAAGTGTTTTTATTATTTTTTTCTTAAGTAGTTTAATGTCGTTCATTTAAAGTACTCCTAAATCCTTCTGGCTTTTTACCTATCCTGTCACTTACAGATAAATTTCAAAATCCACCCTTGGCATGTATATGTATTTTTTTCTACGTAGCAATTTATATTTCAAAGACAATCAATTCTTCTACTTTCCAAATCCTTAAATCCTTAGGGAGTACCTGAGTGTTGTCCTTAATAGTGTCAAGCTTTATTTTTTTTTTTCCTTTTATGCACAACTAGATTATATATAAGGGTTTACATAACTTATTTAAGATTACACAGCTGGTATGCCATGATGCCTAGCTTCAAAACCAGCTGTTTCTCATTCCTAGCCCTAAATTCTTTCCTACTCTATTAAACTACTTATTGACTTTCCTGTAATCCTTACCTTTAGCTTTGTTAAATTCTTTGTCTCATTAACAATTGTATTTGATAATGATCTGGCATATTCATTATTAAGAAAAAATGTTTCTGCACAGTTACCATGACATTTCTGTGGTTCTCTTTGTAGCAAATCTTATGGAAAATACTTGCTCATACGCAATCTCACTTTCCTTATTTTTCATTGTCTCCTGAACTATTATTCTTGTGCAATTCTATTCATTCAATTCCAATGAAACTATTTTATCAAGGTCATCAGTTACTTCATGTTAGCAAACCCAATGTTCAGGTTTTTGTGGTTTGTAAAAATATATTCAGAAAAATTAAATATGTCTTTTGTAAAATAATTTCTGCTCTTAGAGACTGCAACTCCATAATCTCTTGGTTTTCCTCCTGTCTTAATGCTTGTTCCTTCTCATTTTTCTTTTCCGGCACTTTGCCTTTGACTAACCTCTTAGTGTTTTAGTGCTCCAGGCTCAGTTCCAGACCTTCTGGAGCTCCACCTCTGCACTCTCTCCCTAAGTAACCTCATTCAGTCTCATGAATTTAAACACAATGTGTATGTTTGCATTTACATTTTTAGCTCTGCCTTTTTCTCAGCACTCCAGTATATTCAATAGTCTACTTGACATCTCTATTTAGATGTCTATCCATCATCTTACCCTTAATGCATATAAAATGGACTTTTTCACTTGCTTCCATAGCCATCACCCCCAGATATCCTCACTTCTGCATCTGCTTTAGTCATTTCCATTTCAGTAAATGACAACTCCATCCCCACAATTGCTTGAGTCAAGTAGTTAGAAGTCATTTGTAATACCTTTCTTTCTCCATTACATCCAATTCATCAGTATATCAATTCTCTCTCTATTCAGAATATATCCTGAATCAGTCCATTTCCCTGCACTCTGACTACTGTCAGAATATTTCAACCAGCCATTATCTCTAACTTAGGCTCCTAGAATAGCCTCTTAACTATCCTCTCTGCTTTAACATGTACCCTTGGCAGCCCAATTCTCCACCCAGCATATAGAAGACTATTTTAGAAATGTAAAGCAGATTATGTTTCTTTCCTTTTTAATCCTCTTTATTTCCTTCCATTCTAACTTTAATCACATTTAGCATTAAATGCAAATATTTTACCCCTTATCTATCTTACTAGAGCATGAACTATGAAAGCTGAGCTCTAGCTCTTTAGGTTCTGTCACCATATCCCAGCACTTGAAAAAGTTGCCCAGAACATTATAAATGCTCAGTAAAATTTAAAAACACAGTAAATAAATAATAAATAAGCAGTACCCCAATTGGAAGAATTTGGTGCATTTGAAGTGTCATTTAATGGTCACTAGATGTATGCCGTGAAATCTGTCCTGATTACTTTTGTTCCCATTGCTTCCCTAGTTGAAAAGCACTCCATCCTGTGATTTCACTCAAACTCTATTCATTCTTGATGGACAATCAAATTCACTCTCAATTACAGTCCTACCATTAGATATTTCCTATGACCAATCATCTTTATCTGCCTCTGAAATCGCATGAAAGAGTGCTAACACTCCTTTGCGGTGTTTTCAATCCGTATTTACTGGTTGCTTATTACACAAATATCCACAAACTGCCAAATATGTACAAACAATACATAGATAATATATAG
>NW_012109141.1:4366153-4377065 GCF_000951045.1 Mandrillus leucophaeus
ATAATGCTATGATTCACGTGGAAATTATTTTGATATAAGAATTTATCAGGATTGAACGGAATATTTTCTTGATAATTAACTAAATGCTCTCCAACAAATTACTTACCTCATCTTTACTGCATTAATAAAAATGTAATTTTGCTTATATACTCAGAGGAATAACTCACTGTTTTAGTGTATTTGTGTGTGTGTTAGGTATAAATAATGAGCAACAAAGATTTGTCTCATTTTTTTTCATAATTTCTACATGATTATGTATTCATGGCTGATTGCTTTTCATGCAAATTCATTTTTACTAATTATTGAAAGTAGATGGGATACAAGGTAATCTTTATTGTTTATTTTATTCTTTGTAATAGAAAGTAACCTTCAATTTTTATGCAGAATATTAGTTGAATTTGACAATATACTCGATTGATATTAACATGTTTCTATACGTAATCATGGCATCAAGATTAATATGTGAACTTTTCATTCTGTTCAACGTAAAATGATGAAATTAACCCTTTTTATTTTGTCTAATTTCTGCTTCTCTCACTTTGTGTTATTAGTTTTACCTGTAGTGTTTTTTTAACATAATGCATTATTTTTAAATACTACCTTAAAATATATTATTTTTTCAACATTTTAGAAAGGTTTTGTGCACATCATTTTTTATTGCCTCATAAATAACGGAAATAATTTTATTATTTTTATATGGGTAAAGTATTGACTGGAGAAAGAGTTCAACAATATTGACCATCTTATTTCAAATCCCCTTAGGCCAATGGGCAGGTATGTAATAATTAAAACTCAACCTCTGAAGTTAGTCAGACTTAGAGGTACAACCTCCTTTCACTACGTAGTTTGTTTCTCACTTCTGAGTGGCTTGATCTTATTTATATTTTCTGCAAAGTATTCACTAATTTCTCCTTTATCCTTGATTTCTACATTTGCTAAGCCAGTTCTGGTTAGCGTATTTTATTTTTTGTTTCTCAGAGTGACAGTCTTTCTTTACATGTTGATTTAATTCACTTGGAATATAATGAGCTTTTTGCCTCTGAAAGTTCAGGATTTTCTTCATCTAAATAAAGTTCATCTTGTTTGTTTTCTGTTATTTCTTTTATTGTGATTCATTAACATTACTAGTTTTTACTTTAGGAAACACATTTTTTTCTTTTTAATCTCTTGTCCTCTTTTTGATAGCTAATAAATTTTTAGTTGGATTTTCTGTTATGTTTATTTCGATTTTCAATAGAAAATTTTCATTTACTTATCTTCCTTTATTATAACATCTAGCCGTCTTTGTATTTCTGCTTTTTCCTTAGTCAACACACTTTCCCCATCATTTAGGCCTTAGTATCTCTTGTTTTTAGCTCTAATTTTATTACGTTCATAATTTACATGACTGATTTTGAGAGCACAGGGCACATGCTGTTCAAAAGGGAAACTGATTTTCTTGAGTAAATTTTTTTCCAGAGATATGATCTCTGTTTGACTCTGGAATATAATCATTTTTCTATACAATTTTACTAAATATTTTCATGGGCCCAATTTGGTTTGTTTTATTTTTATTCTTTCAATAAAAATTTATTCAGTTCTACTATTTTCCAAAACGAACATAGATTAACTTTCTTGGTATCCCCCCAAAGAAGTTATTGGACTCTGTTTCAACACACGTCAGGCACTATATGATGCAGTGAGGATGCCCCAGGAGGAATAGGGAGAGAGAGGTGTCTCACTGGTGAGTTTCTCTTTGCCTTCCAGTTTGGCAAGACTGTTGTATTTTCTTTATGGCTCACCTTAATAAGGTGGGAATGTTGACATTTGGGGAAGAAAACACAACTTTTCATTCCCCCTGCTGGGATAAGCATTTGCTGAGCGTATCAATGCATTATTTTCTACTGTACAGTGAATACCAAAGCATTTAATAACAAGAAGCCAGAGAAGTCAAAGGAAATGCTCCATGCCAGGCATTGCCAGCAGTGTCAATATTGGTTATTTTTATTTTACTCTGTTTCCTGATTTTTCTTGAAATGAATTTGGCCTCTGGGGTGTTCATTCAAACTGGTTCTGTACATTTTACACCTAGGAGTGTGCCTTTAAATTTCTTGTGATGTTTTAGAAATGATGTCTTTTCTCTTTTAAAAATATAGTAATTATATTAGAACTCAAGAGGAAAATAAACTAGACATCTATCCTCAAGTGTACATAATACCCAGGGATGCACTCAATCTTTCTTCTATTTTAATTTAATTCCACCTAGAGTGGAGGGAGCCAGACATATGCATTTTTAAATCACTTATTATGATTTTTCTAAAGTTGTTGAAGCTAGGTTTTGGGATACATTTAAATAAAGCATCATCATCTCTTTTTAGGTATGTGCATCCATAAAAGTTTTGGCTTTGTTTTGCTATATCACACATTATATGCCACATTTTGCTGCAGGAGTAACTCTCTTTTTCTTAACCTGGTCACAGACTGCTCAAAAGTGCTCTCCCTCTTATTGTTTTGTGTTCGTCAGTATCTCGTATTTATGTTTTGTACTTATAGCGTCAGAGGAATATAGACGCTTGCACAGCATCCTGACATAACTCATAATTTTGCATCAAAACATAAAACCAGTTTAGTTTCAATGCAGAAAAAAGAATTTCAGATGCATTAGGTGATGTCCTACCAGTTTGCCCTAATTTTCACAGCCTCCAGAGAACTGGTGAAATGAAATGGAGAATTCAGATGCTGTAACTGCTTTTAGCTCCTTTTGTGCCTCAATGATTTTGGATTTTATTAGTGTAATAACACCATTCACAGTTTTATATAGTATGAAAAGATAAATGCATATTATCAGTATTACCAGCTTGATGCTTAAGCATACTTTTCTATTATTTTTAATGGGAAGAAAGTTTCAGTCTCTTGATTAATTTTTATGATCACTGATGATATGTTGTAAGTAATTCTCTATAGGCAAAACCCACTAAAACAATTATACATAGTTGGTTAGTGCTATCTGTCTAATTCCTTCAAGATTAACAACGTATCTAAAACTGAATCTATTTTTTTTTTTATCACAAATTTCTTCTAGTGATACAGGCTCTCAGAAATTATGACCAAAAAGAAAACAGTGATTTATCCTAGATTCTTGTTTGCCTTCACTCCTACTTCCATAGTGTCCTAGAACAATTTTTAGACACTCCATTCTTTTCTAATCCTACTATGATTGCTTTAGTCTGGGACCTAATCCAGCCTTGAGTCTTATTCTTCTAATTTGATGTAGTGAAAAGTTAGAAAGCCTAGGGACAGAATGTAAAATGAGAAGAAAGTAAGTTCCAAGATGGAGACCTGAGGAATGACGGTATAAAGCAGCCAAATGGAAAAGGTAGATTATCCAACAAAGACTGAGAGAGCAGCCATGCAAGATGAGAACTTAGAAAACATCAATTACATTTAATGATAAATAACCATTTAATCATAGTTGCATGACCAAAAGCTTGGATTAAACACAATGGGAGTTGAAGAATTAGACTATATGTAGTTTCCTTTTTAATTTTTATTTAAGAAATTGTATTAAAGGAAAAGAGAACTGGGGGATGGATATCTGTGAGAACATGTGGGATCTAGCAAGTTTTCTTGTGGCTGCCATTGTTGCTATGATGGGCATTATTAGAACATGGCAGCATGCCAAGGAGGCACGGTGGCTGAAGACTCAGATCACAGAGTGGCTGCACAGATGGGTTGGGATTCTTGAAAAAGCAAAAAGTAGATGGTTTCACCTTTCACGATAGGGCTATTAAAACTTGAGGAAGGAAGGATACATGTACATGAAAATAGAATTTTAGATGTACTGCTGAAATGTGAGCAAATTCCCTGTGGCATTATCTGTGTTCTCACTGGAAGATCTAATTGCCCTGGTAGGCTGAGAGTAACAATCTAGAAGATGAATCATAATTTTAAGAAGAGTAGAGAAAGTAAGCAAGTATTACTGTTGTGTGTGGCAATATCTTTGATTTCCAATTTTATTCAAAATTTTCTTGAAATAGATATTTTCAAAGAAATTATGAAGTGAGAAATCTATCAATATGTTAAGTACTTCACCTACCAACAGCATGTTAAGATATGGTTTGTTAGTCTCTATTCCAGACCTAAATGGTTAGTCTTTAATTGTAGAGTGTTTCCTCGCTCTTTCTTAGTTTCTTGGTTTCTTTTGCTATGCAAAATAGCAAAAACATTTTTGCTATTTTGACCGCATTTTACTTCCTATTTATGTCTTCTGATTTGGGAAGTATGCATACTATTTTTATGACTGTAGACAAATAATGTAACTTTTCCATGATTCAGTTTCCTCATCTGCATAATGAGAAAAATATTAACATCTGCCTCATATATTTTTAAAAAATATTCTGTGATATAATATATATAAGGCATATAATAACATGGCAATAAATACTGGCTACTATTATGATTGTTTACCTTTACCTTATTCATAATTGTAGGGGGGTAGATTTAGCTTTATTTTAGTTATTTTATTTTAATCAAACCTCGTCTCTTGGGAAAATAATATGGAGTTTTAGACACAGAATATTACTTGCTGCATTATTCTTATTTCAATAATTGTTCTGCTCTTTTCTTTGTTCCATACCATGTCGACAATTATTTAGGACAACATACAAACTAGTAAAACTAGCATAACTTTACTAGTAAAACTAATAAAACTGACTTTATTAATAAAACTAGTAAAACTGGTTTTACTAGTATTTAATATACCTCAACTTTTAACCTTTTAAGTTTAGGTAGTTTATGTGATTATTTCAGTTTGTAACTTTAATAATTTTATTTTTAGGATTAACTAGTTTTTTGAATAATGTTATCAAGAAGCACGTATTGCTGCTTGTATGTTTGTGTGCATGTGTCTGCATGTGTGGATGGGGTGATACATGAGTGAACTTGATCATGTCATGATCAAGGCATGACCCTAAATATTAATTGGATTGGATAAACAATTGGTCAATTAATATTGACCTTAAATATTAATTAGACATAGAGTCAGAATTTACAAAGCATCAGTATTCTATTTGTGAGGAATTGAAAAGGAGACTAGTAACCACAGTTCTTTCAATGTGTAATACATTTTATACAAGCATTTGCTCACTCCAGGAGGAATCTTAGGAGTTTGAGAGATCATTTTAGTTGAGACATTGAGTTTAGTAATGTGATCAACCCTGGTTGTAGGAAGAGCATAACTTTCATGCATTTTATTATTATTTTTTTCTGCTTCCAGTTCCCTTGAATAGAAATTTATTATTATGAGAGATTATGTCCTATTAGGTAAATTTCACCATATTATTCACCCACTAAGGGAACACAGCAAATCAATAAAATGCCATGTTTTCAAAATAAGCATAAAGAAAACATTTAAGTTAAACAATAGTCAATGTACTCTGTCTTATTATTTTTTAAATAATAATTATCTTTAGGGGTGTATAAATATGTGACCAGCTTAAATGTATATTACAATGACTAATTCGCTGTAGCTTTTGTTTTTCTTTTTCTTTACTAAAAGCTACAAACTACAACTGCCATGCTTCTATTGCCATCTGTATCCTCATTAGCTTTTTAAAGAACTTGATCTGGATTTTTATTCATTCAGAGTTTAAGAGAGCATGAAACCCCTTAGTGTGATGTCCAACATGATTATGTTATATGAATTATGATATGCTTTATGCTAAATAACACAATTCCTCTTCCCTGGAGAGGAAAACCAATCTTTTCACATGAAAGGTACTAACATGGCATATCTTAAGCAAGAAGATATTACTCTGCAGCCCAGATTCATTAACGCAAATTTGATAGGATCATTAAAAATATCTCTTGTTCAAAGACCATTTAAGCATATTTTAAAGCACTTTTCATTTTAAAATGATACTAAAGGAAGTTTTCCAAGGCAGTTTCAGGGAACCTGAGTAGTCATATACGAGCATAGTCTCGTTCTCTGGCTGTAATTCTGACTGCTCCCAGAACTTCTGGTGCCAAGAATGGAATCACAGAATGCAATCTCACCAATTTACTAGCTGTGTGACCTTGGATAAGTTTCCTAACCTTTCTGAAGCCATTATTTCATGTAAAAATAACTAGCATTTTTGTGAGGACTAAATGAGGTACTGCTCATTCATTTCCCAGCTTCATAACTCGAAAATGTTTATTGCTCTATCTCCTACATGCTAACCCCAACTTCACTTTGCACAAGTTTCGTTTTGTCTTTAGTTCTTTAATAATCATACCAACTTGAATATACCAGTGAAACCTCCAACTTTGCAACAATCTAAATCAAATTTCTAATATTATATTATATTACCCATGACACATCACTTCCTGTCATATATTACAATTAATTATCAAGCATGCAATTTCTTGATTCATTGATACTAGAAACAATTGCATGCACTCCTGGCACTCCTCATGGTTTTCAGGCTGTTCTCTCCCTGTGAATTATCTTTGTTTCTCCCTCCTCTCAGTTTGAATCCATGCATTCTTCAGCGAGTAAGGCCAACTTCCTTCTTCAGATTTCTTCTGACCTTGCAAATGCATCTATTGTTAATATCAAAATTTTAAGGCTCAATAGAACAATCTGGCTTAACCTGAACACAGAAGGCACACTTACAGGACTGTATCTTTGACTCCATGAACTGCAATCCTCTGCATGTACACTTCCCCCAAACATGAAAAGTCGTTTCTTTTTCTTATTTGGTTTTTATATGAGACAGCATGTTCTTAAGCACCAAAAAAACTCTTTACCTCTAAGTAAAAGCAGTGTTCAGGTAATCCACCTGCATGTCATGAGAAAGGAGAAGGAAGAGGAAACAAGTTATGCTCAAGGAGCTTTCTGATCGCTGTCATCAGCTGAAGTTTACAAGATTCAGTAAAGTTGATCCAGCTTATGAAACATCTGGGAACTAATTATTAAGAAAATATGCAATAGTGGCTGATTATTAAAGTTACTTTGGAGTCTTTTTTTAAAATACAGATTCCGTGTTCCACTTCTATAGGTTATGATTCCATCATAATAGATTGGTGTGAATATCTGCTTTCCTGGACTGCGTGTAAAGCATAGCTTTCATGACTATTATTTTTTTCTACTTTCAGTTCTATTGAGTAGATATTTGGATACTTGTGATGAGCAGTCAGCTCAACTCAAGATCATTGTGTTAGGTAAGGGGTCAATAATTACATTTCAGATGTTGGTGAGATGCATAGTCAAATCAGCCAGTGGGGACCCTAGTTCTGAAAGTTTCCTGCACCCTGTGAGACAGGGTCTTCTGATGGTCTACGCTAAAACACTTCTTGTCTCTACGTCTCTTTAACTAACCCCTTTGCATACAAACAAGCTTTCTGTATCAGATTCTGTGTGATACCAGCAAGGTCACCTTCTCCAGGCAAACACAGGAAAGCAGGGAGGATACAGTACAGACTTGTGAATTTGATCTCCCCCAGGTTGTATCTGCTAATCTGGGAGGATTAAATAGAGACATGAGTCTAAGGAATTCCAATACCTCCCCACCTCAAAATTAATAATAGTCAAAACTGAGAAACAAAATAAAATTAAAAAGTGTATTTTTAGAGAAAGGAAAGGGGAAGATAATAAAGTCAATTTCAGAAATTTGTAGAAGAGCACCCCCCACCCCAGTTATTGGTGGAAGCTAACACATTCAAAATATAGAAATTCATTTACCTATATTTGTATTCCTTTATGTTTCATTTTACATCATTCCATGCCATTCGATTCATCTCTGATACACATTTACTTTATGTGTGCCTGCAAAATCAGTTTTTTCTGCTACCTTTAATGCTTGCCTTCAGAAAGCAGTCTGATGTTGACCAATCTCAAACTTTTTGTTGGATTCAAACTTTTTGCAGTCTTCAAAACAATCCAATCACACAAATCAGTTAATAATAAAAGCTTGTATTATTATTACTACAACTATGACTTTGCCTTCTATTACTAATACTAACTTTGCATAGCACTATTTGTCAGATCCTGCCTTAAGCCATTCTAGGTATTCAAGCATTCAGATTGATAGGTATTAATTCATTTCATCATCTCTTTCAGCTGATATCAATTGTACTTCCAGCGCTGCTGACTTTCATAGAGCAGCACAGTGCAGAGACAAATGCAGGCTTAAACTTGAATATCTCGCTTCTGGCAGGCTTGGAGCCAGGCCCCTCCCTGTCACATGAGCAACACAGTCACCCATTAACCAAACTAAACTCTGAGTTCGTTTTCCGACACTGGCAAGCAAGAAACATCTACCTAACTCACGGATTTAGTCTGAGTTTACGTTTCAGTGGGTAGATCAGCTATAATCTTTTTGTGTGAAGAGTCACTGACTCATTCAAATAAGATTTTTCACAAATTTTATTTCTTTTCTTATTTTTAATAGATAAAATTGTCCTGTGTTTCGAAAGGCAGAACATTTTTAGAACAAGCACAGTGAAGCTGTCTCCCACACATGTCTCCTCTTCCCCTCATCTCTACCCCGCCACACTTCCCCACCAGCAGGGACCATTGTTATTAATTTCTTATGAGTCCTTCCAAACTGCATACAAATGCAAATGCATATATTCTTTTCTTTGTTTTATTTTATTTTTAGTTCAGTTTATTACCATTAATAATTATTACAGTTAATAACTTTACCTATTTATGGGGTACATAGTGACGTTTTGATAGATGTATATCCATAATGATCAGATAAGAGTAACTAGCATATCCATCGCCTTAAGCATGTATTATTTCTTTGTGTTAGGAACATCCAACATTTTCTTTCTAGCCTTTTATAACAATATTATCAACTGCAGGAACATATATTCTTATATTTCCAATTTTCTTATAAAAATAATAGCATATTAAACCCACACTTTTGTATATTTTTTTGAGTTTTTTTCACTTAACATTATTATCTTGGATTTTTTTCCTTATTAGTTCACAGAAACCTTTATTATTTAAAAAAAATCTTTGTATTTAATCTATTTTATGAAAATAGTATAATTTATCTAACCCAATTTCTATTGTGGAGATTTAGGCGATCTAACAGCTTTTGCTAACATAAAAATTGCTGCAGGGAATAATCCTTTGCATTTGTTATTTTGTGCATATGGGAATATTTTTGTGTACTTAAATCCTAGAAGCAAAATTTCTGATTTAAAACGTATATTGATTTTGAGAGTGGCGCAGAGTGTGCACATGTAGGGACAAGAGGTATATGGAAAATCTCTCTACCTTCCACTCAATGTTTCTATAAATTTAAAATTGCTCTAAATATAAAATCTATAAATTTTTAAACATAATATAAAACAAAAAAGTACCTAAATAAGAAATATTTAATGAGCACTTACGCTATACTATGTCATCAGGCTCTGTGCCCAGTACTAGGGTTATAACTGTGAACATACATGTATGTGTGAGGGTGTCAAAAAGTAGCTACAAGACCAATTCCATGGAACTAAAGGCATACCAATGATTAGTTTTTTATGTTTCATTTATGATATAAAGGGAAAGTTCTTTTTAAATTTCATATTATTATACCCTCTAGGCTCACATCTAAAATTCTCCAATTAAGGACTCATTCAAAATAAGCCTTTTATTCTTTGTAGCCTTATTTTTTAAAAAAAACATAAATACTATTAGGAAAAATAAAATCCTAAGGAACACACCTACATCACTACTCAAATCACACTGAATCATAATTACTTATATGTCTACCCCCACTTGTAGACAGCGCTGATTTCCAGGATGCCCATATTTAGCATAGAATTGCTGCTCCATAAATGTCTGCCAAATGGAATTGTGTTAAGTAACAAGTCAAAAATTAGGAGATTTACTGTATGCTGTTATTTAGTTTATGAGATGCTTTCTCCTATGATAGGCGGGGTCAAATTTATAGCCAGATATAAGTGAGTGCTCTAGGGTGAAGAGATTTCTGCTAAAAAGGGAGAAAAAGGAAGCAGGAAAGAAGATGAGGGTGAGGAATTGTTTACATCTGACTCAGAAACTGTGTACTTTAGAAGTTGCTTATTCCTCATTTGTGTTTTCTTTATTTACATGGAAAATGTATTGTCTTTTTTTTCAATATAAGATCTACCCACAGATCCTAGAATCTGTTAGTATTCTCCTAAATGCAAGGTAATATTGTCTGTTCATATTTTCGTTATTTGTAGAGAAACACACATGAAGTAATTGGATATTGGGTGGAGGTGTTTCCTTCTTTGATGATTAACACTTGGTTATTTTAATACTAGTAAAAGGGTTGATGTAAAAAAGGAAGTAGGATTTGAGACACTCTCTTCAACAAAGCTTCTCCCTGAACTTTGTCCAGAGGCCTTGTAATTGTACAAATAAAGATGTGTGTGTGTGTGTGTGTGTGTGTGTGTGTGTGTGGCGGGGGGGTATCTTGAAGCCTTTTTAGTATTGCTATTGTTATTACAGTCATCCCTTTGTATCTGTGGGGGATTGGCTCCAAGACCCCTGAGGATAACAAAATTCAGGGATACTCAAGTCCCTTCTATAAAATGGGGTAGTATTTACATGTAACCTACACCCATCCTCTCATAAACTTCAAATAATCTCCAATCACCTATAATACCTAATACAACGTAAATTCTAGGTAGATATTTGTCATATTGTATTTTTTTGCTCTTGATATTTTTATTCTTGCCTTGTTTTTTTAATTTATCTTTTTAAATATTTTTGATCCATAGTTGTTTGTATCAGCAGATGCAGAACCATATGGATAAGGAGAGTCAAGTGTACATTATGACAAAATAGATACTCATGTTAAAGAATACAAACAGCCAGTAGTTTGTTTTTTGTCAATAATAAATTAACCTTAGCTTATTACAATTATTTTCCTTTTAAACTTCTTTAAGCATTTTAAATCTTTTGTTG
>NW_012109141.1:4378819-4379333 GCF_000951045.1 Mandrillus leucophaeus
GAGGAGGAGGAAGATGAGGAGGAGAGGAAGAAAGAAAGAAAGAAAGAAAGGGCAAAAGCTTATTTGTAACAGTCTCCTTCATAGGAAAGTGTTGGGGCTGGAAGCAACCCATCTATAACCTAAAGCCAATAATTATACTGAATTAAGTGTCCCTTGGTAATACAGGCTCTTATCAAACCCATGCTGAGCCTATTAAATCTCATTTCAATCTTAACAAGTATTCCCAGTCAATTTAAACCACAGTTTAGCAAGCTGCCACTCTCAGGCCTTCCCAACAGTCTCTTAAGAATGGAGAATTTACTGCCAGGGCCATTACACCTATCAGCATTTGTTAACCACTATTCCTTCTCAGAGAGCATTTCATTGGTTAGCGGCCAGGAAAACACTCAATGAAGTTTTCATTCTGTCAGTTCTTCTACAGTACCAGGCATATACATAATATAATTAACTGTCAAAGAAGTTTATGTGGTGTTTAAGTGACTAGAATGGATCCTAGATCTGAAAATTGGATTAG
>NW_012109141.1:4380059-4380623 GCF_000951045.1 Mandrillus leucophaeus
ATACATCAATTATATATTTTTAAAAAATGAAATAGAAACAGAAAGAATATAAGACATAAGAACAAAGTAGCAATAAATATTTTTGTACTCTGTGTCTTGGGGATCTCTTGTCAAAATTGTCTTCAGACCTGGGCTTTTGTATTTCTCTGACATTAGACAAAGTCAAGCAAGTGCAAGACTGATAAAAGATATCTTATGAGACATTTGATGAGAGATGGTCCTTGTCTGACAGAAGCAAAATTATACCACTCCTGATGATTTAAGTAAAAAGAAATTATTCCTATAAACAATTCCTCAGTGGGGTGATTTCGTGGGTATACCTTTCCAAATGAAATATATATATATACACACACACATATATATATACACATATATGTATATATACACACACACACATATATATACACATATATATATACACACATATATGTGTGTGTGTGTATACATATATATATTACTCCTTCAGTGCAGCTGAGGATCTGCCTGCCTTGGCCTCCCAAAGTACTGGGATTAAAGGCGGAGCCACCGTGCCCAGCCGAAGAATTCTTTTTTTTTTTTTTGAGA
>NW_012109141.1:4381434-4385849 GCF_000951045.1 Mandrillus leucophaeus
AGTACCAGGCATATACATAATATAATTAACTGTCAAAGAAGTTTATGTGGTGTTTAAGTGACTAGAATGGATCCTAGATCTGAAAATTGGATTAGATATATGAGGTAGGAGGAAGTATACATTGTTTCACTCCTCATTCCAGACCTCAAAGGCCTTCACTAGCTGTGTTTATTATTCAGTTACCCTATAAATTTTTCTTAGTGCTTTATGAAGTTCAAATAACTCCATCTATCAAAAGGAGTATAAGTTATTTTAATGTTTTACTGCTCCAGGAAAAAAATAAACTCAGTGTTTGAAATACAATTCTTAGGAAACATATTTAATATAATGGGAGTATGGAAAAGGGGGTTTTCCATGGGAGTATGGAAACCATAAGAAAAGTAAAGGTGTAAACCTGTTATGTAATAAAAGCAATGAGTCAGACCTAGGAAAGAAATTCAGTTTTACATGTTTTCCTATCCTGCATCCCTGCCAATTTCTAATCTTTTGGTCAAAGGTAGGCTTGCTTTCAGCTCTTGAGAATTTGGATTCTAATTGGCTGCCTCCTGTTGTTCAGGACAGGTAAAATAAAAATGAGATGACTTTGTCCAAAAATTGTTTCATAGAGCAAGCATGGGATCCTTCTCAAGATGGGTGCACAGGTCATACATACATGAAGCCAGTCCTTTTGGTGTTTATATCTCTCTTATGCTAACCCTTGCATTCTACATAAACACACTCACCTGCTAGACGTGTACATGGCAGAAACAAGAAAGACATCCTGACTGAAATGAGAGCCAAAGGGAATAGGTGTTCCCACCAGATGAATGGCCTTAGCTAAACTTGCAATGTTTGGCTGGCTACCACCTCTGAATTCTCAGACAGCTTGCTTTTCTCCCAAGGGTCCCCAGCCAATGTTGTTTTGTCCTTGCCCACATTTTCCTCTTCAAAATGCCTATTCATCCATCTTGGGCCTTCAAGCCTCGCAAGCTGCTTTGTAGCAACTACAAAATTGGAAAACATACAAAGGCAAAAGAACTACAGGGTGCTAATGTTTATTTTTTCTCTGCTAAGATTAACTCATGCACACTTGAAAACATACTCATTGGGTGCCTATGTCAGGAACTCTATATTATAGCATGTTAGTAATAACCTTTTGCAGCAAAGCCTTAACAGAACGAAGTTAACTATGGAAATCCAGGGTTCATGACTGGTACAAGGTAAGGAGGAGGTTAAAGTGTGGTGCTGGACAGGGTGGGGTGGGGGTACTTCGTTAGAATAAGGACTGTTCATTTTCCTTTCTATGTTTCAATGAGTCATATCCAAACATCTGATTTGTTGCCAGTGAATCTAGTTATTAACTTTTTTTTTTTAACCAGTGGTTACAATATTACCAGATGTGCTATTAAAGAGTGTGGTATTTCTCAGAATAACCCACAGCCTGGGTCAGTGAGAAGAGAGAGTGTGTCATGTTGTATGATAACTAGAAGTAAACCTCTTAAATTTTAATTCCTTGAGAAAGCACATTCACAGGTAATCTCTATGCTTTTATTGTTTATCCATTGATTTCAAAGCATCTTTTACATTAAAAGGCCAATAATCCTACTGAAGCAAGAACTTTAATATTTTAGTAAAACAAATAGAAACTAAGTAAGGAAGTTAAGTTACAGCAGGTTGCAAACCATAGACTTTTATATTTGGAATATAATTTCTATAGATTTTATAACTTCTTGGTGAAAGCAATACGTTTAGACATTTTTTTTTTGCTTATTCATTAACCTGTATTAATAACTCACTGTGCAGCAGGGTGTTTACATAAGTGATCTCAAAGCAATTTTATCAATAATAGCTAAAATGCTAAAACAAGCACCCATTCTTACAAGCAAATCAAAAATATAAGAGCAAAAATGATAAAATTCAGTGTGATAAGATTATAAGAAAATAGTTATTCCATTTTATATCCTTTTGGTGAAATTAGGTTATATTCTTTTGGTGGAAGCATCAATTAGAAAAATCTGTTATTGAGGATAATATTACAAAATGTTCAAATTTTAAAAATAATTAGCTTCTTAGAATTTACCCTTAAGACATCATCAAAGATTGGAATTGTCACTTACAAGAGAAAACAAAAACTGTTCAATTAAAGGAGAATCTTTCATCAATTAGTGAGTGGGTGTGGTGTGCCGCGCATTTTCAAGATGTTGGGAATATAGTGATTAACAAAAACTGACAATATCTCTGTCTTCATTTCATTTACATTCTAGTGGGGGATGTAGAAAATAAAATGAGTAAATCAATATGGAACATAATATCAGGTGGTGATACATGCTATGAAGAAACATAAAGCAGAATGGAGAACAAGTCACAGCTGATGAATTTTTTATAGGTTGGTCAGGGCAGGAGTCTATGAGGTTTGAATAGGAACTGTATAAAGTGAGGAAAGGTACCGTGAAGCTATCTTGGGAAAGGTCTAACATTCTGAGAAAACAGAAAATCCAAAGACACTCGGAAGCAAGCTCAGCATGTCCAAGGATTATTAAGCAAGTAACTGTGGCTGGATCCACACGAGAAAGCAGAGAAGAGAAATACATCAGGAAGGCAGCACAGGCCACTCGTCCAAGTTCTTGTAGGCCAAGGCTTGTATTTGGTTTTTATTTTCAGGGTGATAGTATGGCATGGCAGACACTAAGCAGAGGAGTGCACGGTCTGACTTACATTTAACCAACGGTAGGGGTGGCAAGAATGAAAGAAGAGAAATTGCTCTCATAGACAAGACAGGAATCAGTGATTGTCTGGCTGAGGGATTAGCAGGTGAAGGGTAGGAAGTGTGTAGGTTACAACTTTTTTTCCCAAAGTTACTAGGATTTTCTGAGGATTTGATGTAGTTTGTGAAAATGAAGAGTCATGGAAGAGTCCATGGTTTTAGTCCTGAGCACTTAAAAGAAAGAGCTGACACAACTGATAAGGGAACACTGGAGAGGAGGCCAGTGGGAGTGAGGGACTGCAGACATCGAAGTCCACACTTAGGAAAATACTGAAGGAAAATGGAAACCATTAAGGCTGTTTTATAAGGTGTAAAGCTTACAAAACAAAATGTATAATGGGATTGCAGGTATGTGTATGTGTAGGAGACTGACCACGGATAAAAGGATGTTAATGTTATTTATCACTGGTTGGTATCATTATAGCTGACTCTGATTTTCTTCATCATTTTCTTCTCTATTTTCTAAATTTTTTTTTATACTATAAACATGTGTATTGAATCAGGGGAAAAATCATTTGAAATAGCTTTGAAGATCATGGAGAAAGATAATTGGGGTAAAATATGGTTGAGAAAACCCAGCTGTTTGAAAATCACTCTAAGCATCTGACAAACACAAAACACAGCTGGTGTGGAGGACAGAGATATTATATAATTTGAATTCCTTACTGTCTCTGCTAAAATGGAAAAGAAATGGAGGAAAACATCTTTTTAACATGTGAAGATTGCCATCTATTTTCCAAGTTGAACTGAAAAAAAACAAAAGTTCGGCAGAAAATACTCAGCAATTCCTATTGTTTATGAGTTTCCTGGTGGAATGTGTTATAGGAAAGTGGCCTGGCCAGACAACATTCCACCTTACTTGGGCAAGTAATGGCATATTCCAGAATCATCCTACACCAGTTCTAGAAGTTTGGAAGTGGACTTCTGAATACTGGTTTTACCTTCAAGAAAACAAAAATGTGATTAAAAAAAAAAATGTTAACAGTGGTTTTCCATATATGAAAATAGGATAAATTATATATATGCATCAATAGATAAAAGATAACCCCCAAAATTGTGATTGTGTTTCTTTCGGCATGATTAGATTTCAGGTAGTTCCTGTCTCTTCTTTATAGGTCTATGTATTCTTCCCCCCGCCCCCCAAAATCAATGTATATGTATTTTCAATGTAGTAGGAAAATATTTTATTGTGAAAAAGCAATGAATGAACATTATACATAATTTTTAAATGAAGGGAAAAGAAAATATATGAATAAATAAGAAACAAAGAAAATAGATGGGCTGCAGTGGTTCACCCCTATATTTCCAGCACTTTGGGAGGTCGAGGCAAGTGGATCATGAAGTCAGGAGTTCGAGACCAGCCTGACCAACATGATGAAATCCCATCTCTACTAAAAATGCAAAATTAGCCTGGTGTGGTGGCGCATGCCTGTAATGCCAGCTACTCAGTAAAGCTGAGACAGGAGAATTGCTTGAACCGGGGAGGTGGAGGTTGCAATGAGTCCAGATCGTGCCACTACACTATAGCCTGGGCAACAAGAGTGAAATTAGGTTAAAAAAAGAAAAAAGAAAAAGAAAGAAAGAAAGAAAGGAAAGAAAGGAAGGAAGGAAGGAAGGAAGGAAAGAAGGAAGGAAGGAAGGAAGGAAGGAAGGAAGGAAGGAAGGAAGGAAG
>NW_012109141.1:4385899-4440092 GCF_000951045.1 Mandrillus leucophaeus
AGAAAAGAAAAGAAAAGAAAAGAAAAGAAAAGAAAAGAAAAGAAAAGAAAAGGAAAGAGAAAGGAAAAGGAAAAGAAAAGAGAAAAGAAAAGAGAAAAGAAAAGAAAAAGAGGCCGGGCACGGTGGCTCACACCTGTAATCCCAGCACTTTGGGAGGCCGAGGCAGGCAGATCACGAAGTCAGGAGTTTGAGACCAACATAGTGAAATCCTGTCTCTACTAAACATACAAAAATTCGTCAGGCGTGGCGGCACTTGCCTGTAATCCCAGCTACTTGGGAGGCTGAGACAGGAGATCTCTTGAATCCGGAAGATGGAGGTTGCCGTGAGCCGAGATCACACCATTGCACTCCAGCATGGGCAGCAGAGCGAAACTTCATCTCAAAAATAATAATATTAATAAAATAAAGAAACAATGAAAATAAAAATAAATAGAAAATCATGATTATGGCAAGCAGAAATCTCTAAAGTTGATTTAATTGTATAATGTATACAATTGTAAAATTGTATAATGTTATAATACACATATGCTGATAAATTGATAAATTGTTATTTTCTATTGAATTTTTACAATATCTTATCACCATTCTAAAATATAGATTTTAACTTTTATACAATTTTTAACTTCTATTTTAGTATTACTTTGTAATATATTTATTTCAAGTTTATAAAAATGTTCAACTATGTTATTCATTTTTAAATATATTTTCTTTTTCTTTAAAAACAATGTTTTGAGATGGAGTTTTCCTCTGGTTGTCCAGGCTGGCATGCAATGACACGATCTCAGGTCATTGCAACCTCTGCCTCCTGGGTTCAAGAAATTCTCCTTCATCAGCCTTCCATGTAGCTGGGATTACAGGCATGTGTTACCATGCCCTGGTAATTTTGTATTTTTAGTAGAGATGGGGTTTCACCACATTGGTTGGGCTGGTCTCGAACTCCTGACCTCAAATGATCCACCTGCCTCGGCCTCCCAAAGTGCTGAGATTACAGGTGTGAGCCACCGCACGGGCCGGTTTTATTTTTCATGTATGCATCTTGTTTAAGATGTTCAAAATGAGATCTTTTAATTTTACAGTTTAAGGTAGGTTCTACTTTTCCTTTTTCCAAGTGCCTAGTTATTTGTTTAATAAAGCCCTTTCCCACTTATTTGAAATATCAACCTCATTGAAAACTGAATTCTTCATTGTGCTTAAATATATTTCTAAGTTTCGTGTTCTACCTTCAATATTTTGCCTTGTTCTGTACGTACATCTAAGTTTCATTGATTGTAGCCTGAATAAGTAAGAGGAAGCCTGAGAAGAAAGAGGAACTACCTTCAAGGCACTTAGAAATGTTTTGTTTTGTTTTTTCTTTTCCTGGCGGATGCGTGATGGTTTAACATACTGCTTCATACACGGTATGTGTCGTTAGCATCTTAAATCTCAACCTCTGGGTGCGGATTTTAGCATTAAACTAAAGAAAAGATCACTTTGAATTGCCCTAAAAATTAATTTAAATGAACACCCAATTAAGTATATGCTTCCTTGTTCTCACTGGTAGAAGGAGAGCATAATATATTTTCAATAAGTTTGATCTACATGATTTATGTCCTAAATTTCTGATTTTACTCTTTTTGTCACTTGGAGCAAATCTTCAATATGTTTAAATATATGTTACTTGAGCCCCTGAATATTTTAGAACCTCTTTTGTCACCTTTATATAAAACAATAGTTTATTTAAGTAGCTTTTTCTTTTAAAAGTCAGTGGTTTATCCCATTATCCCTAGCTTTTCACTGGCTGTGGCAGACAAATTGATGCCAACACAATTTTTGTTCCATCATAAGTAAATGTTCCTTGCTCTGTCCATCTCCATTTGGATATTTGTTCACATTTTTTAGGGCCTTTTCCCACAAGTGGAATTTTATTAGGATATTCTCCACTCATTAAAATTATAGAATAGCCAACCTCTAAACAAAGAGGTTAAGGGCCTTGATTCCTGTCTCCATGAGGCTTCAATCTTCATTAAAAGTTTAAGTAGCTTTTCAAGAGGTTTTGAGAAGAACGGGCTTTGTCAGGCCAAAAAATAAAAAATAAAACAAAGGTCATAGTCAATGTCCCACTTTATGACAATGGGCGACTATTCATTTTTATTATAAATGACAGGCAACTCAAATATTTAGAAAATTGTCAAAGTTCTGCTATTTAGTGATATGATTTTCTACATTCACTTAATTATCTTGTGGCAGGCTTAAAAAAAACTATTAACAAATCAAACTTTGAGCAGTTTGGAAAGTGCTTGTCTGTTTAATAATTTTTGTAAAACAATGATTATATAGATATATATATATATATAGGCTGGTTAAAACAGATACGCCACAAATCAGGTTAGAGTATGGCTAATACTTGGATGTGTCATAACTTATTTATCCAGTTCTATATGGTGAATAATCTCCGGTGTTTTGTATTTATGAATAATATTGGAAGTTGTACGTGTGTATGTGTGTTCTCATGTTTTCAAAATAAAATTTCGAGCAACTCAATTATCAAATCAAAAAGTAGACATATAACAAGTTTTGATACATAGTCCCCAAAGATTCTCCAGACATAATAAATTTTAAAATCTCGCAATACAATAGGATGCCTGTTTCTACATAATATCATCAATAAATTTATTATCACTCTGTGTCAGGGGTGCCCAAGACCATCTCCAGGTTTAGTAGGAAGACTTGGAGGACTCAGCATGTAGTCACACTCACAGGTCCAATTTACTGCAGCAAAACGGCACAAAGCAAACAAAAACAGCATTTGGAGTAACTTTGTAGGAAACCAGGTGCAAGCTATCAAGAGCCCTCTCCAAGAGTATCACAGAAAGTGCTTAATTCCTCAAGCAACGAGTTGTGACAACACATGGGAAACGTCTACAAGAAAAGCTCACTAGAGACTCGGTCTTCAAGTTTTTGTTGCGGGCTAGTCATGTAGGTACCCGCTATCTAGCACATACTGAAATTTCAGACTTCCAGAGGAAAATCAGGTTTTTGGCATAGCATAAAACATGTTGTTTGTACAGATGTTTCAGGGAACGTGTACCACTGTTATTAGTTATGGTGAAGGAAACCTTCATAATATCCAAGTTCCCAGATGCCAGCCAAGTGTTAACCCTTGTAACTTGTAAGCAGGATCTTATGAGGATAGCATTTTTAGACCTGTCAACTCTTTTCTTCAAATACTCTTTAAAAAACTTTTCACTGATTTTATTTCCTTTGGATATGTACCCAGTAGTGGTATTGCCAAATCATCTGTTAGTTTTATATTTAATTTTGAGAAACCTCTTTACCCTTTTCCACACTGGCTGTACTGATTTACATTCCCATCAACAATGCACAAGGTTTCACTTTTCTCCACAACCTCACCAATATGTATTTTTTTTTCTTATAATAGTCATTTGAACAGGTGTAAAGTAATATCTCATTTTGGTTTAAATTTGCATTTCCCTGATGACCAGTAATGTTGGACATTTTTGCATATATTAATTGGCTATTTGTCTTATTTTGAGAAATGTCTATTCATATTCTTTAAATCACTTTTAAAATCAGGTCATTTGTTTTTTGCTATTGAGTGGTTTGAGTTCCATATGTATTTTGGATATTAACCCTTGATGATATAAATGGTTTGCAAATACTTTCTCTTATCCTGGAGGTTGTCCCTTCACTATATGTCCCTGGCTATGCAGAAGTTTTTTAGATTAACATAATACCATTTGTCTATTTTTGCTTTAGTTAAACATACTTTTTGCTTCATATGCAAAAAATAAAAATAAAAATAAATCATTGCCCAAACCAATGTCATGGAGCTTATCCCCTGTTTTCTACTAATAGTTTTACAGTATCAGGTCCTACATTTAAGTTTTCAATCAATTTTGAGTTTATTTTTGGATAGAGTATAAGATAAGAATCTAATTCCATTTTTCTGCAGATGAATATCCAAGAGTCCCAACACCATTTATTGATGAGGCTGTCCTTTCTCCATCGTGAATTTTTGGCACCTTTGTCAAAAATTAATTGACTCTAAATGTGTGGATGTATTTCCAGGTTCTCTATTCTGTTCCACTTGCCTATGTGTCTGTTTTGAATACCAGTATTGTGCTGTTTTGATTAGTATAGCTTTGTAGTATACTCTGAAGGAAGTCAGGTAGTATGATACCTCCAGCTTTGTTCTCTTAGATCAAGATTTCTTTGGCTCTTTAGGATATTTTGTGGTTCCATATAATTATATATTTTTTTTCCTATTCTGGGAAAAATGCCATTGGAATTTTGATAGGGATTACACTGAATCATTTTGAGTAGTGTAGATATTTTTCCAGTTTCAATTCTTCCAATCCATGAACACAAGATATGTTTCCACTAATTTGTGCTCCTTTCCATTTGTTTTATCAATTCTTTTTGTTTTCAGTATACAGATCTTTTACCTCATTGGTTATTCCTTATTCCTAAGAATATTTTGTAGATATTGTAAATGGAATTGTTTTCTTGATTTCTTATTTGTATAGTTTGTGTTTAGTGTATATAAATGCTAGAGATTTGTGTATGTTGCTTTTATATCCTACAACTTAATTTATTCTAACAGATTATTTTTGTTTTTTATTTTGGTGGAATCTTTATGATTCCACCTGACAATAGGGACAATTTAATTTATTCCTATCCAGTTTAGATGTTTTTTATTCTTTTCCCTTGCCTAATTGCTCTGGCTAGAACTTCCAATACTATATTGAATAAAAGTGGCAATAGTGGGCATCCTTGTCTTGTTCCTGATTTTAGAGAAAAAGTTTTCAGTTTTTTACCCTTGAATATGACGTTGGTGATGGGTTTGCCATATATCGCTTTTATTCTGTTTAGGTGCATTCCTTCTATATCTAATTTCTTGAGAGTTTTTATCATGAAAAGATGTTGAATTTTGTCCAATGCTTTCTGCATCTATTGAGATGATCTTATGGTGTTTGCCCTTCATTGTGTTAATGTGGCATATCACATTTATAGATTTTGGTATGTTGACACATCATTGCTTCCCAGGCATAAATCTCACTTGATCGTGGTGAATGATTCTTTTAATGTGCTGTTGAATCTAGTTTGCTGGTATTTTGCTGAGGATTTTTCATACGTGTTCACCAGGGATGTTAACCTGTACTTTTCTTTTCTTATAGTGCCCTGATCTGGCTTTGGTGTCAGGGTAATGTTGGCCTCATAAAATGGGTATCCAAAGAAAATGAAATCAGTATGTAGAAGATATATCTACATTCCCATGTTCATTGAAACATTATTCATAATAGACGAGAGATGGAGTCAACCTGGGTCCATCAATGGATGGATAAAGAAAATGTAATGTATATATATGTGTGTGTATATACACATACATACATATATACCACATACATGTGGTATATATAAAATGTGGTTTGTATACATATGTCATATATACACACACACACACAGAGACACTATATATATATACACACACACACACACATATATAGATATAGGTATATATGTGGTCCTCTCATATACTTTAAATAATCACTAGATTATTCTTAATACCTACACAATATAAATTCTGTGCATATAGTCATTATAATGCATTGTTTAGGGAATAATGATAGTAAAAAAAATCTGTACATGTTCAGTTAGACTTTTTGTTAATTTTCTTATATACAGTTGGTTAAATTCATGGACATAGAACTCACAGACTTGGAGGATGAACTGCATATATATTTCAAAGCAAGACATTGTATACAATAAATATATGAAATTTATTTGTCAACTAAAAATCATATTTTAAAGGGCAAAACACCCTTTTCATTAATTTAATTTCTTTGGTTATTTATGGATTTTGGCACCTTTTTCTATGTGTACTGATCATTGTCTATTCATATATTTTGTCCACTTTAATATTATTGTTAGTAAAATCTCTGGGTATTAAGCATGTCATCACTATATCTGCCATACATGTTTAAGCTATTTTTACTTTAGCTTACTATCTGCCATATAGAAATATCTTTATTTGCATAAAATCTGGCAATATTTTTCTTTATAGCTTTTAGTGAAGTCACACCCACCCTTAGATTATTAAGATATTCTTCTATCAATGTCTACACACTATTTAAATTTAGCATTTAAATCTTAATTTTTCTAAAACTGTGGTTCTTAACCAGAAATCATTTTGGCCCTCTAGGGGGACTTTTGGCAATGTCTAGGGTCAATTTGGTTGTCTGACCCGGGGGATTGATGCTACCAACTCTGGTGGGTACAGTCTGTGAGGCTGCTTCACATCCCACAAAGATGCAAAACAGCTCACCATAGCAAAGAATTAGCCAGTCAAAAATGTCACTAATGTCGAGTTTGAACAACCCTGCTCTGGAATAAGAAGAAATCAAACAAAAAAATGTAAATATTAGGAAAACAGATAAAATTATTGTTCTTTGAAAATGGTATAGGTGCCTGCGCAGTAAAATCAATAAAAAAACATACAGAATTAATAAAGCAATTTAATTAAGTCTAGATAGAATATAGAGGTGAAAATGTTTGCCTATACTTGTAATAACTGATTTTTTTAATAAAGAAAAAAATTATAAAGAAAAATAAATTTAAAAAATAATAAAGAAAAAATTATTCACAACTGTAACAAAATAACTGGAATATCTGGTAAAGCTGACGGTTATATGGCAGTATTTAGGGACTGTAGTGGTATTCCCAATTCTTTGTTTTTCCTAAGGCTCACTTTCTTTCCTCTCTGACACGAAACTTCCTTTCTTACTAATGCAGGTATTTTTTATCTCTGATCTAAGGACACAGCTCCTTTTCTCGTCTGAGTATAAGAAGCAATCAAGTAATCTAACAAGGTCTGATTCAATAAGCTACAAGTTTACATAATAATCTCTGTTTACTTAGGAGTAAACTCACCTCTGACCTACATATGAGCTGCTCATCAATCATTCCATAAAATCAAACCTTCACTCCATGTGAGATGTTGCTCAGGAGACTGACAATGGTTTTTACATTTCTTAGTTCCTGATTGGACTTCCCTAGCCCAATTTTAGCTTATGCAGATTACTATTAGAGACACCCAGAAAAATCCTCTCAAAAATGTGAGTGGGACATTGTTGCACTAGTATTTTGAAGTCTTAGAAATCTTTTCTGTGTCCCATAGAAACAATTACCATCCCACTAATACTGTATTTCCTAGATCATACAAATTGCACTTGTGACCTTCTTATAGGCTTACAGCAATACAGTTGTTTCTCAGAGGTCTGAGTTTTATCCCAAATCATCACTTTGCCTACTGGATCCCAATTCACTGTTTATGAGTTCATACTGGTGGGTAAAATGTGCCCAGTTATGATGAAATGGAAGACACTTTGCGAAGTCTGGCAACGTGTGAATCATTGACTCTTCATCTACCGTATCCTGTGTTCCCTCTTCTGCCTTTTTCCCTGGTAGCCCTCAAAAGTTACGGAGAGCACAGGGAAGAGAAAAAAGTTCTACATTATTACAGGGACTTCTCATATAAAAATACAATGTAGCTCATTGATGTCTAGATATTTTCCACAAATAGTTCATCAAAATCCAACTTATCTTAAAGTGCATAGTTAGAACAAAGGCAATCTGAAAAAAAAAATAAATACTTGATTCCTTTTCTTTGGAAGTTGATAAACGATTTCTGTAATTGGCCAAAGAGTAAATATTTTAGGCTTTGTGTCCAAGAAAATCTATGTCCCATCTACTCAACTCTGTCATTGAATAGCCAGGGGCATTTGTTTGCTAAACCATGACCCACACCTTTGGTATCTAAACACTCTGATACTGGGAAGGGTCAAGGAACAATGAACAATATTGACAACACCAAGAGGTGAGTGTTTTCTCTAAAAGCTAGAGTATAAGTAAGTTACACTATTCACCTCATTCAAGGTACCCCTGGGTCTACTTGCCTAAAGCCTTGAGTGAAAATATTAACCTATAATTCCAAGTTCTATGTGACATTCAGAAAGTTGTTTAATACTGTTAAAGCCTTGATTTTCTCACTGGCAAATGAGTAATATTTTCAGAGTAGTAGTAGAAAAGAATCAGTGAAGACTTCCACTTTCCATCAAGACAAAGTAACAGAGACAGGATTCACCTTCCACCCATAACAACCAAAAACCTAGGCAAAATATATGAAATGATGATTTTCAGGACAGTGGACATTAAGCAATGCAAGAGTGATCTCGCTCTACTTTACTGCTTTGAATGTGTTTCCAAGCTACAGTGCAGGAAGTAACCAGATATAAGCTAATTCTCTAAGTTGAGGATAGAAGGAGTTGAGAGTCCTTAGCACCTGGCATTTACAGGAAAAATATACTAAAGGAGGGAGAGTTGCACAAAGAATTCTAGGAGTCTATAAGAGGGTCTTCATCTAGTATTCAACAGAGAACTGATCATTAGCAGGAGCAACATTACTATCCATAAAGCAGCTTCTCTTGCATCACATATTTTATTCTCTCACTGTTACCAGAAGAATTAATATAGCTTACCTTGTGCCATCGGTATATGATTGAATGTGATACGCACACACACACTCACATGCCTTTCCTAATATACTACAAACTCTTGAGGGATTGATGTATGTCCTTCTATCTTTGGATCACCATAGTTCTCAGCAGAGTGTCTTGCATGAAAGATGTGTCAGGTAAAGGATTCCTAGAGTGGAACATTAGCCTTCTATAATCACTTTGCTTCATTTTATTATATTCCTGGTCTCTGAGGGTTGGTATTTAACTTAATGTGTAAAGTGGCAGCCTATGACTTTCATCTTAAACAGTGAAGGTATTTTTATGGTTATTTTGTTGTTTTTAAGCTGACTTAATTAACATTTTTTAAAATTCTTAAACATAATTATACTACACGTAAAGTATTGTACCAAAAGCCATGTATATGATCATCTTTTCTTACTCTGCAAGCTCTCTTTTTTAGGACTAGCAAAACTCTATTTCTCTAACTATGGGCATTTATAATTTAAGTATTCTGCCTGTCTCCAGGTTTGTATGCTTAGATAAATAAGAGCTGACTTTCTTTCTGAAATGGAACAATATAATGGAGAAAACTGGAAAGTAATGAAATTTATGACCCAGATCTGATACAAAAACATGAGTGGGTGATAGGCTAAGCTAGTTAAGAATTTTTTTGTTTGGTTTTTCATTTTGATTTTCCTCAAAAATTCTCTGGGGTTTGAAAGTCTATTTCATATTGGAAACTAGCTTATTCCAATGTTTTGACTTGATTTCCTGTGACAAATACTGTTGGCAAAATAAGTAAGTATACCTCTGAAACCCGCAGTCTATCTGCTGTGTATCTGTAGAATGTAGCTCTACATGTCTGATTCTGTCACCAGTTTGCACTATGGCATTTCTCCATATGAGGTTATAATAAGTACTGAAATTGTCTTTACCTGGTTCTCACAGCTTAAGAAAGTTTTGTGTATAATTCTGAAGCATTTACTGTGTTTTCCCTTGTCCTATACAGGTAGTAGGATGAGATTTATTGCTCTACGAATATTTAAGCTAAAGTAGAGGTATACCATTTCTTTCCTAAATACCTGAGTCCTTTGTCTTCCTTGTTGTTTCTCAGTATCCAAGTGATGTTCTTGGATTTTTTCCTCTAAATTCTCTGATAAATCATCTGATAATTATTTGTGAAACTTACATTCTAATTTTATAGTCAAAATGCCTTTCACTGAGTTTCCAATCTACAGATCTACATGGGAATGTTTGAGCAAGTGTCTTCAGATAAATGGTGCTTCCCAGTACTGAGATTGAAATAATCTCAGTAGAGGATAGTAAGGTGCTCTGTGAAGCTTTTTCCATCTGTCTTTGAGTCGTGTTAGGGTTTTGGCAAGCCACATCCCCAGATCACTTCCAGCTCTAATAGCCTGTGGTTCTATCATTTTCTGTTTTTAGTTTTCACTGAAGAAGTAGCCTTATGTCACAGCAAGATTCAAGAGAATGTCCATTCTGGATCCTGTGAAGCCATCAGAGTAACAGCCAGTGTTATATCCCCAGTAAATTATCTCTTTCTCATTGTAACCATCACCCTGGCTTATCATGTTAATGGAAATATACCTTCTGTGAACCATGTTTTCCATGTTTAAAGTGAAATATGGAAACACATTCTTCTATTATAATAGTTTAGTATTCAGTGACTAATACAACCTGCTGTGGGATCCAGTCAGACAGCATCATTGCCTAAATCATGTTTTCTAGTAGAGAAACATGCTAAGTCTGATATTAGACTGTTTCTATGGCATCAACAGTGAAATTATATCAAATTTGATGAAAGGTAGATTTATATCAACTGGAAGATGTTGACATTTTGCCTGTTAAATTTCACTGAGGTGGGGGGTCTATCAAATTAAGCAACACTACAAGATAGTGTTCCCCAAATTCAGACGCTCTAATGCTATCCATGAGAAATAGCAATGGGAATTATTTTATTAGTAATTAATGCCTATGGAGCGCTACTATGTGTCAAATACTATTAGGATTGTACATGTTTTTCTTATTTAAATCCCAAAGTACTTTCTGAAATAGTATCCATTTTCTTCATGTTAAAGAGGAATAAATTGAGGCTGGCCCAAGATCATACTGCTAGGAAGGTAAGAAGCTGAGATTCCAACCTAGGCAGTAGGAGTCCAGAGAGAATTAGTTCCTAATCAAGATATTTCCAGCTGAAAATTTAGAACTCCTAATATCTCTTTCTTTATTCAGAGCCAAAAAAATATTCCTCAGAAGTAGAGGCAATCCATGAAGATCCTGCATCATATCCCCATACCACCATACTGACAAAGCAGAGTCAATGACTTATTATTAGTTTGAAGTTTACCTCATAGTCCTAGAACAGAAGTGTAGTGGACTAGGCTCAACCTTGTGGTATCCTCTTTATTAAATCTGGGAAAACCTGCTTTGGTACCTCTAAAAGAAAACCAAAAATCTCTGATGCTAAGAAAGATCTCAGACAGTGGTGAAAAGATGAAGGGAATCTAGGAGAAGGAATGAACAAGAGGGAACATTTATCCCATTCCCACAGTGGAGCTTTCCTATAAGGACACACACCTCAGGCAACTCATCCAAACAAGCAGCCCTTGGTCCTGGGGGCTGCAAGAAAGGACCAACCCATCTAACAGTGAAATAGAAGAAGAGCTAGAGATAAAAAAGAAAAGTGTTGATAATTTCCCTAAAGTGAAAAAGACTCAGTTATCTCCCAATCAGGAAACATGGAAAAAAGAGTAAAATGGGAAGACACCAGGCCTTTGTTCTCTGTGACTTCCATCTCTTTGAAACCTTTATCTAGAAGCTTGAAAACCTAGAATTTGGTTATTCCAGATTAACACTCCTCCCTCATGATAGAGAGTCTTTCCATGATTGTGAATCAGACTCAAGAATAAATGGGGAGCAGGAACCACAGAGTAGGTTTGACCTGAAGTAATATGTTCACACTAAGTAAACAAACAAATACAACCTTTTATAAAAAGGTATGTGGCTGGTGTCACAGGAGCTTAGAAACAAACCCTCATTATGTTTTTGAATTTTCTTCTTAATTCATGTATTTATCAAGCCAGAAGCTCTCCAAAGAAGTCCTGTCATACAACTCATGGTGTTTGAGTTACTCTTTGAAGTTGATTGTTTTGGGAAAAGAGAGAGGTCACTAGAGCAGAGGTGCGTGGTGAGGTCAAGAGACTGAGTGACAGCAGTGGTGTGGAACGTGGAAGTGGAGATTTCTGAAGCTAAATATCATCAACTTGGCCATTTTTTTCCTGTTTTCTCCCTGCTGTTTGTATTTCCTTTCATCGCTGCCACTGCTAGCACATACAGTGCCTTGGTGTGAAAAAAACAGAGTGAGCATCCTTTCCAGGTGGTGGCAACCCCACTCGAGAGTGCTCCCCTTGAGGTAGGGAGTGTGAGTGCAGCGTGGGCTGGAATCTAGCATCTCTGAAGTATAGGGTTCCTTTTTTTTACTAAGAGTCAGTTTGTGATAGAAAAAGCACAGCACGCACAACCAGAGAAGCAGGGTGCCAAGCATTAGCTGCTTAACTCAGCGTAAGAAGCTTTACGTCTTTAAAGACTCAGCTTTCTGATCTGTACAATGTGGAAAATAAAACCTTTTTCCACTAGTGGTTAGGGAATGAAAGGAAACGCTGTATCCAGAAATCATTTTGGAAACTATAAACCCCATAGACACAAAAACATTTGTCATTATTATCATTATTATATTATTTTAATATAAAAACCTCTCTATGTTTGAGTCCTTAACTAATAAAATAGTGTTACTGCTTCCTTCCCCCTAAAAATTCACAGGGTCTTCTTTCTGAAATTACATTGATAGAATAGATGTAAAAAGACACAATGAACAAAGACACACAGTGCTACAAGATTGTACTATTACTTTTCTCTCTTCTGATTAAAAAGTCACCATTAAATTTTGACGTAAACTTAACCTTGCATTATAAACTTCCTTGCACTTATTTTAAAATTATCTCTCTTATTTTTCCTTGGCTATCATTAATCTCAGCCTCTGCTAAGTCTACATAGGTTAAATAGAGAGCATTACACTGTATCTTTGCTGACTTCCTAGTACAAATAAATGTGACCTTGTGTTCAAGCTTATTTTTGTTCTGATTGAGTAGAGGAAAGCTTATTCACTCTCTGCCTTTGTCTTGATTCTGCTCATCATATTACAATTTCTGATAATAGTTTTTCAAGACAGATATCTAGGGCAAGTAATGTGATTGTGTGACTCCTTTTCTTAACTAGCTCTCAGATGTTGTCCCCTCTCAACCGTTTTTCTCTTGACGCTAAGGCACAGTCAATTGCTGTTCTATTTATGTTTCTGTTAGACCTTGTAGTTGCCTCAATTACATATGTTAACACATTCTACTGAAACTATTTATTTACTTGATTCTCCTACTACAGGCTGACCTTCTTCAGTTTTAATTATGATTGTATCAGAGCACTTAGAATCAAGAATGCCATCTCTTAACAATAGTAACAACAGTAACATTCACTCATCTTTTCCTACACCAGAGAAGGTTCTAATTGTTTTTACATATATTAACTTTGTTAAATAAAATATTTCAAAGTAAAAAATCATTAGTATCATAGAGACATAAGGCAATTCATGTTAAAGATTTTACTTAATTTATAAAGAAGTTGCCAGGCAGATATTCTAATTGGCTCAGAGAAGTCAAAGAAGCACAAATTTGCCTAAAGGACTGGTGAGATGAACTGATAGACAGAAACTGGCTTTTTCCTTGGACAGAAAAAGAAAATCAACTGAACCTCTATCTGTCAGAATATCTATATTGTTTTTAGATAAGAATTTCATTTCATAGTTGTAAAATAAGTCCCATGGGACAAGAATCAAATAACCTGAACAAGTGTCCTGTAGTCAATGCAAAGCTCTCCATTGAACCACAAAGTTTTCCCTCTAATCCTCACAAAATGGAAAATATTTTTTCAATTTAAGCAAAACACTAAATTTTCCTAACTTCATAAAAACTTCGTTTCTTTTTTCTTTTCCCTGTTTTTAACCTCCACTCTCCATTTTGAGCTGAACACCCAGGTATTAAATATTTTGTGTTAACCTTAGTAGACAACGGGCTTGCCATCTGATAATCCTGACATCTGGAAATGTATTAAGTATTACAACACAATGTATGAGATTATGCAGAGCAGGCTGTATATATCAATAAAGAGAAAAGAGATAGAAAATAATTACGAGCAGGAAGTTGCCAGTAATAGCAGGCTATATATTTATAATGCAAATTCAAACCTCCTTATGCCAATTGTGCATTCTAAATTATTTCTGGAGTAATCTTTTCCCACACAATCAACATGTTTCCCAGATCATTTTTATTTTCCACATCCTTTCTCTTTTTTCCCGTTAGAGATGTCTTTTCTGTCTAACAGATTACTCTTTCCTTTATGACATGAATACATACAGTTCTTTCATTTCCCTTGCCACATGTATTGTCTTTCTCCAGATATTAATAACAAAGTGAGAATTTTCCTTAGGGAATCCTTATATACTTCCCTTAGATATCCCTCGTGTTCCACAAGTCACCTTACCGTTGCTGGAAATTGAAAAAAAAAAAAAAAAAAAGTGGATAAATTTTGTCCCTAACAGCTTTTCATTGTGTTCAGCCAATCAGAGTGTCAAAAACTTGCTGACTAGGGGCCTTTATTTTTGATGAGATTAACATGAAGAAAAGAAACAGCAAGGAAAACAATATGAAATTCCAGTTCCTTCTGCATTCTTTAAATGAACTATTTGTGGTTTGTCAGCCCATAAAATGATGCTTGTTTTTTGTTTTTGTTTTTTTTTTTTTCTGCAATCTTATAACTTGTTGACACAATATAAAGAAATTGAAAGGGGATCACTTAGAAAGCAGGAACCAAAGAAGTGGAGGAAGTTGTCTGAATGCATCTATACCTCCCAGAGATATTTTTAAAACCAAATTACCTCTCTGCTCTTAGCTTTGTTTTTGTTTTCTTCCTCTATTAATGTGGATAAAAGGTAGCAGAAAATTGAATCAGACAGCTCCTTCAAGGATTCAAAAAGCTCCATGGCATATATTGCATTCATAATTCTTATTAAATCAATTATAACTACTGTGTTTTTAGAGTTCTATAACAATGAAAGAATTGTCATGGAAGAATTGACAAGATACGAATAATGTTAAACAAATGTTAGGAGTCTTGGTGGACCAATTTACCTATTCACATTTGTGGGGTTTTTTTGTTTTTTGGGTTTTTTTTTTTTTTTTTTTGCTTTGTTCTATCTGTTACAAATATTCTTAACCAATATAATCTCTACCATTTTCAAACTTATAATTTAAGGAAAATTGATCACTTGGAAAACATTGCTGTAAGTGTGACTTATTTTGAATGGTTCATGGTTCATTTGGGAAGATAGGCTAGAGACTTTCTTTATAAATTGCTCTAATTGCTCTATGAATAGAAAAGAATTTGTACTTCTTTTCCTATCAATTATGGCAAGGTTCCAGATGAAGCTGAATTTGAGGGGAGGGTTGAAAATGTAGTTTGCCAAGATACTCATGTAACTTACGTATTCTGAATTCACAAACTTTAAAAAGATAGGAGCAGCTAGGTATCATTGAGTTAAATTGCATATTGTTCAGAAGTCAGTCAAGTGCAGTTGATTACTTTTTGCTGCAGATATTTCTACCCATTGCTCATTTTGTTTGTGGTTGGCCTACAGGCAAGGCATTTTCTTCCGTGGTCAACTCTATAGGTCTGGCTGATCTTTGTCTTTTAAAATATGCATCTTTTTAAATAAAATCAAGAACATGATGGCTTAAAGCCATGCTATCAGTTTAAGTATGAATTATTAAGCTTCTCACACATAAAAATCAATTTTATTTTCCCCTAAATATTGACAACATGTTGATTATACAAATATGAGAAGGGTGAAAAAGTATTATTTTAATATCTTAACATATACTATCTAGCTACTTACCCTACTTATGGGCTTTTATGAAGAAAACTATTACAAACATATGTTCAGGTTAAATTACTGGGAGAAAATCTAAACACTAGAAACATCTTCAATGTTAAATTTAAGGTCCTTCCTGGATTACCACTAAAAAGTTGATTAGAGACTGACGTACCCAAATGATCTAACATATGATCTGCTTTTCATTCTCAAGTAAAATTCACTCTCATTAAACGTACCTTTATTGGAAGTGCTCCTGAGTTAGTTTAATAAATACACATATAAGATTATGAAGTACATTGTTATAAGTTGATGCTCTATTTTGCTTAATCCTTCTTATTATTAATTTTATCAGAACTTGTTTAATGTGCTTTTCTTTGAGGAGGGAAATTGTAGTCCCACATTTGAGAAAATCGTTTTCTCATTACAAATACTGCAAATCAATTATTAAAGTCTTCATTCCTACATTTTATGCAGGCTATTCAATGGCAAATGCCAATATAAACACAATAGCAGCATTTTTCATTAATTGTTTGTACTTCCTTCTTCAAGATCAGTGTAGCAAGATATCTTTAGAGGACTGACATCTAAATAGTTTATTCCTACTGCAGACTAGATTGAATGTTCATACAGCCATGTTATAAGAGTGACAACTACAGAAAGTTGTCCATATGAAATTTGGATAAAATAGAATAAAATGAAAGTCCTAAATTGATGTGATAAATTCTAAAATGCAATCTGTCACTCAGTTTATTGTGAATCTCTATTTGAATTGAATTAATTTTGTGCAAAATAATTGATTCCACAATCAAAGCATTCACTACATGCTGGGTTGAACAGTTAGTTTCCTTTAAGGCATATTTACTTAACTGTCTTAGTATTTCATTTTTGTGAAAACAAATAAATAAAAACCAAACAAAAAGAATTCAATCTTGAACATTACTGGTCAGCACAGTTATGGTATTTTATAAAGGTGTTCAGATGTGTAAAAATGATATTAATAAGATCTTAGGAAGCTATTCATGCATGAAATAAAGAGAACATTACATTGATCATTTCAAAATCAGTGGTACCCCATAGTAAATACAACTTAAATAAGTGAAATTCCAAAGGATACTTTAGTTTGAAAATATTGCGTTTATTTACTTTATGTGGTAACAAAAAGAGAAATCTAAATATCAGCTTAATCTTATCACCCAGTGAGAAAAACACAGCATTCATGTATCTCTATATATGTAGACACGTACTTGTGTGTGTTTGAATTATTTTAATGGGAGCATGGTAATTATAGTCCATATGTATGCCTTTCTTACAGCAATCTTGCACCCATTTGACTATATACATGAACATTTTCTCATGACATTAAGTATGCTTTTCCATAATAATTTTCAAAGTATGCATAGGATTATAAAGCATGGATTCATGTACTATAATTTATTTATCTGAATAATGTATTTAATAAAAGAAATTGGACTATTTCTCAAAAACATTAATCTAGTGGTACCTATGCTTCCTTTTTGTGTGTGTAATACAAGTATAGCCACCACTGAATGTTAAAACAGATGAATATTAATGTATCACAAATTTGGGGATTATTTTAGCTCAAAATACAAAATTTTATTTAAAAATAATTTTCCAAAAATAATTATTTATATTTTCTCATTTTCACAATAAAACAGAAAATTCAAGGAACAACTCGTTTAACATTAAACATTTTGTTAACCCTCCAATTCTACATTTTTACTAATGAATAATCTGGACATTACCAAGCCGTTTTATTATGATTATTTTATGCTGTCAAGTCATACACATTCTTTTCCCATCTTACTCTGAAATGTTCATAATTAAACATTGCAATTAAAATATACAGCGCTGTTGAATTTATTTTCTACTTCTCTGATGTCAGATAAGCAAAGTACTTGCAAGAAATATCCAAGTGGAGCAAAAGATTTGTATGGGAAATACGGTTGCCAAATGATATTGTGAAATTTGTAAATTCAGTAACCTGAGTTTTAACCCTGAATTCGTTTTAATTCAGGATTAAATCAATTAATTTCCTAGTTTAGTTTCAGAGAAACTTTTCACATTAGCATGTTAATTCAAAATTTACACTAAATAGGTGTTTGCCATGGGCCAGGGAGGGAGAATATGGGGAGTTACGTCTTAACGGGTATAGAGTTTCAGTTTGAGATGAAGAGTTCTGGAGGTAGATGGTCATGATGTGGCACAACAAAGTAAATGTATTTCATGCCACAAAACTGTGCACTTAAACATGATTAAAATGGTAAATTTTATGTTATGTATATTTTACTATTAAGAAAAAGTTTTTAAAAATATACTAAATAAAACACAAATGACTTTTCCAACCATTATTTGCCTTTAATTTAATTATGTGTAAAATTAGCATTGTTTTCACATATGGAAAGGTGGATTCCCAAATATCACCAACATAACCTGATGAAAACACAACATTTAGCTTACTGCTTACTATGGGATAGGAGTCATGGCGGTGAGGAAAATAATGTGATATATTTATTCATTCAATATTGGTGGAATATGAATTCTTCCCAATATTAATTAACTCTGATCATTTTGTAAGGAATGCTTGTATGAATATTCTTGTACTGTAACACTTCCTGCACCTAAGCATGTATATCTCTAAGGTGTGTGTGTTCAGCTTTTTATATATATGTGGCTGAACAGGAATAAAGATTAAAAGGAATTTTTAAGAAATCTGCAATCTTTGAATAAAAGCTTCAAGCAATTTGCTATATGGTCTTTTATTAATTCTAAAAAGCACTCTATAATTTAAACTACTTCCCCAATAGCAATTTAAATTTTCTGAAATAAGTAATTTAAAATCAATGTAATGTACTTTTATGTGTTGAACAGTTGAACCTTGAACAACACAGGTTTAACTGTGTTGATCCACTTATCTGTGGATTTCTTTAACAAATATGTTGAAAAATTGGACACATGATGATTTGAAAATGCAAAGTGTAAAAATAGAAAAAAATCAGAAAAAGTTAAGTATATCATGAATGTACAAAATATATGTAGATACTAGTCTATTTTATCATTTACTACCATAAACTGTACACAAATATAAAAAGTTAAAAGGTATCAAAATGTAAGCAAAAAAGCACAGACTGTACAGGGCATCATTTGAAGTTTAAAGAAATGTAAACAAATGTAAAGATGCAGTGTTAAATCACAACTGCATAAAATTACCAATAGGAATTTATTACTGTACTGCTGTAATAATTTCATAGTCACCTCCTATTGCTATTGCAGTGAGCTCAAGTGTTGTGAATATCTGCTTAAAACATGTTTAGTGCAATATTGTAAACCTTAAATAACATCATGAGACCCAAAGAAAGCACCACTAGTGATGCTGGAACATCTCCCAAGCAAAGAAAAGTCATAAAATTACAAGAAAATGCTAAATTGCTTGATATGTACTGTAGATTTAGATCCGTAGCTGTAGCTGCCTGACATTTCAAGATAAATGAATCCCGCATAAGGACCACTGTAAAAAAAGAAAAGGAAATTTGTGAAGCCATCACTGCAGCTATATCAGCAGGCCCAAAAATCTTACACGTGTTGCAAAATATCATTTTATCCTTTATTTAAAATGGAGCTTGTATGCAGGTGCAAGATTTCTATAAGAAAAACATACATATGAACTCTAATATAATTTGAGAAAAAATGAAGTCACTCTATGACAACTTAAAGCAAAAGGAAGGTGAAAGATCTAAAGCTTGGGTATTTAATGTCAGCAAAGGATGGTTTGATAATTTTAGAAAGAGGTTTGGCTTTTTAAAAATGTCAAGATATTCTAACAGCAGAAGCAGCTTCTGATGATCAAGAGGCAGCAGATGAGTTTTCAGATACAATTTTTGAAAACCATTGAGGAGAAAAAATATTTACCTGAGTAATGCAGATAAAAATTTGCCCTCTTCAGGAGAAACATAGAAATGCCACAAAGGAAATTTATTAATAAGGAAGAGAAATGAGCACCAAGATTTAACATAGAAATGGATAGGCTAACTCTACTGTTTTGTGCAAATGTAAGCAGATTTATGATCAGTAGGGTACTCGTCTATAAAGCTGCTGACTCCTGAGCCTTGAAGGTAAAAGATAAACACCAGCTGCCAGTCTTTTGGTTGTAAAACAGGAAGGTCTGTTTTACAACAAGAACTCTTTTGCTAAATTGATTCTATTGATGATTTATCCCTATTGCCAAAAAATACCTTGCCAGTAAAGAACTGCCCTTTAGAGTTATTTTGATATTGAACAATGTCCCTGGCTGCCCAGAACCTCATGAGTTCAGCACCAAAGGCATCTACATGGTCTACTTGCCCTCAAATGCATTTCTGATTCAATCTCTAGATCAGGGGATCATAATGACCTTTCAGACTCATTACACATGGTACTATATAGAAAGGATGGCCAATGTTGTGGAAGAGAACCATAATAGAACATTATGAAAGTCTGGAAGGATTACACCATTGAAAATGTCATGCTAGTTACAGCAGAAGCTGCAAAAGCCATCAAGCCCAAAACAATAAATGCCTGCTGGAAGAAACAATGTCTAAATGTTGTGAATGAATTAATAAGATTCATGATAGAGCCAATGAAAGAAATCATGAAGAGACTGTGGATATGCAAAAAGTCAGGGGAGGGTTTCAAGATGTGGAGACATTAAAGAGCTAATAGACACCACACTAGAGGAATTAAAAGAAGACAACTTTATGGAGATGAGTGCTATTGAACAAGTACCTGCTACAGAAGAAGACATAGAAGAAGCAGTTCCAGAAAACAAATTTACATTAGACAATCTGGCAAAAGGATTTCAATTATTTAAGACTAACTTTGACTTTGTTTACTGCATGAACACTCCTATGATACAAGTACTGAAACTTATGCAAACAGTGGAAATAATATTGGTACTATATAGAAATATTTTTGGAAAAATTAGAAAACAAAAATGTCAGACAGAAATTATGATGTGTTTCCATAAAGTTACATGGAATGTGCCTGACTCGCCTGCCTCTCCTTCCACCTCCTCTACCTCTTCCGCCTCTGCCACCCCCGAGACAGCAAAACCAACCCTTCCTCATGTTCCTCCTCCTCAGCCTACTCAACATGAAGATAATAAGGATGAAGCTTATTATCATAATCCATTTTCACTTAACGAATACAAAATATATATTGTCTTTCTTTTGATTTTCTTAATAATGTTCTCTTTTTTTGGCTGTGCATGGTGGCTCACACCTGTAATCCCAGCACTTTGGGAGGCCGAGGCAGGTGGATGACGAGGTCAGGAGATTGAGACCACACTGGCCAACATGGTGAAACCCCGTCTCTACTAAAATACAAAAATTAGCTGGGTGTGGTGATGCATGCCTGTAATCCCAGCTCTTAGGGAAGCTGAGGCAGGAGAATCACTTGAACCAGGGAGTCAGAAGTTGCAATGAGCCACGATTGCACCACTGCACTCCAGCCTGTCCACAGAGCAAGACTCCATCTAAAAAAAATAAAAAATAAAAATAAAATAATGTTATCTTTTCTTTAGCTTACTTTATTGTAAGAAAACAGCATATAATGCATACAATATACAAAATATATATTGACTATGTTCTTGGTAAAACGTCCAGTCAAAAGTAAGCTATTAGTAGCTAAGTTTTGGGGTAGTCAGAAGATATACATGGATTTTGACTGTGATGCCTTTCATCCCCACATTGTTCAAAGATCGGCTATATATTTTTTTCTCAAACAGCTATAATTATCTCAAATTGAAGATTTATTTATCATTAATGGAATTTAAGAATTCTGGAAATATGTTATACCAGGTAAATAAAATTTATTGATTCCAGGATCAAACCTCTGCTACCATTATTCGTAATTTTGACCACATGGTCAAAAAAAATGCCAAAAACTTTGAGGAATTGTTCAATTTCTCTTTAGATTTCTATTTGTTTACTTCTTCCTAAAATGTTTTCGGTTTTATATATTTCATTAATGTGTTTTTCTGTGTAAAGATTGTATCTTAGGAAATTTTAAATTTATTTTTAAATTATTATTTTAAGGGGAATTTTTATTATTTATTATTTATTTTTTGTTTTTAGTTATTCCTTTGCTTTGAATCTCTTTATCTAAAATTAACATTTTTCTTTAAATTCAACTTCTAGAATGATATCACTTTACTATATGAAATCATAATGAAAAATGTTTGATTTTACTTTTTCACATATATACTGTGTAATATACTAGCTTTTACTGAAATGTTATGTGTTTTGTCAAAGAAGAATTGCACTGAATAAAGTTAAATGGCAAGAAAGAGTTTATTTAAGAATATTGGAATAAGAGAGAAAAATTAAATAGAACTTTGCTGGAAGCAAAGGCAGAAAAGTATTTAAGCCCTGGACTGAGCTAGTGAAAAACTACTGGAGGCCATTATGGTGGAGGATGATAAATGTGATTAGGCCCTCTGTGTTTGCTACTTGGTGCTTGTGGAAATTAGGCTCCTATCATTTCCCAGAGACTGGAAGATAGATGCACCATTATTCCTGATTATTACATTTCAAAGAGATGTTTCCCAGGTCCTTGAGAAAGATATTCCTGGTTTGTAAGATTGGCAAGAGTTAGGGAAAAGACACACAGTAGTCCTCCTTATCTTTGGGGGATATATTCCAAGACCCTTAATGGGTGACTGAAACCATAGACAGTACCAGACTCCCATCCAAGTACTAAATAGTCCCTACCCTGCCTTAACTTTTGAGATCAGATGAGATCAGGTGCACACAGGGTGCTATGGTTGTAGACCACAATTCTATATATACTATGTTTTTCCTGTATATTCTATACCTATGATAAAGTTTAATTTATAAATTAGTCACAGTAAGAGATTAACAACAATCACTAATAAAATCAAACAATTATAACAACAGACCATAATAAAAGTTATACAACTGCAGTCTCTTTCTCAAAATGTCTTATCGTACTATACTGAGAGTAACTGAATCCCCAAAAAGCAAAAATGTGAATAAGTGGGCACTATTGTATCTCAAAGGAGTGGAGAAAGAAATTCAGATTGTAAGTTTTCTATGTTAATGCGCCTTTGAAATAATGGAAGTCAGGGGCTTACAGACTGAAAAGAAAACCTGTCCAAAGGTTGGTCAAATTGAGACCATCACGTTCAGTTTTATAACTAGGTTATGATTTTTTTAAACATATTTCAACATTTATTTTGTATTAATTTAGTACTAGACTACCAACTTTTATTTAGACATTGCTCAGTTTCCTATTCTCTTTGCATATCACTACTTACTTCCCATTTAATTTGTCTTAGTCAGTTCAGGCTGCTATAACAAAAAATACCCTAGACTGGGTGGCTTTAATAAAAAAAAAATATTTCTCACATTTCTGGAGCCTGGGAAGTTCAAGATCGAAATGGTGGCTGATCTGATGTCCTCCTCTTGGTTTACAGATGGCCGTCTTCTCATTGTGTCTGCACTTGGTGGAAAAGAGTAGAGTGAGTGAGCTCTCTGGGTGTCTTTGATAAGGGCACTGGTCCCATCATGAGAGCTCCACCCTTATGATCTAATTACCTCCCAAAGATCTTACTTCTTAATACCATCGAACTGGGTGTTACAATCTCAACATAGAAATTTGGGGAGATACAACATTCAGTCCATAACACTGTTCTTACATAATTCCCTTAAATCTTGGCATTTGTCTCATACCTACTCCCTATGTTTTGATGTTTATTTTGGGTTGTTATCCCTCTCTTTTTGATAAGAGAATCACTGGACTGCAACTTTCCTCAAAAATCACCTGGGTAAGTGTCCCTCAAATTCCTCATTGTCACATAGAGTTAGAGCCCTTCAGGATGTGAGGTTGGTTGAAGGGGCTGTTGAATCAAGAACTCTACAGTATTATAGGCAAAGGAACGGACCAGTCCCTTGGGTATGTGAGGAGAAAGATCCTCTGCCTACGGTTTTGGTTCATCTCCACCTTTGATGGGCTTTCCAGGCCAGACTTAAACTGATGTTTTTTTGTTTTGTTTTGTTTTGTTGTTGTTGTTTGTTTGTTTGTTTGTTTTCCGTTCACCTGGCAAGAATTTGAGGTACAGCACGCAGCCTTCTTGCTGCTTCAAGCAACTATTTTAGCCAAAACTGTCCAAAGCAAAGGCAGTGCTGAGCGTCAGCTCCTCCGGGCAGCTACTTATAAAAGCTGTGGGAATTCAGTGGTTAAAGGGATTCCTCCTGTAGCCCTTGCTACTGTCCCACCTCACCTCCATTCCTCATTCTTACAAACAAGGTCATTTTCATGGGATTTTGCTTCAATATTATCTAAATCAGACAAAGTAGTTCTGATTGAGCCATTGTTTTCTTTCTTCTATCTGGTTCCTGCTGCATTAAATCTCACAGAAATCCTCTAAGGTCATGGGACATGAATGGGACTTGATACTGTTTCCAAAGAGCTGATACAGTGATTCCTACTCCTGTGGCTCTACCCTCATCTTTTTCTTCCTTTAATCATTTCTTTGAATTGAAAGTGAGGAATCAGTGATCGTGTCACTATATTTTCAACAATTTGTTATCTTTAAAAAGTTTTATTTCAGGATTAAATCTGGATTAGAAACTAAAGTAGAAGAAGAGGTAAATATTAAATATTAAGGAGCTAGGAATAACATCATTAACCAGACATCTAACAGCCGCCAGGGCTTGCATTTGACAGTCAAATAATCAAATTCTTCCTAGGATCTTTTCTAACAATTGTATAAATGAGGAGCATGTACTAGCATTCTATTTTTCGAGGATTACAGAGAAAAGGCTAACTTGGACTCTTGGAATGTGTAGCACAGTGTGAGTACTTAGTTGACCTAGAAAAGCTCTCCAAGGGATCGAGAAACAATTAGAAATTTAAATGCATGAAAATGGAGACATATTTTATGTTATGTCAAATGTTTCAATTGTACTACTGGGGGGAGAAAGACTTTCTGTGACTTTGTTGGTGGTTTTTAAAAGAATGCTTAATATGTAAAAGGAGATGTATTTTACATAGCTTTTACTTTTAATCAAGAGACCTCAATATATTTTTCAGGTAGTTACTCATCTTTTAAAAAGAATTAAAATGACCTCCAAATCAGAAACAGACCAAAAAAGCTGGCCTTTTCATCCCAAAATTAAAAGACTAACAAACATTTAAATAGAAAACACATATTTGATATTAACTGTGTTGCAGATATAGTCCGAGGTGGCTGGGGGTTACATAGCTACAAGACAAAAACCTTACCCTCTAGAACATTACACTACTCCAGAAGGCAGTTCCTCTGTGGTCCCTGGTAACAATTATTGGAAAGGAAAAGTCACCACATGGTCAATACAGATGATGGAGATAGGAGTTCAGAACAGCAAAAAGTTACTCTTGTCAAGAAATGAGTTTCCTGAAGGGACTAATATTTTGTGTGAGTTTTGAAAGACTAGGATTTATGACGTTGGAGAAAATGCAGCAATCATAGTCTATTTCACATGTATTATAATATCAATCCTTTAAAATTTGGCATTGTTCGTGAAAAAAGTCCATTTTCCATCTAAGCCCCTTTTTGAAATTTACATTTTCCTCTTATTTGGTAACTCTAGTCAATTGACTTTCAGACTGATTGACTACATCTGGTGAGTCTTCATCTCCCACGCTCAAAGCAACAGTATGTATTAGAATAATGTCAGGTCTGCTCAAACAGATTCCTGGGCCCAAGCCCAGAGGTTTGATCGAGTAGGTCGGGATGGGGATAAATGATTTCTATTTCTAAGGAGTTTATAGTTGACGCCATTGCTGCTGATGTGGAAGAACCACTTCTCAGCATTCTGAAAAAAATATATATTATTTTTTGTTATAATGCCCTTTTTTATCTAGGCATGACAGAAACTTAGGGCTGCTATTTTTCCTATGAAAAATACAATTTCCATTCTGATAGATAATTACCATGGAATGACTGATTGGTAAAGCAGTGCTTCACAAACTTTAATATAAATACGAGTCATGTGGGAGGTCCTGTTAAAACGCTGATACGAATTCAGTATGTTGGGGTCAGACATGAGAGTTTGCATTTCTAATAGAATCCTAGGTCAAGTGAATTACACTAGGTGGACCAATGTGATAAAGAACATTGGGCACACTGAGCACAGGATTTTAACAAACTTGTTATTGTTTTTGTTATTATTTTTTGGTTTTTTTTTTTAGTTGCAAATGAGCTTTTGAGACGTCTCAAATCCAAACTTCATCTAATTATTTTCACAGCTTAGTTTATATTATCATTGTCAACTACTCCCAACAGAGACGTTTGTGTTCACAGAAAACACAGAATAAGGCAGAAGCAGGCTTTAAATATCTTCCGAATTAATTTCTTCATTTTATTTATCAAGACATTTTTCTAGTCCTACATGTGATTGGGAACAAGAACATAGTGGAATCATTAGAAACCACTTTTCTCTGTGTTTTTCAGGGTAGATTTAGTATAAATAAATAGGAGTTCCTTAAATAGTGGTGGCAGTTTATGAAATCAAGGAAGCAGAACGTTCCTTCTTGTCGTATGAAGATGTTAATGACCTTCACCTGCCTCTTTTTATGGCCATGAACTGAAATACATTCTTTATGGCCCCACTGTTCCTAAAACTATTTAGTGATTATGAGGAGGCCCTCAAAGAAAGATGAGTCATTTCTTAAACTGTGCCACAAGATGCTTCATTTGATATCTTTGTTCAAACCTCTCCATAACACTAACTAGAGTGATGTGTATATCAAGAGAAGACATTTCTTTGTGTCAGTTTTATGTGAATTTCAATATAGCATGTCCCCAGCATATTCTATACCCTACAGATAATGAAAAAGGCAATTCATCTCTCTGAATCCTTCAGAAATCTTTAACGGTTTCATGCAGGAGGAATCAGATCTAATTTCAGTGAAGTCTCTGCAATGCCTAGTGAGAATATGTTTGTTCTCACACTGCATGAAAGATATTTAGAGAAAGTTGCCATCAATAATAAGGGATTTTTTATTTTCCTAATTTTTGAGGATATATTTGTACCTATAAGAGGACAAAATAGAAGAGCTCTTTGAATTAACAATCATAAACTTCCAGTCCTAACTCTTTCCATATATAAATTTAGGACATTTATGTTGTGCTTTCTCTCAATTAGACATAGAAATTGGGGAAAAAATGTTTTCCACAAGCATGGATAATTTGTATATCTCTAGAAGGAGTATTTAAACCTCTCTGAAAAAGCCATCACTTCCTAGGTAGTTCTTTTGCATGCTACTTTAAACTCTGAATTGACCTAATGAAAAGCCAATATTTATTCTAAGAAAAAAGTCTGATTTCACTCATCCACCAAGGCATCAATTTATCATAGTGTCGGCTGGACTCAGCTTTCAATATTAAGTGTTGTGTGTATTTGTAATGAAAAATGGGTAGAAGTTACCAGTCTTAGAATTGTTGCATGTAAAGCAACCAACATACTTTTCCTCTATTGTCATAATTTCTTACAGGAGAGAAGCTATTACTTTCAAATAGCAACATTTTATATTTTCAAACCAAAGGCCTCACATAAATTATATCACTTTGTCTTTTTAAAAAGATTCTATCTCTATATAATATGCACATAAATTAAAATCTGCTTTTTCTGTTTCCTAAGTATAGTCTTTAAGAATCAATTGATTATATGTCACAAATTTCTTATGAAATTGGCTTATATTGTCATTTCAAGGCACTGGCACTTATAAAATTAATATTTAAATGATTTTATGCCTAACATTTCATTAAATCCCAGGAATAGGCATAATTAATATTTCATAGATTCTTTCTGTTTCTGATGGTTTGAGTGTCATTCTGACTCAAAAGACGGAACCCATTCCATGTTAACATTCAGGTGCCAGAGACAAACCTACATTTTGCAAAAATAGGCAAGAGTAGACATAAAGAGGCATGTAAAAATAAAGAAGGAACAAAGGAAGAGAAAAAAGGAAGCAGGACAGGAGGAAAGAAGTTAAGGAAAAGAAGGAAAAGAAAGAGAAAATGAAATGCTATGTATAGTGGGAGCATGGATTGCCATCAAGACTTCCCTTGAATGCCACCCTGAAAATCTGTGATGCACACTTGGGTGATAAACTAGAGCCAACTTTAGCTTTTTGTGTTGTAGATATTATAGAGTGGTTTATTTCTGCAGGCAGAGTATCTACATGAGATAGTAGTTGAGCACAAGGCTTAAGAACCACTTCCAGTATGTGCTCTTGGGCAAGTCATTTCACATTTGTGCCTCAATGTTACCGTTTTTAAAATGGGAATCATATTACTACCCAAATTATAGCATTGCTGTGAACACTAAATGAGTTTTCAATTCACATAAAGTACTCATAAAGATGGGTGGCACGGAGACCTCACTCAATAAATGTTAGCAATTAGTACAGATGAAAGAAGTTTGTCATTCCACCTCTATTGTAATACACAAATTAAGATGATGTTAAACATCCATATAAATTGCTGCATGTGTGCCTAAACTATATGTCAGTCAAAGTCCCAGAAAGAAATACTGTACACTCAAAAGTTTGAATAAAAAGAGAATTTAATAAAGAGAATTTTGTAGAAATAGAAGCAGTGTTAAGGGGAGGATCTGCAAAGGGTGGTGAAGAATTCAAGCAGAAACAACAGGAAGCTCTTACCACTCCACTTGGCCTGAAGAGATAAAGTGAAGATGCAGGGTTATCAGATCTAGGTAGGAGCTGTAGCTGCGAAGGACGGATTGTCTAGAGGGCTCATCTAACAAGATCTATATTTATAGCCTAGGGTTTCTCCACAGCTGCACTTTTGACATTTTAGATCAGATAGTTCTTTGTTCCTTGGGAGTAGAGGGTATTCTGCACATTGTATCATGATTAGAAGCACCCCTTGCGTCTACCCACTAGATGCCAGTAGACCTCAGTCTCCACAACCAAAAATGTCTCCAGACACTGCTAAAAGTTCCCTAGGAGGCAAAATTGCAACAGGTTGACAACTACTACTGTAGCAGAAACCAGTTACAAGGCAGGAATGATTGGCAAGGAACAAATACTACCTCTCCTATTGCCACCGGGTGCCTCTCACTTACAGAAATGAATCAAAGTCAGACAGCAAGGGAAAGTGATGAAGGAATCTAGTCATAGAACAAGCCTCCTTGGGCACAATGCAGGGCAGAGAAGGGTGGTTAAAAGAACTGAAGGGGTGAAAGGAGTTTAACCAGTACGCAATCCAAAGACATGGATTAATTTGGAGTTGCCTGGATTCCATTTCAGTAGTCGTGGTCCTTTAGGATAATGCAGAAAGACTAAGAGAACTGCACCTTAGAGGATCTTAAGAAAATGTATTAATTCCATGGTCCCCAGTTGGATACGATGAGAAAGAGAGCCTAAATATGTATAAATGGCTCCAGTTTGGATTTCAATTGGATGTTAAAAGTAAGGCACAAGAAAGGAACAATTCCCCACATGTATAACCCCCTCCCAGTTCCAGCTGCCTTTAAATGCTATAAAGATCCATACTATGTAATGGAGAATGGAGGAAAATGTTCAGGAAATGATAAATGATTGTAATCCTGTAGGCTCTTCCCTAAATTCAGAGGTACTTTCTCTGGAGAAAGATCACAGTATCTACAGGCAGGCAATATAATGATCCTTGCAGACTGCTTCTATAAATTAGGTAAATGCCACCAAAGCCACTACTCAATTGTTAAATTGCAGAATTTCATTCATCTCTCTTTCAAGAAATGTTTTTGGATACCTGCAGAAGAACTAACAATACTTTCTCACAAAATAGTTCATCGACTGCAGCTACATTTCCTCCATTATTGTGACATCATCCACATGTCTTCATACAAAGCCTTACCAGGCCATGGTGAGGGTGCCTATGTTAGCAGGCTCAGGCTCTCAGAATGAAATACCACAGATAGGTTGGTTTAAACAACAGAAGCTTGTTTATCACAGTCCTGGAGGCCAGAAGTCCAAGCTTAAGGTGATAGCAAGGAAGGCTTCATTCTGAGGCCCCTTCTCTTGGCTAGTAGACAGCAGTCATCTCATCTGTGCTCACATGACCTTCCTTTCTACACATGAGAAAAGAGAAAAAGGGAGAAAAATAACTCTCTAGCATCTCATCTTGTTAAGGGCACTAATCCTTTTGGATCAGTGTTCCAGCTTTATGACCTCATTTAGCCTTAGTTACTACCTTAGAGGCCCTATCTCCAAATATAGCCATACTGAGGGTTAGGACACATAATATTCTGCTCCTCTTCCCCCAAATTTTATGTTCTGTTTGCATGCAAAATAAACTTATTTCATCCAAGCATCCCCTAAAACATTAACTTTTTCCTGTATAAACTATAAACTCTCAAATAATATCACTTACATCAGATATAGGTGAGAATGGAAGTATATAGTTCATCCTGAGGCAAAATTCCTCTCTAGCTGTGAACTGAGAAACTAGACAAATTATGTGCTTCCAAAGCATCATGCTGTGACATGCATGGAATAGGCGATCTATTCTAAAAGAGAGAAAAGAAAGAAAGTTGTGATGGGTCCCAAAAAAATTCCACTACAATGCAAACTCCATTAGATATTAAGGCTCAGAAATAATCCTTTTTGGCTCAATTCCCCACTTTCCAGGCCTACGTGGGTGGTGGTCCATTTTCTGGACCAACTTGGGTGGTGATTCCACATCCATGACTTTAGGTCCATGTCTTTAGGTGGCAGCTCCACTTCCACAATTTTCCAGGCAGGCAGCAAGAGCCTGTCATGTTCAAATCAAGGAGGAATCAGCCTTTTCCCCTGGACCTATGCTGGGAGGGGCGGCCCAAATGATCTCTGAAGAATCTTCGGGTCATCCTTCCCTTTTCTTCCCTTTTCTTATGGGAAAATTTACATTGGCAGCTGGATAGCTTTATAATCCTCTCCTGGTGGGATCCCAGAAGTTCAGCAGTCTTTCTTCATTCTTTCCCACTTTCTCTGTCTCCCTTAGTTCAAACTGGCAGTGTTTCGGTTTATATAATTCTTATTTTTTTGTAATTTTTTTTATTTTTTTGAGACGGAGTCTCGCTCTGTCGCCCAGGCTGGAGTGCAGTGGTGCTATCTCGGCTCACTGCAAGCTCCGCCTCCCGGGTTCACACCATTCTCCTGCCTCAGCCTCCCGAGTAGCTGGGACTACAGGCACCCGCCACCATGCCCGGCTAAGTTTTGTGTTTTCAGTAGAGATGAGGTTTCACCATATTAGCCAGGATGGTCTCAATCTCCTAACCTCATGATCCACCCACCTCGGCCTCCCAAAGTGCTGGGATTACAGACATGAACCGCCGTGCCGGGCCTCAGTTTATATAATTCTATAATCACTTTTTCAAGTAATGGTCCAGTCACAGCCTTATTGTTTTCTTTAGAACATGCTTTCTCTTTCTATTCCTTTTTTTTTTTTTTTTTTTTTTTTTTTTTTTTTGCAATATGCATGGGCTGAGAATTCTCCAAATCTTTAAGTTCTGGTTTCTTTCTGATTAATAATTTCTTCTTCCATTCATCTCTTGTATCTCATTGTTTTACTATAGGCAGTCAGGAGAATCCAGAATGCACCTGCAATATTTTGCTTAGAAATCTCCTTAGCTAAATATCTAGTTTCATCATTAACATTTTTTTCATCCTCTAAACACTATAACACATTCATCTGAGTTCTTTTTACAAAGACTCTGGTGACCAATAATCTGCTCGTAACTTCTGAGACCTCACCAGAATGACGTTTATCATCCATACCTCTACCACCATTCTGTTTATGATTGTTTATATATTCTCTAAAAAGAATATATATAAAATATATCTAGTGGGTAGAAGCAAGGGGTATTTCTAAACATGTTCTAACTCTCTTCTTTATTTGTGATTCCTCACCAGAATTAACTTTAACATCTTCCATATTTGTACCAACAAACTCTTCATGACAACCTAGTACTTTTCTAGCATGGACCTCAAAACTCTTCTGGCCTCTACCCATGACCCTGATCCAAAGTCATGCCTACATTTTGAGCTTTTCTTGGAGAACCACTCCACTTCACAGTACCAAAATCTCTATTCATATGTTTGGATCGTCCTAACTCATCTGCATAGGCTAGGCGGCTTAAACAACATACATTTTCTTCTTACAGTTCTGGAAGCTGGAAGTCCAAGATTAAGGTGCTATCAAGGTAGGTTTCATTCTGAGGACTCTTCTCTTACGTTGTGGGTGGCCACAGACTGTGTGCTCACATGATTGTTTTTGTGCAAGCACAGAGAGAGAGAGCTCTCTGTTATTTCTTTTCATGAATACACTAATTTTAGCAGATCAGGAGCCCACCCTTGTGACCTCATTTAATTTTAATTACTTCCTTAGAGGCCCCATTGTCAAATACAGCCACATTTGGGGTGAAGGCTTTAAAAAATAACTTTGAAGAGACACAAGTAATCAGTCCACAGTGCAAAGAGTGTTATGACACTAACTAGACAAAGGGTATGAGAGCACTGGTTTTCATCCCGGAATAGGGGAGAATAAACTCCCTAGCATATGTATGTCACCTTTAGTGTTCAGTGTGTCACAGACTCTTTTATAAACCTTTTCATCGCCTCCTACCTCCCCAATCCTAGGTGATAGACAGGAAGAGAATGCAATTCTATCTTCTGTTTTTTCTCCTCAATCATCCTAGGCTCTGCTTGGTCAACCAGTTAGTTCTCTCTTTTCCATCAGTCATATTACATAAACTCTACCCATCAAGGGGATAGAAGTGAAAATACACCAGTAGCTTGTTGATGTTATGTTATTTAAACACAAACTTCCTGTTTCACATAACATAAACTCTGTTTTTTAAAATGCTATGTAATTTACAGCTTTCATTAAAGAGTTGTACCCTGGTGTGTAGAGCCATGTTCCCACCATGTTGCCCAGGCTGGTCTCAAATTCCTGACCTCAAGCAATTCTCCCACCTGGGCCTCCCAAAGTGCTAGCACTTCTGGCATTAGCCACCACACCTGGCCTACTTAATTAGTCTAAATCAATGAGTTTTGCTGCATGATGAGTTAAAACAATCATGGAGACTTTACATGTTTTCAGAATGATAAATGCAAATTATCTCCTGTCCTGACAAAAGGCACTTTGAGTTTCCGTATGGAAGCCACATAAAATTAAATCATAATACACAGCAGAGGAAGCTGCACACCTTCATTAAAGTAGTTTGGGGTGAAGGGTAGTTAGTAATGAAATCAGAGTTTGAGAGGTGAGGGTAGAATTTTTGGTAAGAAAAGCAGAAAAAAGATTAGGGCAGAGAAAAACAAAAATAATATTATAGAAATGGTGTGGAGGAGATCTAGATGCCCAGAAGAGGTTATATTCTGGGTGACGGCCAAGAGAAATAATGAAGTGCAGCGTAATGAATTTATTTAACTCCCCTGGAGTATGTCAAACAATCTAGGTATTCAATTTAGCTTCATTCTGAAATAGGAGCTACTGGAAGTAGTCTGTAAAGGTAATGCTCTGTAGCAATGGGGAATTGCAAGCACGTGACCATGCGGGTACATGCTGGAGCGTGGTATAACAGTTAGAGCCAAGTCAATAAGCCCTGTGATCTTTGGCGTGGGTAGCGGCTGTAGTTGGGGGTGGGTGAGTGGACGATTTGAGAACAGCTTTTGCAAGCTATTCTCTGTAGTCTCACACATACAAATCATCTCCTCCTATGATTTACTACCACAAATGGTGAATTTCATGAACTATGTGTCAATGCTTATTATTTCCAGTGTCAGAGGACATCCTTTTTTAGTCCCCTAACATATTAATATTTGAGCATCAGGTTGCTTTAAAGCAGAAATAAATTTAATGGTCCTCCCCTAAGTTTCTGCTTGTTGTTATTGCTTATTTGCTAACATTTTGAGGTTTTAATTCTTTTTCTTTTCCTTTAAATTTATCGCTTGATGGAAATAATTGGGTGGTTTGAATATTTTTCAACAGTGAGAGGTCTTATTAGCTTTTAAGTAGATAAAAATACCCTTTCTTCCCTATAGTGCAGAGTGGAATGGGCTATTACTACCATCTCAGTAAATTAAATTACTTAAAAAAAATAAAAGAAATAGATTGTGAAAGTGTTTAGCCAAAGGAGTTCTCCAGCTGACTGAACATTTATGGGCACTCCGCCATCAATGCAAGGTAAATTCACCTACAAGTAGCTATTTAGAAAACATGTGTATAATGATGGCTGTTAAACTTACCCAACTGAATTATACCTAACTTTAGACAAAAGAATGGAATATATACATAACCAAATTGATGGTAACTAAGAGGATGGCAGTTTAATCACCAACAAGGATATAAATAGGGCCAAGTGAAGAGGCTCAAATTGGTGATACAGAATAATTAGTGGTAATGAGCTTAAGAAAAAAGAAAGTTTAGTTGGAGGCTCAAAAAACACAGGTGTACACCACATTTGGTGGTTTTTTATTGGGAAGCAGTCTGCTTTGTTTTGAGTCAAGCGATCTCCAGACAGGCACAGGGAATTAGTTAAATCATACCGTGTACTCCCTGCTCGGCCTACATCTTTAGGCAAAAGCAACCTAAATTTAACATTAAGTGGTGTTATCAACCTAGGTTGCACATTTGAATCACCAGGGATGCTTTTTTTAAACATAGCGTGGCCTGGGCCATACCCTAGAAATTTTGATTTAATTTATTTGGGATAGGGACCAGACATAAGTATTTTTAAAATCACTACAGATTTGTCAAAGTTGCAGCCAGGACTGAGAACCACTGCTCTAAAGGCACCTTGCATGACAGAAGAAATCTCAAATGGCACCTCTTGGCTTCAGAATCAGAGGTGGCAGGGGTTGCTTTGTTTTCCCGCAGCAGCTGAGAAAGCAACCAAATTCATGACCTGTCCTTACACACCCCAGGCCTATGGTTAGTTTTCACTGCTCATTAGAAGGTAGAGATGATTATTTTGCAAAAGACTAAGTCACTGTTGGGCTGGGAGGTGACGATAAAGGCTAAAGTGATCGAGGGTGTTCCATTCTATACAAGGGCAAGTTGTGAGTGAGTTGGATAAACCAAGATTTGACAATGAGTAGCTTTTTGGTATGTACAACCTGGGTAGTAGTCTGTTTATCGTACATATGTGGCCAGCTACCAGGGCAACAGTAGCAGAAGTGCTGTCTGTATATGGAAGCTACACATAGCACCAGTCTGTCTCTTGCTAACTTCATAAGCACCCATTCTTTGGCTCAGAAACCACCTGACAGTCATCTCCTCCCTCTTCTTTCCTTCCTTGCCACTTTTCACGCATTTCCAGTATGGCATTTCACCACAAATGAAATTAGTTACAAAAATCTGCTTACATTTGTATTCCATATTAGACTACGGGTTCCTTAAGGTTATGGACAGCTTTAGTCATTCTAATATCTTTAGCTTTCATCACATGCCAGGTATGCAAATATTTGTAGACTGAAAATGATGGCCTGTGATTCTAGATTTCCTGTTTTAATTTGAAAGTACGAATGGGTGAGAGATAGTAGAGAAAGGAAAAGGAAAGGGAGATGCTCACAGCTTTAGAGGCAAACTTCTTCCAAATACAACTCAATTTTCTAATAAATATCTCTCAAATGCATACATTCTTATAATATATATTTATTGAAGCATTCTACACACAGCAGCAAACTTGTCATAAAAGTTCTCTGACATCGTGGAGCTTACGTTGGGGTAAACTATTAGCAAAGGAGAAACATAAGCATCACTAAGAATATTTAACTTTTTAAAAAATGTTATGAAGAAAATAAACAAGGAATTGAAACAGGAAATGGTTTACATATGTGAATCAGGGTGGGGTGACATTTTAAACAGGTGGTTAGAGAAGGCCCCTCCAGAAGCATGACATTTACACTGAAACTCAAGCCCACTGCAAAAAAAAATGTGGGGGAAGAAGGAGATCCCAGGCAAAGAGAATAGTGAATACAAAAGTCCAAGTACAGGAGGAAAAGGCTTGGGGAAATTGAGAAATAAAACGAAGGCTCATTTTTAACTTCTACACACACACACACACACACACACACACACGCATACACACATACATAAAATAAGTGGAAAAAAAAATTGTTTATGCTTAGATAACTCGTGAAACTGACCCCTTTTACAAAATGACCAAAGTTCTCCCAGGCCTTGAGTTATAAGCCATCATACACCCAGGGGCAGGTTTGCTGGCTTAAGAGTGTCTCTGTAAGATCGTCTCTAAAAGGTCAGTGTGCTCTTATCCTGCCAGATCATGTTTGATCAAAATGACCTGAATAGTGACTTCAGCACTCCCATCTGAAGGTTCAAGTCTGACTTCCAAGTACCAAGGTTACGTGAGTCCAGCTCATTGTCTGGGATGAACTGAGAGCTTTATTCTAGAGAAGACCTGGACCTTCACAGTGAAATCTGCAATGCCCGCCAGCTGGGAGTCCTTTTCTACCTCGGCTTTACTGATCTGTATTATGCAGTCTAAACCATCGGGAAGTGGAATTAGGTTTGTCTCATTCTGTCAGTTCTTAATAAACTCCGTGAGTACAGCACCCTTACTTTATTCTTCTTTATGTACGCAGCTCCTAACACAAGGCCTAACTCTCAGAAAATTGGCCCAGAAACTAAATGATTTTAGTTTTTTTAATGGTTAGAAACAAAAAAATCAAATGAAAATAAATATTTTTTAACACATGAACATTAAATGAAATCCCAAGTCAGTGTTTGTAAAGTTTTATGGAAAGTCACGTTCATTCATTTATGTTTTGTCCAAGCCTGTTCTCTCATGATAAAGGCAGACTTGAGTGGTTGTTACAGACTGCAGTAGTTATGATAGAGACTGTGTGGGTTGCAAGTCTAAAATGTTTACTATTGACCCTTTATAGAAAAAGTTTGCCAACCTCTGTGATAAATATTTACCATGTGAATAATGAAATGAATACATAAATAAATGAACGATTAGGACAAATTCACTTTCATATAATTACTCCTTAATAGTATACAATCTATGGCAGAGATCCAGGTATGAACCTAGACCTTTACACATTTTATTTAAAATATGAGACAGTATTATTTGTGAATCATTTTGCCATGCTGTTCCAAAATATATTCAATCAGAATAAAAATTTTAATTGCATTTTCTAAATGGGCTTCTCCCATTTTTGTAATTAAATGTGCATCTCAATGCGTCTTTTCATGAGGACCAGCCAGTCTTCCAAGAAGTTATATTTGCATGGTAGTCATTTTACTGTATCAAGCATGTATATGTCCTCTGCAGTTTTCTTCCTTCTGTGTCTGTCTGTAGGTTCTAAACTTTTACCATGGGATATGCAATTCTGCTTTACAGAGGTACATGATAGAAAGAAATCCAATCACCTCCCTGACATGTGAATTTCATTTCACTTTTACATTTGTTAACTGATTTCCTAGGTTTTACTGAATGCCCACTACACTGTCAGATTGGAGGCATTAGGGGGGTCATGAAATGTGTATATTTTCAAAATCTGCAAAAGGCAAGCAAATCAGTTGCGTTCGCCTCAGGCAAGATGCATGTTCTTACGTAAAACAAGTTAAGGGCACTAGAAATGGTTTAATACAGATCCAGATAGAAGACTACACAAATTCATATGAAAACTGGAAGAGGTTACTCTGAATATTAGAGAAACTGCAAGTGAACTTGAACGGAAAACTCTGTAATGCTGATTACACCTTCTTAGTACTGGCATTCCTGCTTTCATTTCCTTTTTCAAATTGCTGAGAAGGGATTAAAACAAACATATCTGAAATTGATCCTGTTGTGTAGGCTGATAGGATTTGTTTCTGTTTGTTTACTTTTGTATGGTTTTAATTTTCCTGGAGGGAATTTGGGTCCAAGTAATAATCACTGTTTTCCGTTTTAGGAGAAACTCGTCTTCTGTACATCATTAAAACTTCTATAATTATTTTTTTCACAGAGGAGAAAGTTATGTGATTGGAAATTCTATCATTTCTATTTTGTATTAAGTACTTTGGAGGCAAATTTATATAGATTCACTTAAATAGGGTGTTTGCTTACAATGCACTATTGGGGAGACTTTACTCTTTCTAATTTAGGGGCTGGAGCTATAGAAGGAAAGCCTTTAGAAATTCATACCAGCTAATTAATCCAGCTCATTAGCCTAAAACCTCACTGAATGCTGAGAGTGCTGCTAATGTAATAAGTTTCTCAGTTAATGGAGTCAAAGCTAACTTCAAAGATGGCTAGTACCTCATTCATTAACTTAATCAACTCTCTGGGCACCTCATAGACAACAAATCCTGGTAGGAGAGCAATAAAGATGGAAGTGGATGTTTTGTTCTCTTATCCCCTGACTGACTTAAAAGTTAAAATTTGGATAACTGTTGAGTGCACAAATAGTACACGTTCCCACCTCTGTATAACAACAGGACAAGACAAACAAATGCTGTAGAGAAATTTTTGTCAAAATGAAAGTTTGAAATTGTCCCAATACTCCAATCAGTATAAAAAGCCAACATCTAGTGTGTTGAGTATTATGCATTTTACATGCTCAATCTACTATACACATTTTAGCCCATAAGAAAAGAAATGGAAATGAGGCATCAATTTGCCCCGTTATCTTGTTTTCCTTTTAAGATTTTCTAAAATAAATGTCAATAAATTTAATGAATTGTTCCATAAATTAAATAGATTATTTTTAGATTTATTATTTATTCCATCTTCAAAACAAAATAAAAAAGGACATCATTATTGTTCTTTCATTCAACAAATATGTGAAAATCTACTAGGTATCTAAGCAATGTTTTAGATGAGGGAGTTCAATGAGAATACCTTTTAAATTGTTTCTATTTTCATTCATTTTTAGTAAATCTTGCCTTCATCATCTTGTTTCAAATTCTTGAATTTTTCTTATTTCTGGAGATTTTTCACTACTATGGCTTCCCTTTAGGGAGGGAAATTTTTGTGTTTATCAACTACTAGGAGCTCAGACATTGCATGGGCCTCTATTTAAAGAGACGTTTGGTTTGATTAATGAACCAGTTGACTATGACACTGGAGAAAGAAAAATTGCTACTGGTAAAGGCAGATGAACAACAAGAAATAAAACAGTAGGGAAAGAGATTTTGTTTTAGGAAGTCACTTGAAGAATTACCCTCTTCTTTAAATATGATGATAGAACAAATTAAACTGTTTTAAATATTTCAAAGAGGTTTATTCTAATCCAATATGAGTGAGCACAGCCTGGGGAAGAGATAAACCCAAGAAGCCTTGAGTAAGTGGTCGCTAGGCAGTCAGAATGCAACTCTTTTTTATAAAATTTAGGGAAGCAAACATCACAGGCAAACTCATGAATCAATACATGGAGGTCATTCATTGGTTTGGCCTAAAAAGGCAGAATATACTGAAGCCAGGGCTTACAGGTCATAGGTGGGTTCAGAGATTCTTTAATTTGCAATTGATTAAAGGAACAAAGCTATGTCTAAAAACATGAAGTTCATAAAAGTGAATGTTTAAGTTAAGATAAAGAAGTCTACCAATTATCATGTGATACCATGCCAGAGTCAGGCTGTGAGAGCAAACCACAACATACTGGGTCAAAATGATCTGTAGGGGTGCATGACTTAATCCTTGCCTGGCATGGCCTTAGGTCTTGCCTATAATTTGGTATCTTATTGCCACAAAGCATCTGTTCTTTCAGTCTTATAGCTATTTTAACATCAATGTTGGTTACTTGTGTTTAAACTTCCCCAGGGAGTGGGTGTAATGAGGCATGTCTGACCTCCTGTTTTTCCATGGCCAGGAACCCAGTTTTTTTCGAGGTCCCCTGGGCCAAAAGAGGGTCTGTTCAGTCAGTTTGGGGGACTTAGTTTAATTCTAGTTTACAAATAGAATGTGAGTTTCCTGGTTCAGATATGCCCTTGCTTTCTTTAGTATTCTACACCGTGAACCCTGTAAGGCCAAGGCTCCTTTTCTTCCTATAACTCCAATGCTCTCCCTCATTTTACACAGGTTCAGAGAACTGCTCAAAACTCTGCATTTTTCTCCTTTTTTACCAGACCTGGATATACCATGCTAGTGACAGATTCATTGTTTTGTGAATAATTTTTCTCCAGTTTTTTTCTATAGCTGCATTGAACGATTCACTGGTACATTTTTCGTTTAATATATTGTCCTCTCTGTCTTGAAGAAGTTTCTAAGAATTTTAGTTTGGTGATGAAAAAAGAAACACAAAAAACTAAAAACACTTCATTTTACAAAACTAATTGGAATGGGAAATTGGAGTTAGTAATCACAGTTCAGGACTCAAATTTCCATCTTAATACAGAACAGTTAACTTTTGAACTTAAGGTACTTTCTCAAAATAGTGTTGTAAAATAAGTTTTCTAGTCATCAGAATAATCAAATTTAATTGTATGAGAGCTGTCTTATCTTTGCAAAACTCCCCATGACCAGAACTGAGAAGTTACTTCAACTTAATCTATATAAATATTGAACATGGTAAGTATAGTAAAATGGTTCAGGGATAGACTACTAAGATAAAATAATCAAGATTTTTCATATATTTATGAACGTGGTACCAGGGACCACATAATATAGTCCCCTTTGGTAATGGAAGCTGTGCTGTTGGTTTTACTGCATAACAAACCACACCAAAACTGATTAGCTTACAACAGAAAACATATATTTGAGTCTGTGGAGGTTGGCAATATGAACTAGGCTTAGCTGAGCAATTCTGCTTATCCAGGGCCTTTTGCGGACTTTGCTGTTGTGCTCATGTGCGTGTGATGAGCTCCCGTGAGTACTGCGGAGACTGGCTGGTCTAAGATGCCAGTCACTCCACATAACCTCCATCCTCTGGCAAAATAACCCAAGCATATTCACAGAGCAATGGCTAGATAGGTTAGGCTCCTGGAACTCACAAAATGTCACCGTCACTGTGTTATATCAGTCAAGAGAAGTTATGAGGCCAGCCTGTATTCTAGGCAAAGGAAAATAGACACCTCACCTATTGGTGAGGGGTGCTAGAAATAACTGAAGCCATAATGTTATCTACCATGAGTAGAATACATAAAACTTGAGCGTTTTCACACTTACATGTCTGTCAGGTGTAGGAAGCCATTTGGCAGCCAGGATATGAAGATAACATGCTGAAACTATCAGGCACGTTTGATCAGCAGGACCCTGACAGAACCCTGATAACACTGTGTTCCTAGGTTCAGTTGTTCCTAATACTCAGTGCTGTCTTTGCTCATCCTTTAGTTTAGCCATTATATCCTGTCTTGTATTCTATGAGCCAATTAAATTTCTCTTTTGTCTAAGTTAAATGAGTTGAGGTTCTATCAGTTTAATAAAAGTTCTTGAAAAAATCCACTACCGAAACTTGTTTACATATACTTATTCCTTGTCCATTGTTGTCACATACTAATATAGTCAGTAGAATAACAGCTAAGTTATATATTCATTTAGCTATGGATATTCATTTTAAAATTAATTTTACTTCCAATAAGTGAAGTGTCTATCTTCATTAAGCAATTCAACTGCATTGAATTCTTCATCTGGATTTATATGGTGGTACTTTGTAAATGGCCTGAGTAGTTAGACACTATCCTTTAATTCTGAAAATTAGGGACCAAATGTCATTTAGAAAATTGAAAATCTACTTTTATGACTTCAGTTGAAAGAACTCATGCTGAAATGTGAACAATGTTCATGAAATGTTAATAAATAAGACTAATGATAGTCCGTGGTAATTTTAAAATGATCCAACTCTTAAACGACTTACAACTAATGCTACTACCTTTGAGAAAAGAGGGTCACAATATTGAAATTGCATGCTCATAGCAAAACTGAACTTCAAAAGCCTTTCATGATCATATATATCAAGAGTCTATTTCACATTGTTCTCACATTTACTACACAGACACGTTCATTTCTCACTTTAAATATAATGATGATAGATGTAGAATTATGGGATCTGAATCAATTTTCAGATTGTGAAACTCCACATAGTCCTCTATAATTATCCTGCCTCCCAACATTGAAAAATACGCTCTCTCCCTGACTTCTCTTTTTGAATCATTAACACTATGAACCCGTATAATTGAAAAAAATGTGTCACTTTTAACTTTCTTCATTGTATTTGAAGAAAAAAATACTCTGGCCAAATGAGAAATGAAGTTTTTGGAAAACCAGAACATACACAAAAGTTTCTAAGCTTCTTAGCACAGAAAATAGGACTGAAGGGCTTGTTAATGAGCCAATCTGTGAGCCATCATGTGCTAGCATCTCTCTAAATGGAAACTGTAAGACAAAAGACATGTCACCTTTCAAGAAAGACACTGTCAGTGTTGAGTAAAACCAGAATGTGACTATGTCCCTTCAGTGTATTCCTTCATTTTTCAGTATCAGGGAATACTGTCAGCATTTTCTGAAATTTATAGAGGTCAATGAGTTGTCACTATTATCCCTATTTTCAGAGGAGTTACTTGAAACTCAAAAGGATTAAAGTGACTTATAATTAGTCATAATGGTTCCTCCTTTTCACAACCTACTTCAGATTTAAACTATCTCTGCATGAAAGAAAAATTTAATGTGATTTATGTTAAAGTGCTCATATACTTCAGAGTATCAAATGGCAGAATTTCAGGATAGTAGAATATATTTCTCTATGTGTTTTTAAAATTCTATGCTCCACATCCATTATCTGTAAATAAAGTACAGTTTCCAATGCAGTCAACGAGCAGTCAAGTGTGCTAACGAGGACATCTTTAAATAGTGTTGTTCTGCTGTGCTACAGAGTGGAGCTCATCAGAGAGCTGATGGAACACAGAACCATTTGGAGAGGCTCTGAGAACACATTTACAAAAATACCAAATCTGAATTAAGCAAAACTTAAGGATACTTTGTTTTGACTACTGGAAAGGAAACAATGACACACACAGGGACCCAGGTGGTTAATGTACTGTACACTATTACTATAAAGTACAAGACCTCAGCCTCTAAGCTCTTCAGAACCCAGGAATTCAGTTGGTTACGTAGTGCCCTATAGAACAGACTTGAAGAGTAAAAGAGCAAACATTTCAGATGCTCTTTCAAAGCTTGCCAATGCACTTGGCTATTGAATTCTTGCTATTGGTCTGTTGTGCAGGAGGGAAGTTTACAATGGTTTTTACTCTCCAAGAGGTTTTAAGCCTGTCTCAATTACAATACAGAATATGACATAAGCCCCCCTTTTTTTGTGTGTTGTAAAAAATAAACTACAATTGTAATAGCAAAACAAATTTGCTCAGTTCAGAAATGGTGTAATATGTAAACCTAAAGCTTTGCAGTTAATGCAGGTCCCTTGACTTTTAAGTCAACTTAATTCGAAGACAAATACCATGATTTATTAGCTATGAAATTGTTCTCTCCCACTATAGTTTAAATTAAAAGGCTTTAAGTAAACATTGCAAATTCAACAATGTTCACTTATGAGCTACTTATTTTCATCTGTAGATTCACCTGGTTGTGCCAAAAGATCCCTAAGGTCCTGATTTCATCTCACATTCACTGTTCTGTATGTGTGTGTGAATTCAAGTATCTCCTCTTTGTGAAGACCATTGACAGTGCTACAAGACGGTGAACAACACCACAACCCATGTTTAATGTTCATGTTGATGTCGTTTAGTAATGTGGCTAATTTGCAGAAAATCAGTCATTTATTTAAGTGAAAGTGTAGGACAAATGTTCTATAATCAGTGAATGCTGTTTCCATTTGGAAATAATTTGCTGAATTTTTTATGTGATTTTCAAGTTATGCTACTTCACCCATTAACAAGAGAGTACGAATGGGCTATGTTACTTTTAGGAAGTCCTTTTTCAAAACATTCTCCCTGCTGAAATGTCAGTACAAAGTGTCTTCTTATATTTCGATGCTTTCTCAGAGTTTAAGTGACCCACGACACCAATCACACATATCTCCAGGAATCTGACACACTGAAAAATCCTATGAGGTTTCCTAAAATAGATCCTGCTGACAACCATTTTACGTCTGAACCTGTACTAATTGAAAGAGGTCTCACTGATAAGAAATAATAAAAACAAAACAAAGCAATCAATTTGGGGTGAGGTAGATTAGGGCTAACTTTTATTTAGTATCTAGTAATTCAGCCATGTCACTTTACAGTCTCTTCCTAGCTCTCTCTGTCAGCACAGAAATTAAGGTTCAACTTTTAAAACATCACTTCATCAATCACAACTCTGACCTAGTATGTATTTTTTGCAATTCTCCTTTTTAAAGAATAGAATGGTATATTCAAGATTTTATCAATAACTTGTTTGATGAGAAATTCTCTTGTTACTATTTCATAAAAGACTTCCTGAAAATAGTTTTTACCCTCCTTTAGAAGTAAAACAACAACAAATCAGAAACAAAGCATTGCATATTAATTTAATTTTCCAATTCATTGTGAAAAGCAGTGAATTATGCGAGTTAATAGAAATGAATAATAAAAACAGAATTTAGGCTATTGTCAGTCCCTGTAAAATAAATTGTAATCTGAATATGTGCTTTGATCAAGTATTTTTTCAAAAGCATGTTCTACTATGATTCCCAATTTTCAAAATTCAAAATGTGACCCAGTACACACATTGATGTTCCCACACGTAAATTTAAGACAAACTCTTATGAACAACTTATCTGTACTCTATACTCTGATACTTTCTATTCTAGCTAATTTAATTTTTTAAATGCTTATTTGGATTCACAAAATTGATTTCATAACCTACTAATGAGTTGCAATCGCCCATAGAAAACATTGCTTTAATCTAAGTTTTTAAAACTGTGAGGAGGTGACTTTCATCTTAATAAGCAGAGAAGTGTTAAAAACATAATTGTCATACAAATAGATAGTGAACTTGTGTCAAAGTTGTGTTAATCACATTAATAAAAATACCAGCAAGAAAATACTAGAGCTAGTTTTAAGAGCATTTGAGGAACTTGCATAGTAAACAGAGGAATGACTTCTAAAAATAAGTTTGCTAAATTATATTTAAGACTGGTTAACTCCTTGCAGTATAGGGAGCCATAAGACCTCTGGTGGTTAACTCTAGTAAATTATAAAATCAAAACAACTTAATTTCCGCACTTTTAGATACAGAAGGATTCAAACATAGTCCAGTCGGGAGACTGACACAATATCAGTTATTTTAAGAAAGAATTTTTAGAAAGGATGCTAAGTGGATATAGAGTTATTAACCAAATTTATGCAAAGGCTAAGATATTGCCATGGTATCACAGAAACAGCAATGTTAGGAAGTAGCTACCACCCCTACCATCTTCGGGGCTGAGGCAACAAAAGGAAGATCATTAAGACTTAAAAGCTTGGAGGAGAGGCTTTGTGGTGATGAACCTCAAACCCCTCTGGTGCTAGCGTTGGTGTCTCCGAGGAGGGCTTGATGAGATCAAATGTTGGATGTACTGCAAGTGTTGATGTACTGCAAGTGTTGGAAATACTACAAAGAGGCAGCACCTGCTGCTATGGGAATAAATTGATATAGCTGGAATGAAGACGTGCCATTACGATAAATTCCTGGAGCAGGGAGAAACAAAAGAGGAAACCAACAATGGGAGCAATTCCCTCTCCCTGCCAAGCCTTGCCATCTCCCTCCATTGGCAAAGCCTAACAGGAAACCACTAGTAAAACAGATACATGGTTTTCAAAGTCCCAACCTCAGCATCCTAAAAGCAACCACAGAAGGGAAGTTGGAGCTGAGAGTCAATAGTTTAAAAACTGCCACAATATCTAACCTTACAGGGCAATGGAGCCTTTGCACTTTTCTCATCTGTGGATTGTTCAAGAGTGTCAAATTGTATCTCACAAGTAAGAGAAATATTCTAACATGAGAGCAAGAAGTAAGCAAGCCTCATTTGCTTTTTTCTAAATTTAGAATACATTTATCTTTATCAGAAATGTGTGGTTTAATAAAAAGCTCCACCAAACTTCAAAATTATTATAACTGATATTTTCTGCTTTTTATATTAAAGGAATTTCTGCAGACCATTACTCAAGTCTATTATGCTAACATTAGACATACATTTGGCTTGTTACCTTGAAAACCAATAATGACATTACATATTATGAACATAAAGATGTGCCTTCTCCCATGATTCCAGAGTTCTTTGGTCCAGTGTTGATATGTGACAAAGTGTTAGAATTAATATATGGGAAATTGTGATTATTTTTTAAAACTAAATAAAAGTTACATACGATAGTAAAGATTTCAATTGTGTATAGATATCAAATAAAAAGTTATATATATGTTTATATATGTAAAAGTGTAAATATATTTATTTACACAAAATAGATCATGCCATACATTCTTTTGCACCTTAATTTTTTTTCACTTAGTACGATATCTTGCCATATTACAACAGATAGATCCTCCCCTATATTGTTAAGATCTACATTCAAATATAGGATCTACATAATCAATTTTAAAATTCCTTGGGCATTTAGGTTGTTTCTAACTTTCTGTTATTGCAATGGCTAGCTAGCTATCTAGAGCAATGAAAAGTTGCAAGATATTGTTTTATGTACAAAGTATATACACACAATATGCTGACAAAACAATATTGAGTTAAATAGTAATCATGATTTTGTTAATGTTTATTTATAATTGAATCTGTAGCTGATGACTTGAAACAGCATGAAAGAGAACAAAAATACAATCTGATGAGTGTTGTCCTATCTTTCCAAAGCAACTTTATAATCAACCAATCTTTCTATTTCTCATATCTAGATACCACACCACGTGAAGCCCTTGCCATATTACAGCTATGACCAACCTGTGATGGGGTACTGCCAGGCCCACCAGCCACTCCATGTCACCAAGGGCTATGAGACAGTGTCTCCAGAGCTGGACGAAAGCCCCGGCCTGGAGCTGGGGCGAGACCACAGCTTCATCGCGACCATCGCCAGGTCGGCGGCACCAACCATCTACCTTGAGAGAATTGCAAACTAACGCTGAAGCCAACTCCTCACTGGGGAGCTCCATGGGGGGAGGGAGGGCCTTCATCTTAAAGGAGAATGGGTATACACAATCGTGCAATCGAGCAAGCTCATCGTTCCTGTTGAAACATTTATGGCATAGAGAAAAGAAAAAGAAAAAACAAACAAAACTGCTTCAAGAAGGCAGCGAATGCACCTGCAGCATTACCGGGAGGACTGCAGAACTTTCTTTGCTTTAAAACATAAAACGAACAAACAAAAATGCTCCCGGATGTAAATAATAAGAGTGTCAAGTTCTTATAAAAATAGATTTCACCCTAGCTACATATAGGTTTGTTTGTATATTTGATTTTTCTACACTGCATGGTTCCTGGGCTGGAGAACCACAGGGGAGCAAATAAACAGGGGTGGGTGGGAAGCTAGGGAAACAACAGTTTTCCTCTTTAGGTGTGTGTAACTCTCACAGATTTTATTTAAATTGCTTTCATTTATTTTTTCTTTAAAAATGCTGTCTGTTCTTGTTTTGTTTATTTTATTATTTTTTCTTTCCTGATCAAGTTTCTAATACAAAACATGAGCATTAAAGCTTATGTTGTACCAAAAGAAAATGTGCTTTACCACGGACCACAGAGAAAGTCGACCACAAAGTTTGACAAAACTACTGGAAAACCCAATAAGTCTGGGTAAATGATCCTTCATGACAAATGCCATATACGGGACATGATAGAAGGAGTTTTGTTTGGTCCCATTGGCAGCCCTCACCGTGTAGGATGTCTGAGAGAGCCATGAAGATCACCGAATGAGAAGACAAGCAGAATCATTCTCACATGGACTAAGGCTATAAGAGAGCCATGACCATGGGCTCGATGAATGAAACTGCCAAGCTGATGCATTTCTAAACACAAGATAATGTGTAACATTCCTTTTTAAATTAATTATCAATTAGCTTTTGTGTAGTTTTTATCAATAAAAGAAAAAAATATTGAAAAATAAACATATTATTTTGTGGTTGGTATACCACAGCCCACCTAATGCTGAGTGCTTTATCTGTATATTGTGGAATGCTTCTAATCTATATCAGGGTACCCCAATAAGAATCAGTTGGTATCTATCAAGTGTTTTCTGTGCGTTCCATGGTCAGATAGGAAGGCCCTATGAAGTGTAGAAAAGGAATATGAGATGTGGTTTATGCCTGATATGGTCTGTCTGTGTCCCCAGCCAAATCTCATCTTTAATTATAGTTCCCATAATCCCCACATGTTGTGGGAGGGACCCAGTGGGAAGTAACTGAATCATGGGGGTGGTTACTCCTGTGCTGTTCTGGTGATAGTGAGTAAGTTCTTACAAGGTCTGATGGTTGTATAAGGGGCTTCCCCCTTAGCTTGGTTCTCATACTTCTCCTTGCTCCAGCCATGTGAAGAAGGACGTGTTTTCTTCCCTTTCTGCCATGACTGTAAGTTTCCTGAGGCCTTCCCAGCCATGCTGAACTGTGAGTCAATTAAAATTCTTTTCTTTATAAATTACACAGTCTTAGGTATGCCTTTATTAGCAGCATGAGAATGGACTAATACATGCCCCAATACATTTCACAATTATTTTCAGAGATATGTGACCTTACTCTAATAAAATTATATAACAATATGAGAAAAAGTAAGTATCCATGGAAGGGTTATAGGTTGTCAGATCTTATAGAAGTGAAAGAACTATGTGGAAATTGGTTACTATCTAGGAGGAAGATGGATAGCATCCCCATTTTTTAACAAAGGAGATCACTGCATGCACATCAGTTGAGACATTTTATCATAAATTCTTTCGTGTTATAATGCTACATCTTAGCAATTCTCTAACTGTGGACATTCTCCTAATGTGTCCACTGGTGTAATTTGCTTAGTTTTATTTTTAAAACTAAATTATGCTACAAAATTTATGTCACCCTTTATTTAGACGAGTTTCATATTTTAAGGCCTTCTCACTTATAGTGGCCCTGCTGAGTGTTCCAGATCCAAGTTAATAGCTGCTATACATTTAATTCCAAATTCTGCTGAATTAATAATGAAAGAGCCTTGTAAATACCATCACATCACAGCAAACTAGCACAGAGTACTACTGAACATGTTTTGTTTTTTCTCCCTCAGAGAAGTTCTGTTTTACTACCACTTTAAATAAGGCTTGAAGTTAAATTATATCCCAAATGATACAAATAGTATGTCACATTAAAGGAAAACTCAATCGAGGGAAGTTTTTTTCATGTTGGAACACATGGCTATTGCTGTTGAATTCTGGTATCTTTCCTCTTAATATTATATTCTAGGTTACATGTATTTTCTTAACCATTCAAGTTGAATCAATTTACCATAAGTTTAAAAATTAAAGATAATTCTTTGGCATTATGATTTTGTTTTCAGAAACTATTCAATACATTTGGAATATGTCTTCCCAAATTACAAGGATTTTTTTGGTGGGGGTCTTTCCAAATTACAAGGATTCTCTTAATCCTTCTCATCTTCTCTATCTATCCAGTGTCCCCCATATACCATATCCACCACACCACCCCTTCCAGAGTTGATTTATGAGAGGTCACATATGAAAAATCTCGATCAAATTTGGCTGATGTCAGCTTCAGTTTTAGTTCTGTTTCTTATAACCAAAAAAGTCATAAATAGATAAGAATCTTCATGTTATTTAAAACTGCCATATTTGGCCAACAGTTGCCTCAAGGTTAATATGAAATAAGTGAACTACTAGCAAAACAGATAGCATTATAAAAAATGTTGTGTCCTATTTATATGAAAATTTTCAAAGAACTTATTTAAAATGTAATTTACATATGCCGGAAAAAGTTTACACTGAGCTCCAGAAATCTATGATTAAAACAAGCAAACAAACAAAAACTCAAACCAAATTACTTTAGTAGGCTTGGAAAAGTCCTCAGCTGAAAAATTCAGGTTTGATATTGTCTGAAGGGTCAAGCAAGTTTTCAGATAAAACAGTGTGTGTGTGTGTGTGTGTGTGTGTGTGTGTGTGTGTGTGTAGTGGTATTTCAACAAAAGGCTTAAGAAGAAAATAGGATTATTCATCACTTAAGCCCAAAAGTCAATTATTTTTCCCGCAACCCTGGTGTAACCAAGGAGGATGAAAAACTTCTGTTAGTCAACACTCAGGATAAATTATCTTCTGGGCCTATAAATGATAGGGAACAAACTTGTCTATGGAGGTCACTTTCATCCCTTTTTTTGTTAATTTTTGTGCTTTGCTATGCAAACTGATTGCCCCAGAATCCTTCTTCCTTAACGTAGAAGAGTGTAACTGTGAATTGTGACCCTAGCTAATATAAAGATTTTTTCACTTTCTTCTAGAAGTCAGGAATTATGTTGATTCTACTTATTTTTTACGTTGAAGTGTTAAAGAGCCCTCTTAAAGAAAGTTATGCTTTATTTGAAGACTATTCTAATTAGTAATTTGATTTTACACTATAGTGTTTATTGAACTTCTGAAGGCTATGCAGGTTGTAATTTCAAAGTTGAGGAGTCTCATGGAGTATTTATAGAGCAAGGGCATTAAAACCATGCCTAAAAGCAATTGTGAATGTGACAGAATACAGATTGGAACAATCAATTATCCAAACATTCTGATTAACTTTTTTTCATAAATATTCTTTGTAATGCTGAGTTTGCTTTACTGATTCTAAAATGAAATAAAGAAATAGCTTAGAACGAGGCCTGATCGGTATATGTTTAGGTGTAACTGCGGTTTAACTTCACATCTTATTGTACCTCTACTCACAGATTGGCGGACCTAACCCCAGCATGACTGATTCAGGTCTGATATGGGATCTGAGAATGTCTTTCTAAGTCCCCAGGTGATGCTGAGGCTGCTGTGTGTGGACTACACTTTAAGAACCACTGCCATAGAGTGTAGATACTTCTATCTGTTTAGGTTGATGACTCTGTATGAAGACTCAAAATTTGCATTTAATGTTTACTTAGAATTTAATGTTAAATTAATCTTTAAAATAAGAATTAATTTAAAACAGGTAGTAGTTTTATATGTTCATGCAATATGAAAGACTCGTACCTTTACATAAAGAGCATTTTCTAAAACATGCTGTGTAACACTAACAGACTATGCTCTCTGTGAAAGCAAAGAAGTGAAAAATAAACATCAGCAGCAGTAACAACAACAAAAGAGGTTTATATGATCAAATTAAATTCAGAAAATATTGCATATGATATGCTCCCTTTGGAAACTCACAAGGCAATTTAACATTTAAACAATATCAGATATACTGCAGTCAAGAAACCCATTTAACTTTGTTTAACTTGGAGTTTTCTAAACATATTAAACTACAATATCCTTCCTTAATTTAATATCTAAAAAAAATCCTGCAGAACTAATTTTCTGCAGAACTCATTTGGGAAATGTTAATTTAAGGAATGTTCTTTCTTTGGCCATCAAGAAAAGCATGTACCTTTGCAGATAACAATTTCTACATTTACAAATGATATAATGTACACCTATTTCCGAGATGCATGTGGATTTTTTTAATCAAAGACAATATATTTTAATCTCTCTAATAATAAAGTAAATGTCAAATACACCTGGATTAAATGAAAATGAATAATTAAAATGATGAAAATTCGATATCGTGAATGAGAAGTAGATCTCTCCATAGACAACATTCCTGTTCCATTGGAGATTAGACTCATTGTTTCTAAAGTGTAAGGCATTTTAAAATCAAAACAAATCACCAAAAAGTGCATGAAAATGTGGAGGGCCTTTATTTTCTGAGTTAACAAGTTCCTGGTAAGTCACTGGGCTTGGGTGATGTCAATCATTCATCTGCTTTCTGGGCCAGAGGTGCCCCTCACACAGGTAATAGTAATGCTTGCCGGAAGGGAAGAAAGAAAGACCAACACGAACCTTGGCTCATCCTGTCATAGTTATTTCCTTATAGAAACCAGGAAATTGATTATAGTGTTAGAATAAATTTCAGACTTACTTTATTCATTATTGTTTCCTTTTCAAAATGACATAAGAATAAAAACGAGGTTAGACATGAGTTCAGATTTTGTACTAGTTAAGAAAACTGTTCTACTGAAAATAATGGAAGAACTATGTCATAACAAATCCCTGGAATCAAAACATCCAAATTCTTGAGTTTGGCTATAACCCTTCTGGGTGATATTCACTTGTTTTTAGTTAAAGGAGGAAATACAACTGAGGATAACTGATGTGAGGATTAATTAGGTAGTTATATTAGTCTACTCTGACTTTCATAACAAAATGCCATAATCTTAAACAATAGGAATATATTTAGAAATATATTTTCTTTACAGTTTGGAGGCTGTAAAGTTCAAGATCAAGCTCCCAGGAGGTTTCGGCTTTCTACCTTGTTTGCAGACAGCTCCCCTTTCTCTGTGTCCTTATAAGGTAGAGAGAGAGTACAATCTCTTTGGTATCTCCACTTACAAGGAAATTAATCCTCAAATCAATTCTTCACTCTTATGACTTCATTTAACTGTAACTGCCCCCTTCTAGACCCTATCTCCAAATACAGTCACTTTGGAAGTGAGGACCTTTAACATACGAGTTTTAGGGAGACACAATTCTGTCTACAGCAGCCAAGAATGCATAAACACACACACAAACAAATAGCTGCAAGATATCTATGAGAGTGAGCCAACTGATTTTAAGAAGAAAAAGTACATAATAAAAATAGCCAGGTTACTCTAGCAAATGAATGCTTGAAGGAAAGATTAGCTGGAATTATGGGTAGGTCTGAACTCCAAATGAGTTTATGAGGAAAGACTATATGGTTTGCTTTTCTGTTTTAGACACGTGGGGTATTAAAATATTTCTTAGTAAGATCATAGAAGATTTAAATTAACTAAGTTTTCTACAGAATGTCAATGTTTTCAAGTAGATCTATTGCTTAGAAAAAGCATTTCACAAGCTGGTTTTGCACTAGTCCCAAAACGTACTTTGCACAAGAAGGGGTCAAAGGTCAAGTCAAGCTAAGGGAAAAGCTTCATATTTTATCCACCAGCTCAGATATTCTCAGTACTCATTAATATATTCAAAGCTTTGTGAATTTCTGTAGTAAAGAAGCTATTTTAATTCAGTATTTCCCAATTTTATTTGATTGTGTCATATTCTTCATTTAAATGAATGCTATTGAGAACCTGTGGAGTTAGTTTTCCCCAAAATACATTTAGGAACACATTGTGTGTCTGATGAAAGGCCACCTAAGAAAGAGAAATGGGATCTTTTAGAGTCCGTGTAAAGTTCTAACATTTACCAATGCAAGTTTCTGGAAGTGTTCAGAGCTTGTGACCAGAGTAAGTCATGTAAACAACACACAGAACACCAATTCCTATATAAGCAGAGGATCAGAATTATCAGTATTTTATAATGGTTTGACTAAGATTGGGACACACAATTTGTTAGCACTGTGAAATTTACCCAGAGTTTGTTGAGTAGTAGGGTATTCAGATGTTGGAAGTCATAACAGAATTGGTGAATAAACTGGAAAATTTTAGACAAAATAAGAGATATGCTTTTTCTCTTTTCCAAATGCAAAAAAAAAAAACAAAAAAAAAAACGACTGGCAGCTTTTAGTTAAAATGTATTCATTCATTAAGCTAGTGTTTATTAAGTATTACCCTGTACCAGCCACTCATTTTTGTCCTATTAGAGATAACAGTATCTCCTGGGATATTTTACAGACTAGAAAATGATCAATTATTCTGCATACCAAAGATGCTACAATAAGGAAGAACTGGGTAAAACTGAAACATACTAGAGTAGCATAATTTAAAAGAGTGGAAGTACTAGCATGGAGGGTTGATAGGGTGGAAAGAGTATTCCAGGAAGGGCAATAGTCAACCCAGAGATAAGAAAGAACATGAATGATTCAAAGAACTGGAATACAGTAAGCAAAGGAAGAGGTGGTCCATAATGAAGTGGAAAAGGTAATTAGAGGATAGATAATACAATGCGGGGGCAACTATATTAAGGAACTGGGACTTGAACTTTAGGAGTCTAGAATTTATACTACTAGCAACCACGGGGGTGGTGGGTGGGGTCAGAGTGGTTCTTACTAATACAATAAACCTATTTTGAGTTTTGTATGAGGTCTGGATGGGAGGAACCAGATAAGAACTTTGAATACCAGTAACTTTTAGAGAAGTTATTGTAAGATAGCACTTGAGAAAGGATGAAGATATTATCTAGAAAGATTCCAATGGGAATTGACAGAAGAAAAAAATTAAAAGGATAATTAAGATTCATAAAGTGCTTATCATCTACCATGCACTGTTTCAAGAATTTGATTTTAATAACCCACAAAAACCCTTTTAAATTAAATGTGCTTCATGGGCCCCATTTTACAATGAGGTTTCAACCAAGGAGAGATTAAGGTAGTAAGTGATAGAACCATGATTCAAAGCCAGGAAGTCTCCTCAAGATAGAAGAACTCTTAGCACCTATGGACTACGGCTTCTTAACACTTCATGTGAGAGTTATTTAGAAAGGAGAAATGGTAGGTCTTGGCTATTGGAAGCAGGCAATGATTGAGAAAATGGGCAGGAGTTACTAAGGAAAGCGCCCATATATCTGCCTTGA
>NW_012109141.1:4440142-4441939 GCF_000951045.1 Mandrillus leucophaeus
GGAAGAGGTGGTCCATAATGAAGTGGAAAAGGTAATTAGAGGATAGATAATACAATGCGGGGGCAACTATATTAAGGAACTGGGACTTGAACTTTAGGAGTCTAGAATTTATACTACTAGTAACCACGGGGGTGGTGGGTGGGGTCATAGTGGTTCTTACTAATACAGTAAACCTATTTTGAGTTTTGTATGAGGTCTGGATGGAAGGAACCAGATAAGAACTTTGAATACCAGTAACTTTTAGAGAAGTTATTGTAAGATAGCACTTGAGAAAGGATGAAGATATTATCTAGAAAGATTCCAATGGGAATTGACAGAAGAAAAAAATTAAAAGGATAATTAAGATTCATAAAGTGCTTATCATCTACCATGCACTGTTCCAAGAATTTGATTTTAATAACCCACAAAAACCCTTTTAAATTAAATGTGCTTCATGGGCCCCATTTTACAATGAGGTTTCAACCAAGGAGAGATTAAGGTAGTAAGTGATAGAACCATGATTCAAAGCCAGGAAGTCTCCTCAAGATAGAAGAACTCTTAGCACCTATGGACTACGGCTTCTTAACACTTCATGTGAGAGTTATTTAGAAAGGAGAAATGGTAGGTCTTGGCTATTGGAAGCAGGCAATGATTGAGAAAATGGGCAGGAGTTACTAAGGAAAGCGCCCATATATCTGCCTTGACCTGTTGATATTATTCTCTGAGAAAGCAGCTACAGACGGGGACAACCTTGTATGTGGTATAACATAACAATTTTTTTTGACGTATTGAGTTTTAAAGGCTTAAAAACTTTCAAATGATACCATTCAGTGGCCAGAGAGATAAGTAGATCTGAAACTCAGAAAAAAAATGATGGTTCTGTATATGTTAGAATTTGAAGCTGAATCCTAAGAATCAGAGAAATGAATTATGGAGGGTGTGTAGATTCAGAAGGGAAGAAGGACCATATCATAACCCTGAATAACAGTAAAAGTACTGTGAAAGGAAAATATCTTGGGCCCTCAAAATCACTAAACTAAAAGGAAAATTCAAGCTGGAAACTGTTCAGAGCAAACCTGCCTTCTATTCTATTCAAACTCATCCTTCTGCTCACTGAGATAGATGCATATTCTGATTCACAATATCAAACGAATCTCAAAAGAATGCACCCATTTGTCTCTTACCTACCTGTGACCTGGAAGCCCCTCCCTGCTTTAAGTTGTCCCCGCCTTTCTGGAAAGAATCAATGTACTTGTTACATATATTGATTAATGTCTCATGTCTCTCTAAAATGTATAAAACCAAGCTGTGCCCCAAACACCTTGGGCACGTGTTGCCAGCACTTCCTGAGGCTGTGTTAACCTTGGCAAAATAAACTTTCTAAATTAAGTGAGACCTGTTACTAATTTTTTGGGTTTACAGTACCATCAAAGAAGAATCAGAAAGATTATCCAGAGAAATAGCTTGATAATAAGAATGATAGATTCCACTGAAGCTAAGGAAAGAGAAAATTTTTCTACTTTGACAAGTAACCAAGTGACCTGTCTTGCAAGTAGTGAAAACCTGTTACTAGAAATATTAATGTTGGATATCTGATGACCAGCTGCAGGGATAGTGTACAAAGTGGTTTACATTAGTTAGAATTTTGAACAAAATGACACACTTTGATTCCTTTTTTTTTTTTTTTTCCTTTTTGGAGACAGAGTCTCAGTGTGTGGCCCAGGCTGGAATACAGTGATATTTGTAGGCCTGATTATAGCATACTACAGCCTTGAACTCCTGAGCTCAAGCGATCTTCCTGCCTCAGCCTCCCCAGTA
>NW_012109141.1:4443499-4469802 GCF_000951045.1 Mandrillus leucophaeus
ATTTCTTACACCAAGGACGGTCAAGGACTCTGCCTGACAGTAAGAGAATGATTATTTGAGTAGTGCATGATTTTTACTTTTCTGATATTAAATATCTATGTGTGTAACAAATCTCAAAGCTTGTGTAAAGAATCTTCTTAGACCTTGAAAGTTAAATTGTCCAATTTCTTATTAATATTCACAGTACCCCCATACGCACATAAATTTCTTTGAAAAATAGGATTAACTGTGTTGTTGATATAATGAGACTGAAATAAACTGGATCAGATCGAGAAAAATTGTCATAAACTCTGACTCCATTTTGATGTTTGACATCATGACATCTTTCATGCTGCACTCTTTGCGCCTTCCCTTCTGCCCAATATCTAGGTAAATTGATAGGAAAGCCTAAGTGCTGTCTTTTTTGGTGTCAATGGGAAGTTCAAATCACACAAGCCTCAGGCTATACATAGGAACCTACCCTCCGGGCCCAGCTTGTAAGCACCATAAATCCCAGGCCTTTTTCCCTGCTCTCTCAAGACCATTTTCAGACCAGCTTGGGAGTCTGCCCTATTCTCCACAGAAAGGTTCTTCATGTTAATAAGAAACCTTTTTATATCCTCTCAGTGCATGTGAGGTGTCATTAAACTCAACATCCAAACCAAAGCACAAACAAACAAAAATACCCACACAGAATAAGCATTGCTGGCATGTTCTAAGAATTCTGGTCCCCTCTTTGGGCCCAAAAATTATCTGACAAACATTTAATATCAATTCTATGAAAAGAACACTTGATAATGGCCATTTGTTTTAATGGTCTTTCACACAATATTTTTCTCCTTCCAGAAGAATGATTTTCACCTGCTTCCCCCTTTATTCTCACGTGTCACAACTTATAATTCATGTCTTCTTTCTCCTAATAAGTAGAACAAATGAATGAACGTATGCGTGGCCCATGGAAGCCCTCTTTTACAAATTTGTAAACCTTTATCAACTAAATGTATAAAAATACACACACACACACACACACACACACACACACACACACACAGCTTTATCTTATTCTCTGTATAGAAATGTGGCAAGTGTTGACTAGCTGCTGCTTGGGTGACATAGTTTTCCTTTTCAAATACATATTTTGTTTTATTATACTTTAAGTCCTAGGGTACATGTGCACAACGTGCACATTTGTTACATATATATACATGTGCCATGTTGGTGTGCTGCACCTATTAACTCATAATTTACATTAGATATATCTCCTAATGCTATTCCTCCCCCCACCCCCTCCCCGCAATAGGACTCGGTGTGTGCTGCCCCCCTTCCTGTGTCCAAGTGATCTCATTGTTCAGTTCCCACCTATGAGTGAGAACATGCGGTATTTGGTTTTCTGTTCTTGCGATAGTTTACTGAGAATGATGGTTTCCAGCTGCATCTATGTCCCTACAAAGGACACGAACTCATCCTTTTTTATGGCTGCATAGTGTTCCATGGTGTATATGTGCCACATTTTCTTAATCCAGTCTGTCACTGATGGACATTTGGGTTGATTCCAAATCTTTGCTATTGTGAATAGTGCTGCAATGAACATCCGTGTGCATGTGTCTTTATAGCAGCATGACTTAAAATCCTTTGGGTATATCCCCAGTAATGGGATGGCTGGGTCAAATGGTATTTCTAGTTCTAGATCCTTGAGGAATCGCCACACTGTTTTCCACAATGGTTGAACTAGTTTACAGTCCCACCAACAGTATAAAAGTGTTCCTATTTCTCCACATCCTCTCCAGCACTTGTTGTTTCCTGATTTTTTAATGATTGCCATTCTAACTGGTGTGAGATGGTATCTCATTGTGGTTTTGATTTGCTAAAACCATAAAAACCCTAGAAGAAAACCTAGGGAATACCATTTAGGACATAGGCATGGGCAAAGACTTCATGTCTAAAACACCAAAAGCAATGGCAACAAAAGCCAAAATTGACAAATGGGATCTAATTAAAATCAAATACATATATTTTAAAAGCCTTTGATAACTCATTTTACTGTTCATATGTGCCACAGAGTTAAGTGGTAGAGACTATGCCATGCCTTCACCAGATCATTTTCTTTCCCTGTAGAACACAGGAAAACTACCATTCTCAGTATCCCTGATGGTTAGATTTGAGCCATGTGATTCGGTTCTGGTGAGTATAAAAATCAGTGGAAGTGATTTGTTATTTGCAGCCTGTGGCAGTTAAGAACAGGTAGGTGGGAATTCTCCATTCTCTTTCTTTCTTGTCCATGTAGCTGGTGAAAAGATCCTGGCTCCTTGAGTTAGTGTTAAGTAAAAGGTTCCAGATACAGCCACCTAAATACATTCAACAATCCTTGAAATTAGAATATTGTGCAAAATACAGATTTCAGGAATTTTGTTACTGCTACAAAGCATAGCTTACTATGACTAATACCAATACCAAAATATCCACCCAAACCAATTAATTTGTGAATACAAGGATGTCTCTGTGACCCTGAAATGTCATTAACCAGTTACTTTAGTATCCAGTGAGATACATCTTACATATCTGCATAGTGAAAAAATTATTCAAGTAAGCATAACAAAGAGGACTTTTATTCATGACCATCAAGATAGGCATAGGGACCAAGGCAATTTTTGCAGTGGGGGAAATAGATGGGGCTGAACTCTGAATGCAGCATAAACAAGTGGAAATTTACAGCCAAAGAGCAGGTCTGGGGCCAGTGGATGGAAAATTGCTAAGAAGAAACATGAGAGGTAAAGCAGACTCTGGCTAAACCAATCTACCAAGGTTCTTGTTGAAGACAGGCCAGGGTGATTAGACATCACCTGGGGAATGGTGGAGGATGAGAAACCTGATCAGCAACCTGAGATATTGGGGGATCAGATATTGAGAATAGGAGGTTCTTGCTAAACTGACTTAGCAGGGTTCCTTGCTAAAACTGGATTTTACAAGGAAGTGTACATTTGGGCCTAGGATAAAGTTCAGAGCCCACTAAAGTGTGGTCAAGCAGAAAATCTTTTGCAGCATCCACTGATATGGTATTTTTAATTACTCTTTCTTTTTCACAACAATTATTTTTAAATTTTCTACCCTCAAAATCTCTTGATTGCTCTTACTCATCCCACAGTCACGTTTATTTTTCACAATTTTATTGCCCGGTTCTTTTCCAGCCCTTTGTTGTATTTATCCATATTCAGTGTTAGCTTCTCAAAGAATATCTTAGCCTTTTGGAATCTATCTTCTTAAAATGAGTATATCAAAAAGGGCAAGACAGAGGTACCCTGGCTTGGCACTGGAAATTATCCCCAGAGCAATCACAGAAGTCATTTAATAATGTATCATTAAAAGTAAGATAAATTACTTTGCCTGGAGTATGTCTTTAATTTGTATATGTCAGTTCTCAAGGTCCTATTTCTTATTTCAAAGAGCGAGGTAAATTGCCTACATGTATGCTAATGAACTAGCTATTTGAAATCATTACTTCTTTACAATTAGTGCTGTCGGATCCCCGAGGATCCAACTCTTGTTGGCTAAATGTAGTTTTATCCTACCTTGTGTAGAAATATGGAAAATGTCGTCTAGACTGCATGGATAAAGTAATTTTCCTTTCCAAGTGTATTTTCTTAGTGAAAATATATTGTCAGGCTTTGATAACCCTTAAATTTCCATCTTTTTTTTTAAACAGAGAATAGTAAAAATACATAAAAAATTTTGAAACATCAACCCAAATATTAATTTGATTTCTTCAAGGTGTCAACAAGTAAATCATGAAATATAATGCTCTGAGTTATACACGGCAAATGCTTAAATTGGCTTTAATTTAGTTGCAAATAGTTACCCTTTGAAGCTAGAATTATGAATGGTTTGTAAATATCTTTTGCAGGAAATTGTGGTGGTAGTGATGAGACAAATACATTTGGGTGTTGCAAATTTGGAAATAATTCCTAGAGATATGACTTCTCCCACAACTTTTTAGATTGAATCTCGAATCAGTGATAGTGTTTTCTGTTCCTTTATTTAAATTGAGATTCTGAGTGTGAAAACAGAGTCACACTGAATGTAATTTTCTTCTTCTAAACTCCTGCGATTTCTTTGTTTTGATTTGGAAGTTAATCAGATACCAACTCATCAATGTCTTTTATTATTATCTTACATTTTTATGGATTCTATATTATTATTTAGCATTATTTGTTTGTAAGTCTTGGTTCTCCACCTAAATTGTAAAGCATTGAAGAGTTTTATGCATAAAGCTTGTTGCATAGTAAAATGTCCCTAAAAATTGCCTTCTGAAATATATAGCAAGTAACTCCCCACAATTTTATATAGTTCTGCAAACCTATGGGGAACTCCCAAAATGTATATTCCCACATGACCATGTCCACGTTGATCACAATTAGGTTGTGATCCCAAGAATATTATATAAAATCTTAGAGTTTACTAGACACAGTCAGTGATGGCAGCATTTCAACTACTCAACTACTCCCTCTTATAATTATGCAAACAATATCTAAGTATTTAAGCATCAACTCATTGAATGAGTTTAAAGAATTTTTCTAGGTGAAGACAGGCCAAGATGACAAAGACACAAAAATTATTATAGAAACTCCCAGCCACAGTGAGGATCAGACTATTTCACTGGACATTTTTGGTTCACAGAGACCAAAAAGAAGGAATTCAATGATTGTAGTAACCCATAATGGTCTAGTAACTGTTAGTTAGTTGGTGAAACGGTACACGTCTTAATAAGAGAAAAATGATTTTCCGTGGTATCCATAACAAATTGTGCTTGCTGTGCTGAAGATTTCATGATGATTGACTAGTAGATTAGCATTTAGGAAGGACAGCTTTACAAATGTTTACATTTGAGATTGAAATACATTTTATTGATTGACTTCCAAGTAACAGAGAATGTTTTGAAATTCCTTTTTTCACTTACGAAGATCTTTGTTGTTTTCTCTCTAGAAATGACTAAAAATTTATCTTTCACCAAATACTGAACAGATTTTAACGGTGACTGTGATATAATTAAAAAAAAAAAATGTACTGTGTATTTGGTCTTTGCCTTGATTTCTAGCACAGAACTTCAGAAAAGTTTGGATTTTTCTGAGTGATTTTGTTACGCGAATGAGGCAACTCTTAGCAAGGTCTCTAGACAGCTTCAGGATAGAGGCTGGTTGCCAGAAAAAAACACCACTTTCAGCCCCACTCCCCTGTTGATCTCTGAGGAGGGGAGAAAGTCTGGAAATTGACTTTAATCACCAATAACCAATGGTTATTGTTGCTCAACAAAACTCTTGAATGAGATTTGAGAAGCTTCCCAGTTTGGGAACACATCAACTTACCAGCAAGTTGAATGGGTGCTGCACCCAGAGAGGGCCTGGAAGCTCCGTGTGCCAACCCCCTTTCCCCAATACCTTGACCTGTGCACCTCTTTCATCTGGCTTTCCCTGCATTGTATCCCTGATAATAAAAATGTAATCATAAGCATAATGCTTTCCTTAGTTATATGAATGGTTTTAGTGAACTATTAAACCTGAATAGAGGTGTGGAAACTCCAAAATTTGTAGCCAAGTCAGACAGAAGTGTGGGTTGCCTGTGTTCCCTACTGAAATCTGGCATCTGAAATGGGGGCAGTCTTGTGGAACTAAACCTTTAACCTGTATGGTCTGCACTAACTCCAGGTAATTAGTTCCAGAATTTGACTGAACTGTAGGACACCCAGAGATCTGGTGTTGGAAAAACAGTGGCATAGCAAGTAAGCAGTGGATGGTTCATATTTCCCATACTTTTTCTCCTACAGTGCCATAATTGCCAGTCTCATCCACATTAACTTTCAAGATCCCTCAGAAACAGTTAAATAAGATATTGGGGAGCAAATATAGTAGAATTTTTTTAGAAGTACTTTTCTCCCTTATAATGAGATTATTATTAATGAAATGTAGAAGATGTTTAAAAAATAGGGTAATATAAAAAATACTTTATAATCACGAAAGTCCAGAAAAAAAAAATACAGCACCTAAATACTTTCAAGACTTGGATATATAGTATATAAAATATACAAAGAGTTTTTAGAATTTTTATAATTGCTTACATACCAACTTTGGCTTGCTTCTCATATATTATTATAATATTTTATTTTTCCATGTCAAAAATAGTCTTCTGACTCTATTGGTTCTCCAAGTCATCACAGAGAGAGTCCTTACTTCACTGACCTAAGCAGTATTTCAAAGACTGCATGTTGAGGTTTTAATAAGCCCCACAGATGCTCACCACAAAGCTGGAATTAAAAGAGTAATAAGTTATTTTGTGTTTGTATGCTTGTGTAGTTTTTTTTGTTTGTTTGTTTGTTTTGTTTTTGCAATCTGTATTCAGAAGGAATCAGATCTAGCCCAAAACAGAAATAGAGGGGTATTTTCGTTTTTGTTAATATTTAATTTTTAGACATCAATTTGATTTTTTTATGTGTATCTAAGTACTTTAATTACATTCACATATAATTGCATGTGTTTATTAGTGTTTCATTTGTCAACGCCTAAAAATTTATCTAGAATTCATTTGGGTTGATAACCACCTGGTTAAGAACTCTGGATCAGCAGTCAGACAGAACTCAGGAATTTGATGATGTTCTTAGCCCCTACAAATCTCGGATTTCTCATCTGCAAAGTGGAGATGATTATATGACTCACCTCTTCAGATTACTGTGAGAAATAATTGAGATATTGAAAGTATCGGGTTTAACACAAGCCTAATAAACAATAAATGTTAGCTCAATATATATTTTTCTTCAAAGTGTTAAGTAATTATCTCAGGACCAGCTATGAAATAATTTTTTTCTCATTGATTAAAAATACCATATTTACTATGCAATGAACAATTATAAACATCATAGTGTGAAGTACTAAGATCCATTCTTTTACTGGGAGTTTACAAAATATGATAGGAATCATCCTAGAGAAAATCAGCCCATTCGAAATAGAATTATCAAATTATCCAGGGCCATGTTCAAAGTATGTCTGATTCTTGGCAAATGACTCTCAATCCACGGCAGATACAAAAGAAGGGACCTTGGGAAAAGTCAAAAGAAAGACACTGAGAGAAGGGGACAAAACAAGGAAGAATATCTTGCAGGCATAGAAGTTTTGTACTGAGCGTTACCTTTTTATCCTCCAAACTTCCCTGTCCCAGGCCAGAATGATGAACCTCTATGCTGACAGATGTCCACTGAACGTTTGCTAAATTTAAACTTAGCAGTTAGTGGACTGTTATTTTCTGAATCTTTCAGAAGGCTTGAAGCTCCATGGATTGGCTCCTAGGAGCAGCACCCTCAAAAGGACAAAATTGCTACATTTTCCAAAATTATTTTGTAAGATTCTTTCCAAAATTTAAGTACTACTGTTACTTAAGGGGAAGATAAGGATCATATCTTCACTTGGAGCCTAAGGAAGCATCAAAGAGAATAAATAACCTGGTATCAGATGAGAAAGCACAGAGCCTATGAAAACTGTTCCTGCAGGTGTAGTGGGGACAGACACAGAGTGGCACAAAGAGAAGCATGAATGAAGAGCAGTGAATTGGTCCTGACAATGCCCTGAGTCCTGTAAGAGGCCACAAATACCAACCGTATGGCTTAGCATTAAATTCCCCATCAATAATCACCACCGAGGGGACTTCCACCAACACTCAAAACATAATTGTTTATAAATAACCATCTTGATCAGGAAGTTTGTCAACACAGATATACAAATACTCACATAATAACAGTCACAAGCAAATGAGAAGGGCCCCTTTGAAACTCCAGCAGTCACAAGAAGAAGCACCCCACTTCCACCCCATCTAACTTGCGAGAAGCTGGCACCAGAAAGCAGATTGCTGATGGGGAGATGACATACTCCTACCCTAGCTTTCCCTCCACAAGTTTGGCCTGAAGTTGGGGATGACAGAGTTGTAGGGCAGAGGGGAAACTTTGAATTATTCAAGCAGGCTGGTTCTCTGGTACCATCGATGATATAATTTAATGAATTTAGTAAATTGACTAATTGAAATTTAATGAAATTGACTAATTCCATTAAATTATATCATCAGTGGTGCTAGAGAATCAGCCTGCTTGAATCATTGTAGTATTTTTTTTTGCATGATAAAATATAACATTCTCACTATCATTAATATTCTTTTGAAAGGTATTTTAGACCAGTGATCTTCAAAGTGTGGTTTCCATCTCAGCAGCAGTAACATTGCCTGGAAGTGTGTTAGAAATGCAAATTCTTGGGCATCAACCCAAACCTGCTGAATCAGAAATTCTGGGAGTGAAAGCCAGCCAGCCATGTTTCGACTAACCCTCCAGGTGATTTTGACGCACATTCAGGTATGAAAACCACTGTTGGAGACTACTGTTTACTTGTTTTTTTGCTTTTTATCTACTTGTTTATCCATTCACCCCCATGTTAATGATAAAACCATCAGTTTAGAAGACACTAGGTGTGATACAGAATCCAATAATTCTCAAATCTCAGTGGTTTAAAATAACATAGGCTAATATCTTGTTCATGCTACATGTTCACTGTGGGCTGGTAGGGTGCCCTGCTAGTCAGTAGTAAGGGACTCAAAATGATGGGGCAGTCACCTTCTCAGGCATTGTTGCTTGTCTTGCCAGAGCTAAAAACGAAAGCACTCAGTAACTCCCCCAAATGAAAAAAGATCAAGAAAGTCATGAATATGAAGAAGCAGCTCTACAATTGTGTAGAGCTCTCAGAGCAAATAAGGTGCCTGCCTTTCTACTTGGAGTACAGCTCAAAGCTACCTTATGTTCAACGCATACAACTGCCCACAGAAACCCAATATGGTTTTACGTTTCCAAATCTTGTTTATCACAGATTCATCAGTGTGGCATCATGAGTCTCAAAAAGAAGTGTTATGACAGATTTATTGCTTTTGGCCCTGAAAATCACATTTAACCATATATTGAATTTGCAGCATGTACATTTATAGACATGCTACTACAGAGGAATTAGTTACTTGTGGGCTTTAAATCATTCTTGCAAATAGACAAGATCTGGCTATGCAATGAATCTTAGGCAACCTCAGGTCCATTTCTCATCAGCTTCTAATATGATGTAAAATTCTCTAACCAAGATAAAAGTATATGGTAAGCATTATATACAACATTTTGAACCTTATCTGCGAGTCCCTTCCAGTGGTTAAGTAATTCAAATACACAACAAACATAGACACACACATATTCACTCCTGCTTCAAATATTTCAGTGTAGTACCTTATCCAAGTTCATCAATTGTCTTGCACAGTTCTAACATCATCTTTTGAGTCTCTTGTCTGAATAAACTATTAATATTAAATAAAATGGTATTTCTAAGACTGGATTAAGGTAAGAGAAATCATGGTGAGAACTTGAAGAAAAAAATACCTATAAGTGTAATGGGGGAAAATAGAAGAAATAATAGAAAACATTTGAAATTATAATAAGTTTTTTTCATTCTGTATCTTGGACCTGAATCTTGAATCTTTTTCTCTTTATTTCTAAAAGTTTGGAATTCAATGGGACACTTCATGAAAAAATGAGATATAGAGATATCCTCAATATTCTTTCAATGTATCCAAAAATAAGGCAGAAAAGATGGGTAATGAATTCTTTCCAAATTATATGGGGAAAAAGGCAACCAAGGATTCACTGGGGAAATATATTTAGTTCCTCTCATTTATTCTTGAGTAAAGGATTTCAGACTTAGTGTGAAGTTAGCTATTAACTGGCAGGTTTTGTCTGATAGAAGTGCAAGTAATTTCTGTCAGGTGAAACAGGTAACCCCAACAGGTAATTTATGGCATGTTGGGTACTAAAGAGTTTTCTAACTAACTCAATAATTTTATTCTAACACTTCTTTGTCAAATTGACTATAAATGCTCCTTAAGGTTTTTTAAACCAGGAATGCCATCTTCTAGCTTCCTCATTAATACATTAAGTGAAACATTTTAACATATTTATTCTGTTTCCCTTAGTAGAGTCAGAATTTACCTTTTTGAGAAAATATACCTAACAATATGATTGAATTGAAAACAAACGAAATTTTTGTCTGTTTATTTTTGGAGACAGTCTCACTTTGTCTCCCAGGCTGGAGTGCAGTGGCATGAACTCAGCTCACTACAACCTCCGCTTCCCGGGTTCAAACGATTCTCACGCCTCAGCCACCCGAGTAGCTGGGACTACAAGTGTGCACCACCACGCCCAGATACCTTTTGCATTTTTAGTGAAGACAGGGTTTCACCTTGTTGACCAGGCTGGTCTTGAACTCCTGACCTCAAGTTATCCACCGGCCTTGGCCTCCCAAAGTGCTGGGATTATAAGCATGAGCTGCCACACCCAGCTACAAATGAAATTCTTAATGCTTGAGAATGGTTCTGTTATTTGGAAGGCTCAAAAAGCAAAAGACTTTAAAATCGAAATGTATTCTCCTCAAACCTTGGAGCGACAAAAAAAACAAAAAAACAAAAAAAAAAAACAAAAAAAAACCATTCAGTTCAGCTGGCAAGAACACATTTGTAGAGGGGAAGGCAGTGTGAACATGGCCTAGGGAAGGAGAAAAGGTCAAAGACATAGAGCGACAAACATGTTGCTTGTTTTCCAGCTAAACCATGACTGTTTTCCACTAAGTTAGAAAAATTAACTTTGATCCAGGAGATTGACCCTAATTCCAATAGAAGCATAGAAAATATGGAGGATAAGGATAATGGAATTGACCTCATTTAATATTGCCCATATTCTTTAAATAACTATACCCATTAAGAGCAAAGTCTTAAGTGAAGTGTGAGTAGAATGCACTGAATTAATTACTCCCATGGCCCAAACCAAGAATTGCGCTAAAATGACAACCTCATGTATAGCTGGATGATAGTGGAAGAATTGAGTCTCTGTCTTGTAGGAATTCTCTTCTGTAGAGAGACTGATACTTTGAAGGCAGAGGTATCTGGAAATTAATCTATTAAAAATCAAATTATAGATCCTGAATTCTGGAGAAGAATTATTGGAGGGGAGGATGGCTAAATATAGGAACTCTGCAGCCACACTGCTTGCTTTCAAATGTTGGCTACATCCCTTAATAGACCTCAGTGACCTTTAACAGGACAATTAAGTGCCCTTTGCCTTTCCACACCGTGGCGTTATTATCTAAGGTACTCAGGGTAGCACCTGGTACATAATAACTGAATATTATTTATATTATTATTATTCTCTTCCACATTAGAATTACAGGGTCAAAGTTCATGCCTGTTTGGAAACATGCAAACTGATTATGGTAATTAGAATGGGGCTACAGTATTTCTAAAGAGCAGTAAGAAGTGAAGAATGTTGACCTGCAGAGACCCGCAAGCACTTTCTGTTGGTTCTACCCCCTTGCTGGGAAGACTGATGATCTGATCCTTTTTACTGTGACTCAATCATTAGGACTTTACTGCAGCATAAGCAAGGTGGCAATATGTGAAGATGACTAGGGGATAAAATAGTGCTGCTGAGACTCCCAGTGTCCTGTTACTCTCCAGGTTCTGGGAGCAGGACAATTAATAAAATATTCATGGGATGGGAAGAGCCTTGCCCCAATCTCTACTAAATTACTGATGTCCCAAAGGTGAAGTTGTTGTGTAATGCCTACAGTTTTCAAGATGAGTACACCAACAGGTATAGTGAATCTGAGATACTGGCATTGCCTTTAAAAATTTTTTTCGTTGATGCATTCTACTTGTATATATTTATGTTCTAAGGCACAGTAGGCTGAGAATGGTTAACAGTAAGGTATTGTATATTATAAAATAACTAGAAGAGAGTCTTTTGAATGTTCTTGCCACAAAGAAATGGTAGATGCATGCAGGGATGGTCACACTAAATACCCTGACTTGGTCACTATACAACATATGTATGTAGTGAAGCATCAAATTGTACACCATCAATACGTACAATTTTAATGAGCCAACTGATACTGCCTTTTAAACAAGATAAAAATAAATGCTGGTGCATCTTGGTCGGTCCCAGTTTACGCAATCTGGATGTCTTACCTCGTTAAACATTAATTCAAATAAAAATGGCTAGATATGAACGGTAAATTATATTTTTATGTCCTGGCATCCTCAAGAGTGAAATCAATAAGTAACCCACTACATTGATGATGGAGTTGTACATAATATCAAAAATTGCTTCCTGGATAAACAGGCTTCAGTTGACATTAGTTGGAAGAGAACTGCTATGACTATCCCCTAAGAGAACTCCTAAAACTCCTCTCAGGGTGTCTCTAAAAGAAAATAGAGAAGGGAAATTATCTCAGAGGTCAGAACTCGGTTGACAACAACTTCTTCCCAATTAATGTGTTCAATTTTTAAGGAAATCAGCCAAGGTAATGCATATGGTATTCCCTATTGTCATCATACATATTTTTTACATTCCCAACTGCTGGGCCTTGCAGCATCTGATGGTGGACACACACTGCAAGAACTGGGAATTCTTCAGAGTTCAATGGGAACAGGAGTTCAATAACTGTAGTTGCCTTGGAACTTCCTCCCTTTTTATCTTTTTCAGCTAATATACTTTAGATTTATTGTTAGTACTTAAAAAGTATTATTTATCTCACAAGCTAAAATTTGTGTTTTCTATTAAAAACTATGTGTAAATAAAGGTAAGGAGAGAACAGTTACTAAAGGGAAGTAGAGGAAGTGGGAGAGAGAGGAATGAGAAGAACAGATTTTAAGTTCCCATGAATCCCAGCTTTGACTTATTTTAATGTGAATTCTATTCCTACAGTGAAACTCCCCTTCTACCGTTTTCTTAGCATAGCATATTGGGAGACGTCTCTTAAAAATGAAGGGAGTTGATTAGATCTGATTTTATATGCTTTTTCTGTTGAAAAATTGCCCGATTCAATAGAATTGCCTGAGGTTAGAGTGAGGTTGTACATGGAAACAATACACCAAAATATGCTAGTGTAATTTCATTTACACTAATGAAATAAGTGTAAAAATTATATTTATAGTTTAACCCCAATCTTGTTTGTATATCTATATACAAAAGTCTATGAGGATTTTTCTTTTAAAGTTTTGGTTTGGGATTATCTCATCTTCAGAACAACAAGAAAAGGGAATTTGATTGCTATCTTCTTTTTCCACAGCTAAAGTTTTATTTCTGTGAAGGTAAAGACCAGCTTGTTGATCATCATATCACTAGCATCCAGCATGTTTTAAAATGAATGTAAGGAAGAAAGAAGAAAGAAGAAAAGAAAGAAAGAAAGAAAGAAAGAAAGAAAGAAAGAAAGAAAGAAAGAAAGAAAGAAAGAAAGAAAGAAAGAGAGAGAGAAAGAAACATGTAATTATATTTTATGTATTTTCATAAAAAGCAAATTTAAACTCCATTTGACAATAATTTCTAATCTAAAATCTGCTGCTTTTGAAAATATTCTGTCCTCTACAAAAGTTATTTAAAGATAATAAGTTAATAGACAAAGAGTTGTCATTTTTTATTACAAAATAAACTACAAAAAATGCCAAACCAATGTTCCTCAGGTGAGCAGCAGCATGAGATCCACATATGTCCCCACTTCACTTCATGGTGCAGAGGTCTGGTGAACATATCGTTCCCTGGTTCTAGAAAGCTGAGCAAAAGAAGAGAGAGCAGTGGGTGGGATCACAGGATGACCTTCTATGAGCTCCCTTTGAATTCTATTTTTGGTCTCCTTGTAAGGTTCCCTTATTTAAATGCCTGAATATATGGAGCTGTGGTTCTCAACTTGGAATGATTTAACTCCACCCTACTCTTCTCCAGGAAACATGTATAATGTCTGGGAACATTTTTAATGGTTGTAAATGGTTTGTGAGGTCTTACTAGCATCTAGTGAGTAGAGTTCGAGAATATTGTTGACCACCTTACAATGGACAGGAAAGCCCTCTGCAACAAATAATTATTTATCCCAAAATGTGGAAAAGCTTTGACATAGAGTGTTCTGATGTGATCAAACAGCTATGAATTTGTGAGGTTGATACGTAAATGATTAAAACTAAAACAAATGCAGGAGGCTCCACTGTAGGCGGAGATTGACTCACTGGTAGTTCCGCACAGTGTGGCCACAGAGAGGTCTGGAGACTCCTGTAGCAAATAAACCGAAGAAAGCCACCAGGTCCCAGAAATAACTGCATTAATTGCTAGGGATCTGTTATAGGTCTGGCAATAAAGGAACCTCCTAAATAAGTATTTTTCAAACTGCAGATTGTGTTCCATTACCTACAACCCACTAAACATATGAATTTGATGAATCACTGGTCACATAAAAAAATGAAATAGAAGAAGTGAGAAAGAGAATAGAGAATATTAAAATGTATGTCATTATTATGAAAATTATTTTATTAGACTTGAAAAATATATGTGCATAATTGCTTACAGTGAAAAATGTGTTTCCTAATATTTATTGCAGCTAAAATGTTAAAACAAAAACTTGCTCCGTGATTTGCCGGTTTCCTCTAAAACATTCCCAGTTTATGAATCAACATTTGTCCTCATTCAAAGACCTATTTTTCACGGCCTACAATAAAAATAAAATTGGGTGCCATCTGCAAATATATGTGATAATATACAGTTATTAAACAACTAAAATGACTAAAAAAATGGAAGATAGCTACCCAAACGATAGTAATATATATTTTTGATGGTACTTTACATTTGTCTATTTCAGTTTTTCTGTACTGTACAAAAGCTCTATTTGTTAATTTACGTTAATTTTCTAATCAGTACATATAGACATGCATAAATCTTATTATTATGGGAAGTTATATCTGACTGGGAACACAAGTTTTAGTGTGTTCGAGAGGGAATGATATGATAGGAAGCAAGTGTTTAAAAGTGAAGGGAATAGCGTATGCAGAATAAACCAGAACATTTTTGGTCTTGCTTTTAAATAAACTCTGTACGTTTATGGGCTAAATCCAGAAAATGTTCACGTTTACGAAGAAGACTGCTCCAAGAGAAAGCTCCTGAAATTATTTTTAAGATAGGAATATTTCTTGTTATGTAGGCCTCCAAAAATATTACTTGGGGATTTGGTGTTCATTTAATGTTATGAAGTATTAATTATTATTAAAAATTAGCAATCTCACCATTAATAATCACCTCATTTAACTAGCTAAAAACATAAATACATACAGTGCTGCTAAAATGAAAACTAAAAACAAAGCCCCACAATGCCTTGTTGCTATTTTTGCCAGCCACAGCAAACTACGATAGATTTCTCTGGAGCTCAGTAGCTTTAAATGAATTTCCAGGAATTCAAATACTTATGGTCAACAGCGGATCATAAGAATGCGGTAATATATAAATCACAAATTATTTATGTGTTATTATATGAGATAAAATGTTTGCAAATATTTACAAACTATTTACCAGGTGTGCTAACCTTTTGAAATGATTTATCGTGTAACAGAATACCTAACATTATGATGAATAACAAATAAATCCTTTATAAAATATTTACAATGTATCAGTTGCACTAATGTTAATTGGTATACTCATTATTCCAAGTAATTGGTAAGTGATTTACAAGTTAGTTGTCAGCGAGGCAGATGAGGCTTTACAGCTGGATACAAATACATCCTAAGAGAGCATTAGGTGATCAGCTTTTTAGACCTTCTCCCTTAGTTTTTCTGTTGAAAACTGAATGCAACTATTATATATTTGGGCAACAGAAGAATCACTGTTTGTAGGAATTAGTCAGCTGGCTACAATTTGGTAAACAAATCAAGATTAAGAAGTTGTAAGATTTCCAGTAAGGTAGAGAACGGCCCCAAGTCACAGTAACTTAAAACAACACACGTTAATTTCCAGCTTCTGTTATAGTCTCAGTGTAGCTTGGTGGGGTTCTGCTTCCTTTGGGAGACAGTTCTCCATGCTTCACTCACATTTATGCACAACGTGTGAGCAGAAGCATGGTATGACTTTACTCTGTACTATCTTTGCAGAAATGTTTGTATAATGAGCTACCTTGGAAAATAGAGATAGTGTCTCCCTCTGAAGTAAAGAATAGGCTAGTTTACTATCCACTAAAATAAAGATAATTTCTCCTTTCTGGGACAAAGTCATTTAGGTTTGTTTAATCCATTATGGAAGCATTGAGTTCTCTAATTCAGAGTTCCTACGCATGTATTCCTCAACCTGAGCTCCTTCACATCTCTCCTATGGGACTTGGGGAGCTAGGAAGTTAAACTGTCATGAAACATAACACTCACTCTGCTTGCCTTTCCAATGAGTCATAATATTTTACACATTATTATTAAGTAAGTAATAGAGGGGGCATCATTAGCTTGCAAATGGGGTAAATCCCTGGCCCTTCACAGTTCTTGGTAGTTTCATGTTGTTTTACTCTAGAAACCAGGCTGGTAGAGTAGCCCCTCTCTGGGACATTATCAGATAACTTAATGACTAATGTAATTACTGTCAAATTTGCTGACTGGAAAGAAAAACATTGTTTCTTTTCACATTTTATTCCTTGAAGCAGGGTTCCTCCACCTTGGCATTATGGACATTTGGGGCTAAACAATTATTGGTTCCAAAGGGTTGTCCTGTACACTGTTCAAGCAGCATCCTAGTCCTCTCTACCCACTAAGAGCAAGTAACAACAGTTCCTTCTAGTTATGACAACCAACATGTCCCCAGATATTGACAAATGTCCCTTTGCTGGCAATATTGCCCTTAGTTGAGAACCACTGGCCAAAAGCAAGTCCCATGGTCAGACCTAATTTCTACTGAATAAAGATATATAATCTTCCCCTTGGGAAGGGCATTGCATGGAGAGGCACCAGTTATGGAGAGGCACCAAATTGGTTGACCACAGGGGAACACTGATGTCAATTGTTTAAGTTAGTAGATGATGACTGGTCCTATCTAGCATTGGCTAACTCAACAAATATGTAAAAGCTTTACTCAGTGGAGAAAATATTCCTTGTCTTGACAGTCTTCACCTCATTGTGGATACTTCTTACTTTCTCACTGGTAAAATACAATTGCAAAGATTCTGCACCATTCTCATGTTTCTTATTCTGAATTAAAGAGAACAGAAATTAACTGACATGTATTCTGGTTCACCTTGACTTCCACTACAGGCATATACATTCTTCAGTGAGGAGGATTAAACAGAAAATACGATGTTTCAAAGAAATGGAACAATTTGAGGAAGTAAAGCCATTGTCCTAATATGAAAGATGAAAATACAGAGTTTAAATATAAGACTTAGGGAGAAAAGTTTCTGAAAATCGAATGTAGATATAGTGCATCAACTGATTTACCATGAAAGTAAATGGAGATAGATTTATCAAAAAGCTAAATGGACTGTAAGCTTCAGGATTCCATATTGTTATGGTTGTCTTCTAAGGAGTATTATAACCATGTGCCCACATGTTCACCGATTTCTATAAAATTAGTAAAAGTAATTCAGATTATTATATTGCTGTGTTATGACTACCCCTTCCTTACCCTTCTTCTTCTTCTATTGGCATTGGAGTGGCCATTGGCAGTTGGATGTCTAGGATTCAAAGGATGGAAATTAGGGCATATATAGTAAGTTTTGGGGGAAAATGAACATCTCTATATTAAATGACTTAGAATTTTTTTTACTTATGAATAGTATCAGTAAATTACAGTAAATAAGCAATAGCTGTGATTGTTTTTTACTAATAGACATGAGAAATATTTAATATCATCACAGAGTTATAATAGTTATCTCATAATATCAATTGTTTTTTATGGCGGTAAAATCACAGGAATTAGGTTTTGTTACTTAATGTAATAACAAATATACACCTATATTAATATATTATAAGTGTGTTATTTCAATACCTGCATTTCTATAAAATTCATTTATTTTATGCGTTTATTATTCTGAGGTGACCATAGGCTTCAGATTGCCAAAGAGTTTCATGACACCACAAGGTTAAGTTTCCTTAGGCAAAGTAGAAATTTTGTAGTGAATGCACATAGTTTAGGTTTAGAAGAATATATTTATATGTTTTATAGTCAATTCTGTGCATAATTATTATGCCTTCCTGCCCCAAAGTAGAAATGGCTTTTAGGAAGAATCCTACCATCCTCTTTGCTGACTCTCTCACAATTGAAGGTGTAGAGGCAGCAGTCAAATCACAAAATGGCGTGGCTTATAACACCAGGTATTAAAACATGTGGATGTTGGAGAAGAAGAAATAACTTTTGAAATATACAGAGCCAGATGCTAATCTGTGCAAAATTCTTCCAATCATCAGATTTATGAAACCGTACGCAGAGGATTCAAGTCTCATCTGGCCTAATTAAAACAGAAATTTGCTTCTGTCAGAATATAATTTAAAATGTGACACATTCTACTTATTTTGTAGGAGAATTGACCAAAATAAAAGTGATCATAACTATTACAATTGTAAAACACAATTCTATAAGAGTAACACAGGCTGGGCGTGGTGGCTCACCCCTATAATCCTAGCACTTTGGGAGGCCAAGGCGGGTGGATTACCTGAGCTCAGGAGTTCGAGACCAGCCTGGGTAACACGGTGAAATCCTGTCTCTACTAAAACACAAAAAATGAGCTGGGTTTGGCAGTGGGTGCCTTTAGTCTCAGCTATTTGGGAGGCTGAGGCAGGAGAATTGCTTGAACCCGGGAGGCGGAAGTAGCAGTGAGCCAAGATCGTGCCACTACACTCCAGCCTGGTGACAGAGTGAGACTCCATCTCAAAAAATAAATAAATATATAAATAAATAAATAGTAACACAAAGAGTATATCTGAGTGTAGAAATACATGTGTTTGTACCTAAATGGTAATAGATTACACTTCTCATGTATCTTGACCCGATCAATGCTGTGGTTCCACCTGCGCAGCGAAAAAACCTAAAGAAACAAATGTCCCTGTAATAAATCTCTAGATGCATTCATCAATAAGTCAATATAGTCAATGTAAAGAGTGTAAGAGTAATCTGATTACATGGTTATGTAGCTCAATAGAAGTGTTGAATTAAAATGCATTTCCATTTTTCCTATGCATATGTTAGTTTTAGACTAATTTTAATTATCTTCAAAGTTATTAATTACACCAAAATTCATATGCAATGAAAAAGAAGAATCTTCATGGGACTTATGTGAAGTGGAAGAAAGAAAACTGTTGCACATTATGATACAGGAAAGCAGTGGCATATTTTACATTCACTGAAAAGAATATGTAGTTGTATATGAACAGATAGTATAAAAATATGCTGTAATCTGTTTGGGAAAAAACATATGTTTGTGAATGAATGTAAATATATGGAACATCTCATGATATAGAAAACACACGTGCACAAGTATATGTAAATATGTGGATCATCTCATACGTGATATACAGTTATGAAGTAGTAGTGTTATCTCTAAGAACACAAAATGGGTACCTGGGAGAAAGGGGAGAGAGACAGATTTTTTTTTCACATATACTGTTGTGTATCTTTTGAATTTTACAATATTGCAAAAGAATTAGCTACTTAATAAATACATGTATAAGTAACTTTTTATAAACATATAATTTTTAAAGAAAGGGTCAAAACACAAAATGCATCTATATGGTAATTATGAGGCAATCCTTACAAAAATAATCATAAAGAGATTAGCACAACCATAACAGGCAAACCATATTACCAAACCAATATTAATGGGCAAGAGAATAATCCAGGTTGAAGAAATAAGATTAAAAGGATTATATCATTTACATTAAAATTTTACTCTAGAGTGAAAATATTTTGTCATAAGCATTTATCGAATGAGATATAACATTCAAATGCAAGAAGCCCTTACCCAAACCCCAATTTTAGCAGAAAATTTTGATTTAGCTTGTTAGACTTGAAAAATTAAAAAGAAGCAAATTGAATATGAAAAACCCAGGTTGGAATATTATGATTAAAATAATGTTGTCTTAAATACTGTACCCTACAGAGAATATATGCTGTTTTTAAATGTCTGAGAATGTTTTTAAACAGTGAGGTAATAAAAAATATCTTGTAGAGATCATATTGTCAGACTTCCACTAGATGATTCCAAAAATTAATAAAAAAACACTGAAATAATCAAACTAGTTGGAAACCAAAAGCACTATCCTTAATAACTTTGGGTCAAAGAGAAATCAAAACTGCAATTATAGGCTTTATAGCAAAAATGAAAATGACAAGACTATATATCAAAGCATTCGCGATGCAACTAAAGGTAAAATGAGATGAAAAACAGTAGCAACAAATACTTTCATTATGAAACAAGAAAGAATAATAACAAATGAAGTCAGCATTTAATTAAGTAAGTGAGAAGAAAGGACAATATGATCTGTATTTCTAAAGACTATAACTAAAAATATAGGGAAAAATATTTAAAATAAAAGGAATAATATAAATAAAATGAGTGAATTGGGAACTATAATAATTTAAGAATTGATGAAGAAATTCTGGCATCAGTTATTTAAAAAGATTAGTACAATAAATAGCCTTCTCAGTAGGCTATTCAGAAATTACTGATTCAAAGGATGAATAATTAGAAATGTTATATAACCACAGAGAACTGCAACTTGAGTTGACATGTGAAAATTGGATTTTTTTTTTTTAAGATGGGAAAAGCTTGAGTGTTTCTAAATTTGAGGGTAAGAGGCGGGTTGATAGAAAGTTGTTGAAGAAAGACAAGAGGGAAATCAATAGGGCAAGGTCTCCAAGAGAGCAAGAGTGCAGGTTGAGAAACAAGCTATGAAAGGAGGAATGGCTTTTCAATTATTACAAGGAGAAGAAAAAATGGGTGGGTGCAGACTCAGGTAAACTGGTAGGGATGTGGTGGAAAGTTAAGGGAGATCACAGTATAGTAGAGCTGCTCTTGTCTTGCGAAGTAGGCTACAGGGCAGCTGCTGCAGTAAGAGGAGAAATCTGAGTTTTGAAAATACAGGTGGTGGTTATAAATAGCCATTGCAAAGAGTATAGATGGAGATCTCTCTAGGGAAACAGCATCTAATTGCTGAGTAGTGACAAGAGAAGCAGGAGACAGCATCCCCTTGTGTTGCAGCCAGACTCCCCACTGAGCCATTGTCTTTGCCAGGTTGCCACTGATAAGGCTTCCCTGAGGACCAGAAGTTCTGCAAAGGCAGACAGCAAGTCAGACTTGCTGAGTTTCTCCAAAGCCTGCTGTGTGGAGAAGTCTGTCTAATCCCCACCCAGCCTGACTGGAAAACATTCCCAGTCACATTTGATTTGGTGCAACTGACTAGGGGCCCTTAGAATGGCACTACTTGGCAAGAGATTATTAGGGTTAATTGAAGGCATGCAACTTACAAAATAGCTAGGAATTTACCTAACAATAGATGCACAAACCTTGTATGAAAACTGGTCCACACGTATCTTCCAAGACAAGAAACTTGAATAAAAGGAGAAGCATTGAAAGTTACCAAGTGAGAAATAATACTGTATTGATGCTGATTTTCTCTGAAATGTTATGAATTTAATATTGTTATATTTGTAATCCCAATGATAGTTTCATGTTTTTGAAAAACATATGAGGAATCAAACGTGTGAGATTAGGAATAAGAAATTGAAAAAGAAGCAAGATAAAGGGACAATTACATCTTCAGAAATTAAAAATATAATTAAGTTACATTAGTAGGAAGAAGGATACACAGTTTCCAGAATAGAAAAATGGTTCACATAAAACCTAAAAATCTCAGAAATAGGCTCAACAACATATTATAAGATTATAAGTGTGTAGAAGTATGTATGTATGTATATAATTTACCATTCTATAAAGTTGTCTTTTTCAAATTCTAGAAGAATGTATATAACCTACCTACTGATATTGGGAAGATGATAGTAGTTTGTAGCGAGTAGTTACTACAACAAAATAAAGCTCCTATTTCCAACATGTAGCTAAATAAAACCAAGGTGAAAATGTTCAAATGTGAAATTTTAAAAAGTTAACAAATTTTAAAATATGCACATAAATTGCGTAAGAATACTAAAGAGTATACGGAAAATGTTAAAGGCAGAAATCATAAAATAATATTTTAATAAAAAATAAACTTCTATAAAAGAAATATCTCAAAATTAAAAGTCAAGTGGTCTTTCAAAATATTTTCCAACAAAAAGACCAAAGCTGAAGGCATCAAACTACCCAACTTAAAACTAGACTACAGGACTACAGTAACCAAAACAGCATAGTACTGGTAAGAAAACAGACACATAGACCAAAGGAACAGGATAGAGAGTCCAGAAATAAGGCCACACGCCTACAACTATATGATCTTTGACAAAGCTGACAAAAACAAGCAACGGTTTGGAAAGGACTCCCTATTTAATAAATGGTGCTGGGATAACTGGCTAGCCATATGCAAAGGATTGAAACCGGACCCCTTCTTTATGGCATATACAAAAACTCAGGATAAATTAAAGTAAATTCCAAATACTATTCTGGACATAAAATTATGTAAAGATTTCGTGACAAAGATGCTAAAAGCAATTGCAATCAAAACAAAAATTGACAAATGGTATCTAATTAAACTAAAATGTTTCTGCACAGCAGAAGAAACTATCCCCAGAGTAAACAGACAACCAACAGAATGGGAGAACATTTTTGCAAGCTTTGCATCTGACAAAAGTCTAATATCCAGTATGACATGGTTTGGCTGTGTCCCCATCCCCATCCCCAGTATGATATTGTGTGGCTTACCCCATAAATATGAGATTAAATCTCATCTTTAATTCCCACGTGTTATGGGCGGGGCCCAGTAGGAGGTAATTGAATCATGGGGGCGGGTCTTTCCCATGCTGTTCTCATAGTGGTGAGTAAGTCTCACGAGATCTGATGGTTATGGGAAGGGGGAGTTTCCCTGTGCAGATTCTTTTCTCATTTCTGCCAGCCTGAGAGAAGCGCTTTTCACCTTCCTCCATGATTGTGAGGCCTCCCCAACCACGTGGAACTGTAAGTTGATTAAACCTCCTTCTTTTGCAAATTCCCTTGTCTTGGGTATATCTTTATTAGCAGCATGAAAATGGACTAATACACAGAATCGATAAGGAACTAATGCAAGATAAAAACAAACAGTCTTCTTAAAAAGTGGGCAAAGGACATGAACAGACACTTATCTAAAGAAGACATACATGAGACCAACAAGCGCATATGAAAAAAAGTTCAATATCACTGCTCACTAGAGAAATACAAATCAAAACCGCAGTGAAATACCATCTCACACTAGTCGGAATGGCTACTATTAAAAAGTCAAAAAATAACAGATGCTCGGGTGGTTTCAGAGGACAAGGAATAATTATACATTATTGGTGGGAATGTAAATTAGTTCAACCATTGTTGAAAAATCTGTGGCAATTTCTGAAAGAGCTAAAAACACAACTACCATTCGACCCAGCAATCTCATTACTGGGTGTATACCCAAAGGAATATAAATCATTATAAAACAAAGATACATGCATGTGTATGTTCATTGAAGCACTATTCACAATAGCAAAGACATGGAATTAACCTAAATGCCCACAAGTGGTAGACTGGATAAACAAAATGTGATGGCTGGGTGCAGTGGTTCATACCTGTGATCCCAGCACTTTAGGAGCCCAAGGCGGGCGGATCACCTGAGGTCAGGAGTTTGAGGCCTAGCCAACATAGGGAAACCCTGTCTCTACTAAAAATACAAAAAATTAGCTGGACGTGGTGGCGGACGCCTGTAATCCCAGCTACTTTGGAGGCTGAGGCAGGAGAATAGCTTGAACCCAGGAGGTGGAGGTTGCAGTGAGCTGAGATCATGGCTCATATATATCATGGAATACTATGCAGCCATAACCAAGAGTGCGATCATGTCCTTTGCAGGGTCATGGATGGAGCTGGAGGCCATTATTTTTAGCAAACTAACACAAGAACTGAAAACCAAATGCCATATGTTCTCACTTATAAGTGGGAGCAAAATGATGAGAACACATAGGCACATAGAGAGAAACAGCACACACTGGGTCCTATCAGAGGGTGGAAGGTGGGAGGTAGGAGGTGGGAGAGGATCAGGAAAGATATCCAGTGGGTACCAGGATTAATACCTGCGTGGGGAAATAATCAATACAGCAAACCCCGATGATACAAGTTTACCTATGTAACAAACCTGCATATGTACTCCTGAACTTAAAATAAAAGTTAAAACAATTGCAACTAAACAATTCCAAATGTGTGATATCTCTCATATATGAGGATTTCTAAAAAGATGAATTGGTGATTCCATTTATGTAACATTATTGAAACGGCAAAATTAAACAGATGGAGAAGAGATAAATGGTGTCTGGTGGTTAGGGATGGTGAGGAGAGATGGGTGGCTGTGACTATAAAGGTTTACCACAAGTGAAATTTCAGTTCTGTATCCTGAATATACTGTGGTTATAAAAAATAAAAATGATGTGGAACTATACACACACTATACCAACTTCCTAAATTTGATATTGTTTCATATTTAGGTAAGATGTAAATATTGTGGAAAACTAGGTAAGGTTATATGGGAACTTTGACCTATTTTTGCAACGTTCCAGGAATCTATAGTTTTCTCAAAATAAAAAGTTTAAAAAGTAAATAACATAGAAAATCTTGAGAAAAGTGGTCAAGGTTTTATAAACAAAAATTTTATATACACATTTACACACAAATACAAAATAAATAATACCCAATAATCACATTTCATTCCTCAGTAATCAAATGATTCTAATGAAAACAGTAAAGATAATCTTGTTCTTTATTTATTAAATTGGCAAAAAAAAAAATTCTTGGGTGTGAGAACGTGGATATTCTTACACTCTACTGCCAGTTTAAGCTCTGAGAAACTACATATCAGATATAAAAAGACTAAAATTGCACATTCTTAATCCCAACAGTTCTTTTGTGTTGTTTGTCATAAGAAAATGATAAAGGAAGTCTTTATACATGTAATCTTAAGATTATATATTAAAGTATAATTTATAAAAACTAAAAATTACAAAAGTCCAAATATGGAACCAATGAAAACTGGTGAAGTGAATATTAAAAATTTATTAGAGTAATAATTTGCAAAGGTCAATGATCCATATATTTTGTTATAAAGTAATTGTCAGAGATGTAGAAAAAAGAAATACGTCTGTGCATATGTGTGTATCTGAAAACACATATATCTAAAATTATTTTGTGATGGAATCATCAGTAATATGTATTTTGTATTATATCAATTCTCATCTTAGTTCTACTTTCTTAAATGACATGTATTTTCTTAATTTGAAAAATGTTATTTATTTTAGTTTAAAATGCATTTAAAGAAAGAGCATATCCTATCCACATCAAGTGGTTATGAAATATTATTTTCAAAATGTATTCATGGCTCTCTGCTTCACAAGCTAAAATGACTTACTTCATGTACAGCAACATAAAACGTTATTAGCAATTTTATACTGACTAATGCATGAATATGACATTGGACATTATCACTTAAGATTTTTTGGCTTTTTACTTGTATAATTTAGCCAGAGTGTGGCGTCTTCAGGAAGAAAGCGCACACCTTTTCTTTTCCTATTCTTGTCTGAAACAACATCGTCAATCTAGTTAACAGTGAATAAGAATATTAGAGACATGTGTGACAATTGATGTGGAAAAATTAGGTTCCTGCTGGCAATTACCCATCAAGAGCAGATTGACTGATTGCTGGAGTTGAAACACATGCAAACTGTCAGCCATCATAATAGGGCAAATATCCCAGAACTTTGGTGCAGCGTCAGGTAGAAATTTTGTTTTCACTGCTGGGAACCTGCCCTCAATGCTACACATTCATAATCTTCTGCCATCAAGCCCGGTCTACACATTCGGATACGTCCATCATTCCAGCAGCCAAATATATGTCCTGTCAAATACATTCAATGGCTCTCCTGATAAGTTGGACAAGAAGTGACATGCTCCACATGATTGAGTAGAAGGGCATATCATACACAATTCCTGCTGTCATACTTTGTCATTCTATTTCTATATCTAGGTGAGGGACTTAACCTTGACATTTCCTAAGTTCAGATATTATGGCCAAATAATAGAAAAAACAAATGTAAAAACTATTTTAATAAATTACATATAAAATATAAGTATGATAAGTAAGTCAAAAAATGAAATTAGTTTACTCTCTTTTATAATGCGTAAATGAAGTTTGCTGATTTTTTTTTTTTTTTTCTGAGGCAGGGTCTTACTCTGTTGCCCAGGCTGGAGTGCAGTGGTGCAATCTTGGCTCACTGCAACCTCCGCCTCCTGGGTTCAAGT
>NW_012109141.1:4476212-4477444 GCF_000951045.1 Mandrillus leucophaeus
GCACCCGGCCTTTATTTATATTATTTTTAAAGGTATGATAAAACATAACATAAACAAAACATATGATAAACAAAACATAACATAACTTTTACCATCTTAATCATTTTTAAGTGTGCAATTCAGTGGCATAAGGTACATTCACATTGTTATGCCACCATCCCCACCATCCACCCACAGAACATTTCACTTTATAAAGCTGAAACCCTATACTTGTGAAACAAGAATTCCCCATTACTCCTCTTCCCAGGTCTTGGTAAACACACTTCTACTTTCTGTCTTTATGAATTTTACTACTTTTAGGGAGGAATTTCATATATGCAGAATCGTATACTATTTGTCCTTTTTTGATTGGTTTATTTCACTTAGTATGCTGTTCTCAAGGTTCATCCGTGTTGTATCATGTGTTGGAATTTCCTTCATTTTTAAGACTGAATAATAGTCCATTGTAGATACGTACAACATTTGGTTTATCTATTCATCCATCAATAAAACTTGGGTTGCTTTCCCATTTTCTCTACTGAAAATAATGTTGTTGTGAACGTGGGCATATAAATGTCTTCTTTGAGTCAGACTGATTTTAATTCTTCTGAGTATATACCTAGAAGAGGAAGTTGCTGGAACATATAATTCTACTTTTAGATTTTTGAGAACTGCCGTATTATTTTTCATACCAGCTGCATCATTTTGTTTTCTCACCAACAGTGTCTGAGAGTTCCAATATCTTCACATCATCAGCAGCACTTGTTATTTTCTGTTGATTTTTGATAGTAGTCATTCTAATATATGTAAGGTAGTATTTCATTGCAGTTTTGATTTGCATCTCCCTAATGATTAGTGACTTTAAGCATCTTTTCCTGTGCTTATTGGTAACTTGTAATCTTCTTTGGAAAAAATATATATTTAAGTTATTTGCTGATTTTTAATCATATTTTTATCTTTTTACTGTTTAATTAGAGGAGTTGTTTATTTTTTTTAATTTTTTTATTATTATACTTCAAGTTCTAGGGTACATGTGCACAACGTGCAGGTTTGTTACACATGTATACTTGTGCCATGTTGGTGTGCTGCACCCATCAACTCATCAGCGCCCATCAACTCGTCATTTACATCAGGTATAACTCCCAATGCCATCCCTCCCCCCTCCCTCCTCCCCATAATAGGCCCCAGTGTGTGCTTTTCTCCTTCCTGAGTCCAAGTGATCTCATTGTTCAGTTCCCACCTATGAGTGAGAA
>NW_012109141.1:4479164-4482157 GCF_000951045.1 Mandrillus leucophaeus
TGCTGGGATCACAGGTGTGAGCCACCGCACCCAGCCAAGCTTGCTGATTTTTAATGTTGCAAACACGTGTACCAAGATTCAGTGATAAGAAAATCAAAATGGAAAGCATGTGAAATTCAACTTCAAATTTTGCCTAAATTGCCAAAGGCATACTAAAGATTGAGCATCCTGCTGATATGTTTGTAGGTATTTTCTCCTTTACTATGAAAATGTGTTTCTCATCACACAAATGAAATATCTATAAATCAACATGATCATTGTATTCAAAGGGCATTAATCGAAATTTTGGGCAGGGGATAAATACCAGATATTTCCGTGGCAGATAATACATTCTTAGCCATGAAAAGCAGCTGTGTGAATATTTCCTTCATCTCAGATTTTTTTGAAATCTCTATGGACAGAACTGGGTTGGTGTGATCTCGCCAACTTTTCCAGCTAAAACTTCTTTTACTCTGTATCTCAGTGACATGAGACAGGTGAAAACACTTCTGGTTCTCTCTGAAGCTTCTCTGTAATTGTTTTATAATATTTCATTGGAAGAGAGAGAGAGAGGAAAAAGGAAGGAAGCAGGGGAGAAAGAGAGAGAGCAAGAGAGAAAAAAAGAACACTAACTTCCTCCTCTTTGGCACCATTCAGTTATTATTCTGAGGCTGTTACTTACAAAATTTTACATGAGCAATCACCTTTAAGATTACATCTGTTACTTAAACCTGCCTATTTTGACCCATCTACCATACTGGCATCACAGATTTTTGACCCTTCTCTCAGAAAGCTTTATACTCTCCTCCCTGTAACACCCACACCTGTCATTTTTGTCATCTTACACTTTTCTCTGCGTTTCTGAAATCTTCTATTTTAACATATAATTCTGAATACTCTTCCCCAGCTTACTACATTTATATCTCCCTCACTCCCACTAGTCCTGTGCTTTGAGACTTATAAAGAAAACTTTTTTTGTTGTTTTTCCTTTTTCTTTGATTTTATGGTTTTTATAAACTTGGATCACTCTAATTACACACTCAATTTTTCCAATGTCTTCATACTAATACTTGCCATCGTGTTTTATAAAATTGACCCACTTTCCTTTCTAAAATACATTCTAGTGAGAGAAACTAGTGAAGAGGGAAAAAATGTGCACGAGTATAGAAAAGACCATGGTGCTTGATATAAAAAGTGGTACCCAGATTTAGAGAGCAGAGCTTGAAAATGCTTAGTAGAGCTAAGGTGAGTGGACGAGATTCCAAGAGAGTGAGTCAAAAAGGAAAACAGCCGGTCTTGAAAGAAATTCACTTGAGCCTTCATTTCTTTGTTCATTCAATAAGTATTTATCAAATATCTACTAGGACGCAGACAAAATCCAGACACCTGGATATTAACAGTGGACCAACCAAAAGCTCTGCCCTCACGTACTTTACATTCTGGTGCAGACGGTCAGAAAACAATAGACATAATAAGTATGCAAATTATACAGTATGTTAAAAGGTTAAATAATTCTATGTATTTTTTTAAAAAGAAGAAAACAAATGTAGAGCAGAGTAAAGGGCTATAGAGCAACAGATAAATTCATATGGGTTGCCTGGGCAAAAGGGCGGTTTGGACTCCCTAATCTCTTCATAGGAGGAACTGTCTCTTAATCCAACTCCTCATGGGTGTTCCTTCCCCTGGAAGGAGGGCAGACAAATTCCCAAGAGTTCCAGAGTCTCAAGGTGCTGCAAAGCTGGCTCTCTCAGACAATCTGTATAGGACAGTTTCTAGACATGTCTGCCTGACATTCCAGTAATCTGTGTTGCCCCCATTGACTCAGCTGTTTTCATGATGGTCCTTAAAAAGCAAGAGGAATATTGATGTGGAGATCTGCCCTGGATTGCAAGCTTATAATGTGTATCCCATAGAACGTCCTGGCCTTATCATGCTTCTCTCTGGAGAAAATGCTTGCTTTGTGAAACTCTTGCTTTCTCGTCTTTTTGTTGATCCCAGGTTTATAACATTTCTGAACAATGCATCTTATTAACCCAAGCAATATGATGTTGCAGAATTTGTTCTAAGCCCTGGTGCATATGAGATGGCAACTACAGGACTTTTCTTGCTTAACAAACCTTTATCTCTTCCCCTTATACAGTTTTGTGATCTAATGTACGTAGTCTTTTTCATTTAATTTATAATATAAAATTATTATGAAGTGTCTTATACATATTTTTTAAATATTCAAAATTTGTATCCATCAGAAAAACAAACCCCACTAAGTATTTTAACAGAGAACTTCATATAGGGAATTGGTAAAACAGATATTTAAACAATGAAAAAATTAGGTGAAGGAGATACTGAATTAGCAAAGATGGTAACTGCAGGAAGTTGCTTCCACTGGTAGGACTGAGGTTGGAATTATCAGATTCTAGAAACTTAGAGGAGGTTTTCTGTGGAACTGGGGCTCTGACTCCTTAGAAGAATCATTACAGATCAAGGACTGGTGCCTTAACATGTTTAGGAAAGTCACATCAAGATGCTCAGACCTCTGTGGGAAGGGCATTTCTCTTCCTCTAAATAAATAAAAAAAAAATGTTATTTGCTCATTCATGACTCATTCTTTTTTCCTTTTTAGTTTATTCTGTTGTTAGGCTTTGAACCTAGTCATAAGTTTTTCTGCTAACATTTTTACAGTTTTTTTTAAAGTAACTCTTTAAAATTCTTTATCTAGAATATAATGTGTTAGTTTGAATTGCAGATGTAACTTTGTTTTCACAAATGGAAAGCCAGTTTTTTCAATACCATGTGAAAATAATATTTACTTATTTCCATTGCCACATTTATTCAATACTAATTTTTCTATATTATTTATATTGTTATTATTATTTTTTATTATTATTTTTTGAGATGGAGTCTCGCTCTGTTGCCAGGCTGGAGTGCAGAGACTGGATCTTGGCTCACTGCAATCTCTGCCTCCCGGGTTCAAGTGATTCTCCTCAGCCTCCCAAGCAGCTGGGACTACAGGCGCA
>NW_012109141.1:4484692-4489696 GCF_000951045.1 Mandrillus leucophaeus
TTCTGTTCCATTTGTCTATATCTCTGTTTTGGTACCAGTACCATGCTGTTTTGGTTACTGTAGCCTTGTAGTATAGTTTGAAGTCAGGTAGAGTGATGTGGAGGAGTTGTTTATACATTCTGGGTGATAATCACTCAGCAGATGTATTGTTGCAAGTATTTTCACCCATTGTGTGTCTATTAATCCCTTCTCACATGGCTATAAACAACTTGCAAGACAGGGAAATTTATAAAGGTAAGAGGTTTAATTGACTCACAGTTCTGCATTGCTGGGGAGGCCTCAGAAAGCTTACAATCTTGGTGGAAGGGGGAGCAAACATGTCCTTCTTCACATGGCAGCAGAAGAGAGAAGTGCAGAGTGAAGTGGGGAAAAGTCCTTTATAAAATCATCAGATCTTCTGAGAACTCACTATCACGAGAACAGCATGAGGGAACTGCCCCCATGACCTAATCACCTCCCACAAGGTCCTCCCCCAATACCTGAGGATTACAATTCAACATGAGAGTTTGGGTGGGGACAGAGCCAAACCATGTTAGTGCATAATGCGTTTTTACTCTGTTGATTCTGTCCTTTGATGCAAAGTTTTTAATTTAGACATTGTCTAGTTTATCTACTTTTTATTATAATTGTTATCTTTGCTTTTGTTTCATACACAAAAAAATCATTGCCAAATCCAAGGTCATAAAACGTTCCCCTTATGTTTCTGCTTAAGAGCTTTATAGTTTTAGGACTTAAGTTTAGATTTTAGTCCATTTTGAGTTAGTTTTTCTATATAGTGTTATGTGGGAGTTTAACTTCATTTTGTCTATGTTGTTGAGTCTCTTCCTGGACTTTCTCTCCCCTTCTATGACTGTCTTTCTATTCCAGTACCTTTTCCATGTTTTCTTCGTTAGAGTGGCTGGCCACACATATATACAGACACATCTGTGTCTATATGCGGAAGTACAATGCCTTTGATATATTTCTTTAGTCCTAGCATATTAGATAATCTAAATCATACTGAATATGTACTGGAAAAAAAATGGAATATATATTAGAATCTCTTAAGGGCTCTTAATCCTGTGAATATGAGAGTTTGACCCCATAATTTCTGATTCAGATAGTCTAGTGTAAGGACTGAGAACTTACATTTCTAACAAGTTCCAAGTGATGCTGATAATGCTGTTTTGGGGAATCACCATTTGAGAACCACGGGACTATGGCACTTATTTTTCAGAATAAACTTTGTAATCATCTTTGTCATGTTGCAAGAAAAGCTAGTCATATTTTTTATCTGATCCACATTAATTCTTAAATTATTTTGAAGACATTGCCCTCATGAGCTTCTTTCATGATTTCATCCTAAAGACAAGATCAGTGTTTTGTTCTTTATCTCACTGATTGGATTTATTATAGGAAATCTCAGGTTGACACGCACAACTCAATATTCAAATTTTGACTTCAAACACATTTACAGCTCATTATATGTATTCACTGAAAACAGAAAAAATATTTTTTCTACGTGCTACCTAATTTTCTGATGTTCTAAACAAATTTAGTTTATTAGCAATCATAGTACTAAGATACATTGCTAAAGTAGATACTTTTATTTCTATCCAGTCTACAGTACTGTTATCTTATAGAGCAAACATTGGTTTTATTATATACATCCTCTTTCATATATACATACATTCTCAACTCAATCCTGGTTGTGTCCAAGGCAGTGTTTTCTTTTTAATATTCCTCCTGGTTTGTGGGTAGTTGAGGGAAAGCAGGATTAAGGTCCTAGATATGTAGGAATAATATTCTAATCTATTCATTACAAAATATCTGGACAAAAGAATAAAAACAAAACAAAACAGACTGGGCACAGTGGCTCACATCTGTAATCCCAGCACTTTGGGAGGCCAAGGTTGAGAGGATTTATTGAGCCCAGGAGTTTGAGACCAGCCTGGGCAACATAGAGAGATCCTGTCACTACCAATAATGATAATAATAAGAAATTAGTCAGGTGTGGTGATGTGTGCTTGTTGTCCCAGTTACTTGGGAGGCTGAAGTGGGAAGATCGCTTGAGCCCAGGAGGTTGACTCTGCAGTGAGCAGTGATTGTGCCACTGCATCTAGTCTGGGCAACAGAGTGAGACCCTGTCTTACAAAAAAGAAGAAGAAGAAGGAGAAGGAGAAGGAGAAGAAGAAGAAAAACGAAAAATAATGTAAAAACAAAACAGAAAGACAGCTGCCTATTTTTTGAGATGACATAAACTCTGTATTTGTTAGACTGAGGGAAAATGGACAGGAGAGTAACAAATGGTGCCCCCTACCTTGTTTCATGAAAAGATTCAGAACATGTCTTTCTGGTTATTACCACCCCGATACAAATTTATCAGTTTTATCTTGACTGCCACTTCTTTCTTCTCGGAAGTTGAAATTGGGATGCCTACTGCTCTTCGTAACGTTGTTGTAGCCCCTTCTCCCACATGTGTGGGTAATTTAATGAGAAGCTAAGGGGGCTGTTAGATGGCATTTAAGCATATTCCAAGTATGGCCATTTTATGATATAAGCCAGTTTAATTCCAGCTTCCTAAACAAGTATTAGAAACCACCAAAAACTGGATAAAAAGTTGTTAATCAGAGTCTTATGAATCAATTAATTTATGCATATGTATAAGGCACTGACAGACACAGAAATAAATTATTCCCATTAATAGTTTTGATTTACTTAATCTTTTACAAAATTACAGTTAGTCTTTTCTCGAACAGTCCTTAAAAACAGGAAATAATTCAGAGTTTTTCAGTACAACCAGAAACTTAAAATTAAGAAAACAAACTGTATCTGTTTCATCCATACAAAGGAATATTAGGACATTAGTCTTTAAAAGCAAATTGGTTAAAAATCAGCCCCCATACTTAGTGTTAATCATAAAATGCTTAGTGCAATCATTTACACCAAATGATATTTAATTAATAATGTTTCTTTCAAATATTGTACTTCCTTATCTTCAAAAAGTCATGCAAAATTGAGAAAGGAGGAATAAGTTTTTATAATGTAAGCATTTTAGCCTAAACATAATAAATGACTCTTTTTAAGGCTTTTCTAATGAATAAATGATGATTTCATAAATGGTGACAGGAATAAAATTACTGGAAATTTACTTATGAAATAAGTGTACTTGACTTGCTTTTCTTTTTTAAATGTAGGATAGTTTAATAATATCTGCTTCTTTACTATGATTCACTTATTCCAACAGAAATTCTCATTAAGTTTTCAAAAAGTTTTTTCATAGGCCAGGGCACAATGAAAGCTCAGAAAGCAAATAATTTTTTGAAACTTGAAGGCAGCTTTTGCTCACTGCATAGTTGGATTTTTCCTTCTGTTTTCAGAGTAAACACAGGATCCCAGAGAGGCAGTACAGGAAACTGCTAGTCTCTGCAAGATGGCGCCATTTTCCATTTAGAAGAGTGGAAGGGCCCCCTTTAATGACCTAATACTGATTTTTTAAAGTCATTCTTTGATTTTAAAATCTCTAAAGTTTTAAGTTTACCTCTTATAAATGACAGGTTTGGGTTTTTTGTTTTTTCTCAATTTCAGTGTTTGTTTAACATATAAGAATAACTTTCCATCAGCTAAATTTTAAAAAAAAAAATGTTGCCCACTAGGATCAAGGACAAAGCAAATATATTCTTTCTCATCACTCCTATTCAACAGTGTTCTGGGAGTTTTAAATAGTACAATAAGACAAGAAAAAAATAGAAATTATACAGATAGGGAAGGAAGGATTATCTCCATCTTTGTTAACAGATCATTTGATTCCTATAAAGAAACACCAAAGAATCAATAGCAACAAAAACTACTAGAACTAATAGGTGAATACAGCAAACTTTCAAGACACAAGGTTAATGTACAAAAATTAATTGCTTCCTTATATACCAGCAATGAACAATTGGAATTTGAACTTTAAAACAATACAATTTATATTTGTATACACAAATGGTATACATTTTGAGAGTGTGTGTGTGTGTGTATATATAAAGTTAAACAACCTAAATAGCCAACAAAATACTGAAAAAGACAAAGTTGGAATATCCACACTACTCAATTTCAAGACTTACTGTAAAACTACAATAATTAATACAGAGTGATATTGGCAAAATAACATGCATATTGATTAGAATCATGAGACAGAATAAAGAGTTCAAAAATAGACCCATGCAAATATAGGCAAACTATTTTCAACAAGGAAAAAAAGAAAATAGAGAAAGAATAGTGTTTTTAACAAAAGATACTGGAAAAATTCTATGTCCATATGCAAAAAAACAAACAAAAAACAAAAAACAAAAGAAAAAGAAAGAAAAGAGACAACCTAGAAGCTGATTTGATACGTTTTACAAAAATTAACTCCAAATTGAACATAGACCTAAAATGTCACATGCAAAACTGTAAAATTTCTAGAAGAAATTATAGAAGAAAGTCTAGATGAACTTGGGTTTGGTGATAAATTTTAAACAAAACACCAAATGTGATCCATAAAAATATGGTTGGTTGGATTTCATTAAAATTGTCTGTTCTGCAAAAGGCACTGCTAAGAGAATGAAAGGAGAAGTCACATACTGGTAGAAAATAGCTGCAAAACATTTATCTGATAAATAACTTATATTTATAATATCCAAAGAACTTTAAAAACTTTAAAAAGAGCTCTTAAAAGTTAAATCAGAAACCCAACAACCGAACTAAAAATTGGGAAAAAATCTCCACAGACACCCCACTAAAGAACATAGGCGGGGGGGCGGACCAAGATGGCCGAATAGGAAGAGCTCCAGTCTCCAACTCCCAGTGCAAGCCACACAGAAGACCGGTGATTTCTGCATTTTCAACTGAGGTACTGGGTTCATCTCACTAGGGAGTGCCAGACAATCCGTGCTGGTCAGCTGCTGCAGCCCGACCAGCAGAGCTGAAGCACGGCGAGGCATCGCCTCACCTGGGAAGCACAAGGGGAAAGGGAATTCCTTTTCCTAGTCAGGGGAACTG
>NW_012109141.1:4495486-4496781 GCF_000951045.1 Mandrillus leucophaeus
GGTATACATTTTAAATATATGTGTGTGTGTGTGTGTATATATATATATATATAAAGTTAAACAACCTAAATAGCCAACAAAATACTGAAAAAGACAAAGTTGGAATATCCAGACTACTCAATTTCAAGACTTACTGTAAAACTACAATAATTAATACAGAGTGATATTGGCAAAGTAACATGCATATTGATTAGAATCATGAGACAGAATAAAGAGTTCAAAAATAGACCCTTGCAAATATAGGCAAACTATTTTCAACAAGGAAAAAAAGAAAATAGAGAAAGAATAGTGTTTTTAACAAAACATACTGGAAAAATTCTATGTCCTTATGCAAAAAAACAAACAAACAAAAAACAAAAAACAAAAAAAAAAAGAAAGAAAAGAGACAACCTAGAAGCTGATTTGATACGTTTTGCAAAAATTAACTCCAAATTGAACATAGACCTAAAATGTCACATGCAAAACTGTAAAATTTCTAGAAGAAATTATAGAAGAAAGTCTAGATGAACTTGGGTTTGGTGATAAATTTTAAACAAAACACCAAATGTGATCCATAAAAATATGGTTGGATGGATTTCATTAAAATTGTCTGTTCTGCAAAAGGCACTGCTAAGAGAATGAAAGGAGAAGTCACATACTGGTAGAAAATAGCTGCAAAACATTTATCTGATAAATAACTTATATTTATAATATCCAAAGACCTTTAAAAACTTTAAAAAGAGCTCTTAAAAGTTAAATCAGAAAACCAACAACCGAACTAAAAATTGGGAAAAAATCTCCACAGACACCCCACTAAAGAACATAGGCGGGGGCGCGGAGCAAGATGGCCGAATAGGAACAGCTCCAGTCTCCAACTCCCAGCGCGAGCGACACAGAAGACCGGTGATTTCTGCATTTTCAACTGAGGTACTGGGTTCATCTCACTAGGGAGTGCCAGACGATCGGTGCTGGTCAGCTGCTGCAGCCCGACCAGCAGAGCTGAAGCACGGCGAGGCATCGCCTCACCTGGGAAGCGCAAGGGGAAAGGGAATTCCTTTTCCTAGCCAGGGGAACTGAGACACCTGGAAAATCGGGTAACGCCCACCCCAATACTGCGCTTTAAGCAAACAGGCACACCAGGAGATTATATCCCACACCTGGCCAGGAAGGTCCCACGCCCACGGAGCCTCCCTCATTGCTAGCACAGCAGTCTGCGATTTTGCGGCAAGGCAGCAGGGAGGCTGGGGGAGGGGCGCCCGCCATTGCTGAGGCTTAAGTAGGTAAACAAAGCCGCTGGGAAGCTCGAACTGGGTGGA
>NW_012109141.1:4498407-4499862 GCF_000951045.1 Mandrillus leucophaeus
CAAGCAGACCTAATAGACATCTATAGAACTCTCCACCCCAAATCAACAGAATATACATTCTTCTCAGCACCACATCGCACTTATTCCAAAATTGACCACATAATTGGAAGTAAAGCACTCCTCAGCAAATGTACAAGAACAGAAATTGTAAGAAACTGTCTCTCAGACCACAGTGCAATCAAACTAGAACTCAGGACTAAGAAACTCAATCAAAACCGCTCAACTACATGGAAACTGAACAACCTGCTCCTGAATGACTACTGGGTAAATAACGAAATTAAGGCAGAAATAAAAAGTTCTTTGAAACCAATGAGAACAAAGACACAACATACCAGAATCTCTGGGACACATTTAAACCAGTGTGTAGAGGGAAATTTGTAGCACTAAATGCCCTCTTGAGAAAGCAGGAAAGATCTAAAATTGACACGCTAACATCACGAGACAAACTAGAGAATCAAGAGCAAACAAATTCAAAAGCTAGCATATGAGAAGCGATAACTGAGATCAGAGCAGAACTGAAGGAGATAGAGACACGAAAAACCCTTCAAAAATCAATGAATCCAGGAGCCGGTTTTTTTGAAAAGATTAACAAAATAAATAGACCACAAGCCAGACTAATAAAGAAGAAAAGGGAGAAGAATGAATTAAATGCAAAAAAAAAAAATGATAAAGGGGATATCACCACTGATCCCACTGAAATGCAAACTACCATCAGAGAATGCTCTAAAAACCTCCATGCAAAATAAACTAGAAAATCTAGAAGAAATGGATACATTCCTGGTCACATACACCACCCAAGACTAAACCAGGAAGAATTTGAAACCCTGAATAGACCAATAAGTTCTGAAATTGAGGCAGTAATTCATAGCCTACCAACCAAGAAAAGCCCAGGACCAGACGGATTCATAGCTGAATTCTACCAGAGGTACAAAGAGGTGCAGGTGCCATTCCTTCTAAAACTATTCCAAACAGTAGAACAAGAGGTACTCCTCCCTAATTCATTTTATGAGGCCAGCATCATTCTGATACTAAAACCTGGCAGGGATCCAACACAAAAGAAAATTTCAGACCTGTATTCCTGATGAACATCTATGCGAAAACCCCCATAAAATACTGGCAAACCGAATCCAGCAGCACGTTAAAAAGCTTATCCACCACGATCAAGTCGGCTTCATCCCTGGGATACAAGGTTGGTTCAACATACTGAAATCAATAAATATAATTCATCACATAAACAGAACCAATGTCAAAAACTACAATTATATCAATAGATGCAGAAAAGACCTTGATAAAATTCAAAACCCCTTCATACTAAAAACACCCAATAAACTAGGTATTGATGGAATGTATCTCAAAATAATAAGAGCTATTTAGAACAAGCCCACAGCCAATATCATACTGAATGGGCAAATTCTGGAAGCATTATCTTTGAAAACCAGTACAAGACAAGGATGC
>NW_012109141.1:4499912-4579300 GCF_000951045.1 Mandrillus leucophaeus
AGCAACATGGCACAAGTATACATATGTAACAAACCTGCACGTTATGCACATGTACCCTAGAACTTAAAGTATAATAATAATAAAAAAATAAAAAAAAATTTTAAAAAAGGTGAAATTTGTATGAACACTTTTATAGCTTTAATAAATTTATTTTTATAAATATACTACCAAAATCACACTGAGCAAAGACCTATATTTGAAATTGGTTTTTAAAGGGCTTCATTTCATATTACCTGTGTTACAAGGTCAAAAGTTAGTAAGGAAAATAATTATCCAGGATGGAGAATGTATAGCCAAAGCATCAACATAGCTAAGAAAATTAGCTTTGGGCACTTCTGACTTGAGCTAAAATAAAAATGAAGTTAGTAAGAGATGCTTAATTAAGTGACCAAAACACAAATCCACTTTAAGTAATTTGTATAAAACTATACTACTGAAAATCAAATCTGCTCACAATCAATTTTACTGTCATTTTTGAAGTATGTTAATAAAATACAGACTTCAGCCTAAGGGCCATTGGAGGCAGTGAGTTTATTTCTTTGAGCCCTAAGGAGAGGCACAAAAGATGGAAGAACTGTCAGAACTCCAGGCTCCCATTACTGTTAAACATTCACTGCCCGCAGTGTCTGACAACATGAAAGGAAAGAAAATAAAAGCTTGTCCAGTTAGACCCTAATATCTTCTAGACGACATTGTTGTAGTCCCTTAAGCAAAATAGAAAACAAGAATTAAGTTAGGAAAAGGGATATGCCAAAATATGAATGCACAAAATCTCTAGCCAGCGAAAGACCTTTTGGTCAACCATTATTGATTTCACCTGGAGGCACAATTGTCCTTACTGTAACAAACTAACCAAAAGAGTAATTTCCAAAAACAGAGGGAGAAAAAAAGCCTGTAAAAGATGGGGTGGGAAACATCTGGATATAATCAGATAACGAGAAGGAATCTAGTACAAAAAAAAAAAAAAAACTTTGAAAATCAACAATCAACACTTCAGTGCAGAGATGTAAGCCAAATGTGTCCTCACTTTGAATACGCAATCTGTCATTATTCAAAACAGTATAATAAAGCAAAATTAAATTCAGTTAGAAGTCACTGCTTACTTGGGTAGAAAGTTCAAGCCAACACTAAGACAAACTTCGCAGTTTCTCTGAAGCCCCAGTGCTTCCTTCAAGCTGGAGGAGGAGAACACACCAGAGAACCTGTCTAAACCTCTGAAGAAATCTGGATAATAGATCAGTGCCTCCAAGGACAACTGACGTGTTGAATGGATCTCTCTTCATATGCGTGGGTGCATGCACATCAGCGCCAGTTTTCACAGAGGATAATAGCGAGATGCAGGTGACTCTTGCCCCACCCCAAGACATAGAGAGTCACTCTCTTGCCATTACTACCACCATCATGGCCACCAACCAGCTACAGCTGGTTATTTCTGCCTGTCTCTACCGCATTGCTCTGACATTGCCTTCAGTCCAATCACTTCTTCCATGCTGTCACCAGAAGTTGGTAGAAACTGAAAAATGTACCATAAGGTACCGGTAGATAATAAGCTCTCTTAAAATAAGTCATGTCCCTAATCTATGCCATTTGCTGATTTCCATGGTCTAAACACTGACTATGGCTAATGGTAGGCTGCCAAGCTGACCTCACCAAGGTGGAGCTGGGAAGAGATGTGCACAGCTTCCTCTCAGGAGCAGCCACTGCAAGCTGGCTGCAGCCTACTTCTGAATGTAAATCAGGGTTCCATTGAAGGGAGATTCAGAAATTAACAACCAAGAGTTGAGTGCCGTATTCGTTAGGGTTCTCTAAAGGGACAGAACTAATGGATAGATGTATATATGAAGGGGAGTTTCTTAGGAGAATCGACTCACACGATCACCACGTGAAGTCCCACAAGAGGCCCATCTGCAAGGTGAGGAGTCAGGAAGCCAGTCCGAGTCCCAAAACTGCAAAAGTAGAGAAGCTGACGGTGCAGTCGTCAGTCTGTGGCCAAAGGCCCGAAAGCTCCTGGAAAATCACTGGTGTAAGTCCAAGGGTCCAAAAGCTGAAGAACCTGGAGTTTGATGTTCGAGGGCAGAAAACATCCAGCATGGGAGAAAGATGAAGACGGGAAGACTCAGCGAGTCTCATTCCACTTTCTTCTGCCTGCTTTATTCTAGCCACGCTGGCAGCTGATGGCATGGTGCCCACCCAGACTGAGAATGGGTCCGCCACTCCCAGTCACATGTTAATCTCCTTTGGCAGCACCCTCACAGACACACCCAGGAGCAATACTTTGCATCCTTCAATCCAATCAAGTTGACACTCAATCATCAGAAGTGCCATCAAAGGCTTACAAAGATTATAATCCAGACTTGCTTTCTTTTTCACAGACTATGGTGCAGGATTTAGACCTCTTAAGAGGTTATTTAATGAATACACCTCCTCAAGCTGAATCAGCTGTCTCCGGAAGTGTGTTGTTTTTATTGGGAATGTACAGACCTTGAGGACTGCCTTTATTATCACCCTGAACAAACATCTCTGCAGAAACCCCTTCCTTTACTGGAGATAACAGCATGCACAGTAAGGCAAGGGGAACTGACCTGTATAAATGCCATTATTGTAAGACACCAAGCTAAGCATTTTATCTAAGTTACTCCTCATGCCTGTATTCATTTAACTCTTCAATAAACACATTTTAAGAAACAGAACTAGTGTTTCTTCACTTAGAAGTGTTTTTAACTTGTTTTTGTAGAGTTCTTTGTTGCTTCTTCCACACCCCTGCAGATCCTTTTTTCCACTACACTAAAACTTGTAGTGCACTGGAATTACTTAACCAAAGGAGACTGTAATCTGCTTAAGAATAGGAGATATCGGCTGGGCACGGTGGCTCAAGCCTGTAATCCCAGCACTTTGGGAGGCCGAGGTGGGCAGATTACAAGGTCAGGAGATCCAGACCATCCTGGCTAACACGGTGAAACCCCATCTCTACTAAAAAACACAAAGAATTAGCCGGGCGAGGTGGCGGCGCCTGTAGTCCCAGCTACTCGGGAGGCTGAGGCAGGAGAATGGCCTGAATCCAGGAGGCGGAGCTTGCAGTGAGCCGAGATCGCGCCACTGCACTCCAGCCTGGGCGACAGAGCAAGACTCCGTCTCAAAAAAAAAAAAAAATGGGTGGTATCTTTCACTTAACTTTATATGCTCAGAGTCTAGCACACAGCCTGGTGCAGAGCAGTAACTAAAATACTTTGACCAAGGCTAGTAGACAATGGAATATGCACCATCTAGGAAGTCAGCAGGTCTGAGTTCTATGCCCAGCCTTGCTGTTAACTGGTTTTAATTACTCACCGTCTTAGTCCATTTGCATTGCTATAATATAGGCTAAGTGGCTCTAAAACAACACAAATTTATTTCTCACTGTTCTGGAGGCTGGGAAGTCCAAGATCAAGACATTAGCAGATTCTGTGTCTAATGAGAGCCATCTTCTTAATGTGTCCTCATGTGACGGAAAAGGGAACTTCAGATTCTTCCGTTCCTTGTAAGGGCACTTATCCCATTCACTATGGCTCCACCTTCATGACCTAATCACCTCCCAAAATTCCCACCTTCTAATTCCATCACCCTGGGAGATAGGCATTCAAGATTTGAATATTGATGAGATATAAACATTCAGTCTATAGCATTAATTTCTCCTCGGGCTCCAGTGACTTATTTATAAAATGAAAAGATAAGCAGATACTTCACAAGGACACTTTTAATATTACATGTTTACAAATTTAGTTTATACTTCCATCAGGGATGACATGAATATGTAATTAAAAAAAAAAAAAAGCCCCTCTTTCAAATCCCACTAAGAAAACAGATATTGTCAACTGACACTGGAAATAAATCTTATAATTCTCAACATTATGTGATTTTGGTATTGTACAGCCTCACACTGAGCATAGCCGGTACACACAAAAAGAATAATGGCATGTGAGAGATATAAGCAGGACCACCTTCAATTCCTTAACCAACCATCTGTGCTTAAAACTGGCTGAAGCTTTGTCACAGTTAAAGAAAAATCATTGCCAAAACATCAATCTATATTCTTGAATCAGCTTTTATTTTTCCACAGCCAGGTAAAGGAATCAGATGAACCTCATCTCTTGTATTTGATAAAAGACACTATCTGAAAGTCATCTTTCAAAAGTCAAAAATATGTTTATGGATATCAGCTAAAATAACTTATTTTACATTTTACATGCATATATTTCCATATTTTTTTAAGCTGGGATAACTTTTACCTTGTAAATAACCCTGAAGGAGTTAACTCTAGTGGTATGCTGCTGCAACCCCATGCTGGAGGAGAAAATTAAAATTCCTGATTTGTAGCATCGGCCATTTCCATGTTGTAAATATTTCCATCAGAGCCAATTTCAATGTAACAACAGCTTAATAACTGGCTCAACAACATTTCTAAATATTTTACAAGGGACTCACATAGGCTGGTATAACAAGGCTTCAGCTTACCACTGGAATATAACTCAGAGACTTCATCAAATTGTATACATTGCTACTCTGAACTTCTGCTCTATCATCTTGCTGCTCACAGTGCAGTCTCTGAACCAGTGACATTGGCAGAATTTAGGACAGGTGTCAGCAACCTTCAGCCACCCTGGACCATCACTTGTTTGTAAGTAAAGTTATACTGGAACAAACCATATCTATAAATGATTGTAACTAATATGTTTTCATGTTGTCTATGTCTGTTTTTGCACTGCAATAGCAGAGAAGAGCAGCGCTAACAGAAACCATGTGGTCCACGAAGCCTAAAAAATTTACTACCAGGCATTTTGCAAACAAAGGCCACCAATCTACAAGCTAGGAGACTGTTGGCAATGCAGATATTCAGGCCAAACCCCATACTAAACAGAATCTGTATTTTTCAGGATCCTCAGATGCTTCTCTGTAAATGGATGTTGGGAAGCATTGCTCCAGGGCAGGCTTCAAGGGAGGAGCACACTGAGGACCTAAAAAATTAGAAGGCATTTATGATCAGGCAAACTTCACCAGAGAAGACAGAGCCAGAAGGAGATGTGTGCTAAAATATATACTTTAAGGAAATGGCTTATAAGACTGTGGGAGCTGGGAAGGCAAGTCCAAAAAATACAAAGCAGGCCATCAGGAAGGGCTGGCTGGAACTCTTGGGCATGAGGGTAGAGCTTCTATCCAAAGGCAGAATTTCTCTTTCCTCAGATAATCCTCAGTTCGACCCTAAAGCCCTTTCAACTGACTGATCAGGCACACTCCAATTATTTAGGGTAATCTCCCTTAGTCAAAGTCAACTGATTTGGGATTTTAGTTGCATCTACCAAGTACCTTCATGGAAACACCTAGTTCATTGTTTTGCTGATTAGCTCAGGACCGTAGTCTCACCAAGTTGATACATAAAACTTGTCATCCTGGTGTAGGATAGGAGAGTTTGCATTAGAAAGAGCCAATTGAAAAAGAATATATATACAGGATACACAATAGAATAAATATGACAGGGATAACTAGCTAAATATCTCCTAATTCATAAGATTTCAGAGAGACAAATATGACCCTCTTGGTCTGAAACAATAAATGCAATTATTTTCCCACTGAATTTTGATATCATAAAATGATTTGAAACAAAGTATGGTATAAATTCTAATAAACCTTGGTAAAGGTAACCTTTCAAAGAAACTAGGTGGTAAAAAACAATTTAAGAAACTGGGCCCTTGAAATAGCTATGGCCTTCAAAAAAATTATTTTTTTTCCATGTAAAGAATGATAGCAACTATCTCTGTCCATCAGATCAAACATAAAATATATTTTATTTAAAGAAGACACTGATCGTTGCTAAAGCCCAAAGGATTATTCTTGGAACCAAAGATCACACACAAAAAATTTGAACTTCCAAACAACAACAACAACAAAACAAATATTTTCAACAAGTTGAAATATTAAAGGTTTTTTGTTCATAATGAGATGCTAGTTGAAATAACTCTTTAGATTTCTCCTAGGATATGTACTTGCCAAAGACAGACATAATATTTTCTCATTATTAGCCCTGCAGCAGAAAGGAAACTGGATAGCATGTTCTTTTCCATCTCACTGAGAAAAGGACATTTTGCACCAGTAGTTTAGAGCGCCAAAAAGAAGGAAAGATGGCTACAGAACTTACAATGATACATAATTAGTTCTCTGAAAGAGACGGGCTGTGAATACTTGTGCTGATTGCTTCAAGAGGTGTTCTCCTGAGAAATCTGATTTAGGAAAAGGGAAAATAACTGGAACAACTCTCATGCCAAGCACAGACACCTCATTTCTTTATTGTGTCTCATGGTGCTGTAAGAGGATATTTTCATGACCACCAAAAGGAGATGTTAAATAAACCAGAGTATATTTAAATTAAGTCATCTTCCCACATTTCTGTGTGTGCTAATCTCCCTATATTTTTTATACAGAAATCTACATCGTTTGAAAGACTATATATATAAATGTGTGTATATATATACATATATGTGTGTGTGTGTGTGTGTGTGTGTGTGTATGTATTTTTTTAGGCCAGAGTCTCACTCTGTCACCCAGGCGGGAGTATAGTAATGAGATCTCGGCTCACTGCAGCCTCAGCCTCCTGAGTTCAAGTGATTCTCATGCCTCAGCCTCCTGTTTAGCTGGGATTACAGGCATGCGCCACCACACCTGGCTAATTTTTGTAATTTTGGTACAGATGGGGTTTTGCCATGTTTGCCAGGCTGGATTCGAACTCCTGGCCTCAAGTAATCCACCTGCCCTGTCCTTCCAAAGTGATGGGATTACAGGCATGAGCCAACATGCCCAACTGACACCAAATATATTTTAATATAGAAGTTTCATCTTTAGGAAAATTTCACATTCATCTTAAGATATAATTTAAGGATTGGCCCATGCGCTGACTTACATAGAAGAAATCAAAAGGACTAGAACAGTGGTTGTCAGTTGTGACTGTACAATGGAATCTGCTGGGGCACTTCATACAATAGGAATATCTTCTCTGTATCACAATCACATTGACTTCTAGGGTGTAGAGCCCAGGGTCAGGAAATTGGAAAGCTCTCCAGCTGATTGCAATATGTAGTTATAATTGCCTGGTGGGTTTGTCTGGCCTGCTGCACAGATAAAACCAGTTCACTGAGACAACAGTACTGCAGTAGAGAAAAAGTTTATTAATTGTAGTACTAGCCAAGCAGAAGGACAGAAGTAAGTACTCAAATCAGCCTCCCTGAAAATAGGAAGGGTAGGACTTTTGAATAATAATTTGGGGGGCAGGAGGCTAGGGAATTGGGAATGCTGATTGGTTGGGCTGGGGATAAAATCACAGGCATTGAAGCTGTCTTCTTGCACTGTGTCAGTTCTGGATAGGATTCACAGGACCAGGACCAATTGAATTCTGTCCTTGGTATAAGTCAGGGGTCTGAGTGGAGTCAGTTGTTCACGAGAACGCAAAAGTCTGAAAAATAGCTCAAAGACCAATCTTAAGTTTTGACAATAGGGATGTTATCTAGGGAGATTTGGGGTAGTTACAAATCTTGTGACCTCTGGTGCAGTAAATGATTATAGAAAGGCAAGCTGGGGAACAATGGTTGGTTACTGTTTACACCTACACCTTAGCAGAATTTAGAACCCTCTCATAATATTAATCTTGTGGGGTCTCATTAGTTTTACAAAGGTGGTTTTTGTCCCTGAGCAAGGAGGGGTTAGTTTTGGGAAGGGACTGTTATCGTTTTGTTTTAAAGTTAACAAAGGTAGGTAGTTTGTGAGGTTAGAAGATGGAGTCAATTAGGTTAGATTTCTCTCACTGCTACAATTTCTGCGAAGGCAATTTCGCAGTCAAGGTGGACCAGAATAATTCAGTCAATAGCCTGAAAAGTATGGAATGCTCCACTTTTACCTCTTAATTGTTGCTTTTTAAAAGGAGTACCAGAAATTCCAACTGCCCTTCAATTAAGCACTAAACGCACACAATCTTCAGATAGAAGCCAGGATTTCTGAAGTGTACTGTTTATGAGCACAGGCATTCACTCCAGACAGATCAGCCCCTGCTTCCTATACTTTCATTGCTGCCTTGCTTCTCATCTCTGAATTTTAGCACGTTGCATCCCCTCTTACTTCCCCTGCTTGCTCTTTTCTACACTGTAACTAGAGGGCTGTTTTTAGAATGTGAATAGGATCACATATCACCTCCCTCTAACTATAAATTCTGCAATTTCTCTTTATTGCTCTTGGACAAAGACCAACAGCTGTAACATTACCTACCACATGCTCTTATACAGCCTTAGCTCACAGGTCAACCTTAACTTTCCTCCTCACTGTATACTCCAGCCACATGAACCATCCTTGCATTTCTCAAACTCAGCCATGAGTCACAATGACATGTAATCACATGAATACATAAAATTTAAATTGTATAAAGGTTACTTATTTTGTCTATGTTTCCTTTTATATTAGAATGTATTGTCTAACTGATTGCTATTAGCCAAACTATGGCAACCTTAGGGTATGAAAAAGGGCAAAGCAGCTTACCTGAAAGAACTTTCAATCTGTGTCAATTTGGGCAAAACAATAATAGTAATGAATAATATCCTATAGTATAGAAAAGAATCCAGGAGAACATACTAGTGTAAATAAATAATAAGCAATCAATAAATGCAGGAGAAAAGACAAGTCTGTCATGTAAGAAAAAATCTAATTAGCAAATATAAAAGGAATGATCAAAATTGAAAAAAAAATCACCATTTGGGAACAGTCACAGTAATGATTGTTTCAGACAAGAATAATCAAGAACACTGAAGTCAGTTAGTAAGGTAATCTGATGAGATACAAGATATTTATATTATCCCAAAGAATCTCCGTATAAGAGACACTTAATAATTACAAAGAGAGAAGATAAATTTAGAGTAGACTAGGCAGGTAACACCTTAACCAAGTGATCAAAGTTAGTACCACTATTAATTGGACAAATCAATGTCATATGTCTCCTGATATAATGCACTGAGAGGGCTATATCATCACTTTGTGATATTCTTGTCAAAAATGTGCGACATGAATTTAATCACAGGAAAACATCAAACAAACAAAAATCATGAACATTCTATCAAATAACTGGGCCAGTACTCTTCAAAACTCCCAAGGACTTAAAAGACAAAGGGTGAGGAATTGTTCCAGATTAAAGAACACCAAGAAGCCATAAAAACTAAATGCAAGATACAACCCTAGTTTTGATCCTGGTCCAGAGAAAGATCATTACTGACAATGGGCAAAATTTGAGTAAGTTCTATAGCTCAGCTAATAGCATTTTATCAAATGATGTTTTTGTAATATGTTAATGTTTTGTGAATCTGGATAAAATTTACATCACAAATCTTTATACTTTTTTGGGTTTTCTAAAATCACAGGTGCAAAACAGGTGTGTATATATTTATGGGGTATGTGCGATGCTTTGATGCAGGCATACAATAATAATCAAATTGGGTAACTGTGGTGTCATTTTGAAATTTTATGTAAGCCTGAAATAATTTCAACCTTAAAAGCTAAAAATGTTTCTTTAAAAGATACAACTCAACAATAAGAAAACAATCTGTTTTTAAAAATTGGCATCTCTGAGCAGACATTTCACCAAAGAAGATATATAGCATCTAATAAGGTGCTCAACATCATTTGCCGGTAGGAAATTTCAAGTTAAAACATCAATGAGATAAAACTACATACCTATTAGAATAGATAAAATCCACAAAAAACTGATAATACCAAATTGCTGGCAAGGATGCAAAGAGGCAGTTACTCCGAAATATTGCTGATGTGAATGCACACTGGCAGAGCACTTTGAAAGACTTACAAAACTAAACATAGATTTACCAAAGAAACCAGCAATCGCTCAGCTTGGCATTTATCCAAATGATTTTAAAACTAATATCCACATAAAAGTCTGCATGAGAATGTTTATAGCAGCCTATTCATAAAACTGCAGTCAACCAATATGACCTTAAATAGGTTAAAAAAAAACACATGATATTATATCCATGCAGTGGATTATTTTTCAGAAATTTTAACAATAAGCCATCAAGCCATGAAAAAGCTACGTACTATATGACTACAATGGTATGATGCTCTAGTCAATGCAAAACTGTAGATATAAGCAAAGATTAGAGGTTTCCAGGTGTTTGGAGGAATAAAATTGAATTGGAATAAGTGAAGCACACACACACACACATATATATATAAACAAAGCCCACAGTGATAAGGTATGTGAAAGGAACACAGGAACCAACTGAAAGAGCTTGCAAAGACCAAAGCTGAAACAATATGATCAACAAAATAAAGTATTATTATAACACAAGCATAAAATAAATATTCACAAACACATAGCATATCATATTGATCATATATGCTTTTGATGTGATCTGATGAGAATGGCACTTTACCTCTATGGTCGTCCTCTGAAAAGTGTACTACCTGGGCGTAATCATTCCAAAAGAATCAAATGACCTCAACAGAGGGGCCAATATTACTGACCATTAACATTATATGTGTGTGTGTGTGTGTGTGTGTGTGTGTGCTCTCCCTCTCATTCTCTCTAGTTCTCTGTCTATATCTGTATATAGATATAGCTAATTTTTGTATTTTTATTAGAGACAGGGTTTCACCATGTTAGCCAGGCTGGTCTCAAACCCCTGACCTCAGGTTATCCACCTGAGGTCTCAGCCTGCCAAAGTGCTGGGATTACAGGTGTAAGCCACCATGCCCAGCCCACATTGATAATGCAGCAGAATATATTTTCATGTTGAATATGGGACATTAAGTTTTTGTTAAAATCCACAGAACTTTACAGCACAAAGAATAAACCTTAATGTATACTTTTTTAATATTAGGAAGTTGGGGTGCTCCACAATGGAATAAAGAATGTGTCAAAACAATGTAAACGTGTTTTTAAAAATCACAACCTTTTGACTTAGGTCAGCACCTTTTTCCGTGACCCCCTTCAGTTCACAACCTTACTGAAGGCAGTCAAGGAAAAAGGTACTAACCTAAGTAACTTTGGAAATGAGTCTGTAAGACTAAAGCAAAAGGAATTATACATAAGCACTATATTCTACTTGATAAAGTTGTTTTCAAGAAGGGTCTGGATTAACAGTTCTAAAACCACAATGCAAATACAGTTGGTCCTTTTTACCTGTAGGTTTTGCATTCGTAAGTTGAACTAAATGCAGATCAAAAATACTTGAATAAGACTATACCTGTATTGAACATGTATAGACTTTGTCTCATAATTATTCCCTAAATGATACAGTATAAAAACTATTTGCATAGCATCTACATTATATTAGGCATTATAAGTAAACTAGAGATGAGTTAAATAAATGAGAGGATGTATACAGGCTCTATGCAATATTATGCCATTTTATAGCAGGGACTTGAGCATCAGCAGACTTTCCTATCTGTAGAAGGTCCTGGAATGAATCTCCACAAATACTGAGGAATGACTATATACTGAAATTGAAAAAAAATACATAAATGGATTTCTCACTGTTGGAGTCAGGGGTCACGGACAAAGAAGAGAGGAGGATAAAATTATTCATGTAGTAATGGATTAGATTTGAAGCTTAAGTATACACTCCTATTTAGGACACAATATAGACACAAAGGATTAAGTTGAGAAATATCTATAGATATGTATATATTCATGGGTTACTATAAACACATATATCTCCTTGTTTTCTCAGCTGAGAGGACCTAGAAGCAACAATACCCAGTATCAACTAGCATACCTAGGGCACAAATCTTTGTTTCTAATACTATTCTCCAGTAAAAGAAACTAGGCTCTTTGAAGAAATTGTTGATTCCAAGACCAGGGCAGAAAATATAAAAGATGAGTGTGTAGCATCTTATGATGGCAAAAATAAGAAAGGACTAAAACAAAGCTCACAGTGATAGGGTATGTGAAAGGAACATAGGAGCTAATTGAAAGACCTTGCAAAGACCAAAGCTGAAACAATATGATCAACAAAATAAAGTATTATTATAACACAAGCATAAAATAAATATTCATAAACACATAGTATAGTACATTGACCATATATGCTTTTGATGTGATCTGATGAGAATGGCACTTTACCTCTATGGTCTTCCTCTGAAAAGTGTACTACCTGGGCGTAATCATTCAAAAAGAATCAAATGACCTCAACAGAGGGGCCAATATTACTGACCATTAACATTCAGACTCAAATTAATTTCTATAGCAATAATTAAAAATTAACTAAAATAAAACATTCTACATCTGCTAAATTTCTCTTCCACAGACATGAATTTCAATTCCAGCTTTGCCACATACTAGCTATGTAATCAGAAAAAAAATTATTTAAATTATCTAAGAATCATATATCTGCCTTTGAACAACAGGGATAATAATTGTTTGGAACTTCATAGATTTGTTTAAAAGTTTAATTGATATAATTCATGCAATTCACTTAATGGAGAGTCAGACAGTGGTACTACACATGTGATTTATTTATTGTTTATTAATTTATCAATTGATATCTTTACATCTCCAAATTATAATATCAAGTCAGTGAGAATTATAAAGCTAGAAAAGCATAATGGAGTATCTAGTAAAATTCTGCTTTATTCTAAATCAAGATAATTTTTGAGGTTAATATTTTAACGTATTCCTAAATTATCTACAGATAAACTTTTATAGTACATGTAAATAATGTATGATATTTTCCATCAATGGACATCTCATCTTACATACTATTAAATGTGCCTGACACAAATAATTTGTCAATACATGGTAGTTTGATGAAGAGAATGATGATAATAATTACAACGACAATGATGAGGAAAGATTAAAAACGGGGAGGAACATGGCAGGAAAAGAAACCATAGGACATTTTCCCCAGTTATAGTTATACACATTCTAGTCCCACAATAAGGAATTGTGAGAGTTATAGTCATTGTAATGGACAGTCTATAACAAACTGGCAAAATCAATTCAGTCATAGGAGCCAATTTTCGAGGTAAAACATTTCCTTTGTGAAAGTCTTTACAAAAAGATGGTATTTTAAATTATTAATTGAGGCTTTAACATCATTCTTTCTAGCATTAGAAAGCCCTTTCATATTAGAGATCCTGAGGGTTAGGGCAACTATTCCTGATTCCCAATTGAGAGCATTAGCCAGAAGTGGTCTTTGCTCTAGAACTGGCATTAAATAATTAGGAACTCTCACAGAAATATTATACTATGATTACAAAATCTGTCATCCTTTCTCCAGGAAAGATAAATATGCCTCCTGATGCTTAGTCAGGAATTAGAACACCCACCCCACGGTGAAGAATTCTATAATTCTTCCAACTCACACCACTTCAAATGCATAGCAGGGTGATTGCATTAAAAATCCCAAATAGGGGGTCCTAGCCAGAGCAGTCAGGCAAAAGAAAGAAACAAAAGGCATACAAATAGGAAGTATTGAAGTCAAACCACCTCTCTTTGCTGACAATATGATTCTATACCTAGAAAATCTTAAAGAGTCTGCCAAAAGGCTCCCAGAACTGATGAACATCTTTGGTAAGGTTTCAGGTTACAAAATAAATGTACAAAAATCAGTAGCATTTCTATACACCAAAACCTTCAAGTTAAGAGCCAAGCCAAGAACACAATCCCATTTATAATAGCTACACACACACACACACAAACACACACACACACACACACACAAAATACTTAGGAATGTATCCAACCAAGAAAGTGAAAAATCTCTACAGTGAGAGTTACAAAACACTGGTGAATGAAATCAGAGATGACACAAACAAATTGAAAATTGTTCCACACTCCTAGATTAGAAGGGTCAATATTGTCAAAATGGTCATACTGCCCAAAGCAATCTACAGATTCAATGCTATGTCTACCGAACTATGAAAGTCATATTTTACAGAATTAGAAAAACGTATCCTAAAAATCACATGAAACCAAAAAACAGCCTAAATAGTCAAAGTAATCGTAAGCAAAAACAACACAGCTGGAAGTATCATATTACCTGACTTGAAACTATACTATAAGGCTACAGTAACCAAAACAGCATGGTACTGGTACAAAAATAGACACATAGACCAAAGGAACAGAATAGAGAACCCAGAAATAAAGCTGCACACTTATAGCCATCTAATCTTTGACAAAGTTGACAAAAGCAATGGTGGAGAAAGGATTCCCTATTCAATAATTGATGCCAGGATAACTGGCTAGCTATACGCAGAAGAATGAAACTGGACTCCTTGCTTTCACCATATTAAAACATTAACTCAAGATGGATTAAAGATTTTAATGTAAAAACCCCAAATCTATAGGAATTCTAGAAGAAAACCTGGGAAACACCATTCTGGACACTGACCTTGGGAAACAATTTATGACGACGTCCTCAAAAGCAATTGCAAATAAAACAAAAATTGGCAAGTGGGACCTAATGAAAGAACTTCTACACAGCAAAATAAGTTATCAATAGAGTAAACAGACAACCTACAGATTGGGAAAAAATATTCGTAAACTATGTATCTGACAAAGGTCTAATATCTATGAGGTCTAATAGTAGACCTAGTTGTAATCCTATTACTGGATATATATACAAAAGAAAACAAATTGTTCTACCAAAAAGGTACATATACTTATATGTTCATCACAACACTATTCACAATAGCAAAGACATGGAATCAATCTAGGTGCCCATCAGTGATGGATTGGATGAAAGAAAATGTGGTACATGTACACTATGGAATACTACATGGCCATAAAAAAGAATGAAATCATGTCCTTTGCAGCAACATGAATACAGCTGGGTGACACTGTCCTTAGCAAATTAATGCAGAAACAGAAAATCAAATACCACATATTCTCATTTTAAAGTGGAAGCTAAATATTGGGTACTCATGGACATAAAGGTGGCAACAATAGACACTGGGAACTATTGCAGCTGGGAGGGGAGGAAGGGCTGAAACACTAACTCTTGGATACTACGCTCACTACTTAGTTAATGGGATCATTCATATCCCAAACTTCAGCATCACACAATATACTCAAGTAACAAACATCCACATGTACCCTCAAGATCTAAAATAAAAGTTAAAATTATAAATAAATGAAATAACACACATTCCATGTATAGTGTTGATTTTAATTTGGAACATGTAAAAATTTAAATATTATAGAAGAACCATAGACTCTAATTATTTGGTCTGAGTCAGGCTTGTATTTGCCTTACATGTTACAATAATCTAAAAATTCTAAATGTAAAACACATATAAGAAGATAATAAGTCCAAATTAAGTCAAGTTGAGACTATTTTTTGGATAAGTATAAAAACTAAAATAAAACACCTCAAACTTTGAAGAAAATAAAATTTGACAATCCCTCAAATTGAAAAAAATAAATCCATTTTAACCATGACCAATATAGTATATACATCCATTTGACATGCGGATGCAGTGTTTATTATGATGCTGTATTAGTTTTTTACATTGTTGATAAAGACATACCCAAGACTGGGCAATTTAAAAAAAAAAAAAAGGTTTATAGAACTTACAGTTCCACATGGCTGGGGATGCCTCACAATCATGGCAGAAGGCAAGCGGGAGAAAGTCACATCTTATGTGGATGGCAGCAAGGAAGAAAAAGAGCTTGTGCAGTGCAACTTCTGTTTTTAAAACCATCAGATCTCATGAGACCCATTCACTATCAAAACAACAGCACAGAAAAGACCCGCCTCCATAATTCGGTCATCACTTACTGGCTCCCTCCCACAGCATGTGGGAATTATGGGAGCTAAAAGATGAGATTTGGGTGGGAACACAGAGTCAAATCATATCATTCCACTCCTGGCCCCTGCCAACTCTCATATCTTAACATTTTAAAACCAATCATGCCTTCCCAACAATCCCCCAAAGTCTCAACTCATTTCAGCATTAACTCAAAAGTCCACAGTCCAAAATCTCATCAAGACAAGACAAGACCCTTCCATCCATGAGCCCACACAATCAAAAGCAAGTTAGTTACTTCCTACATACAATGAGGGTACAGGAATTGGGTAAATACAGCCATTCCAAATGGGAGAAATAGGCCAAAACAAAGGGGCTACAGCCCCCATGCAAGTCTAAAATCCAACAGGGCAGCCAAATATTAAAGCTCCAAAATGATCTCCATTGACTCCATGTCTCACATCCAGGTCATGCTGATATAAGAGGTGAGTTCCCATGGTCTTGGGCAGCTTTGCCACCATGGTTTTTCAGCATACAGCCTCCCTCTTAACTGTCTTCATGGGCCGGCATTGAGTGTCTATAGCTTTTCCAGGTGCATGGTGTGAACTCTCGGTGGATCTACCATTCTGGTGTCTGAAGGAGTTGGCCCTTCTCTCACAGCTCCACTTGGCAGTACTCCAGAGGAACTCCATGTTGGGTCTCTGACTCCACATTTCCCATCCACACAGCCCTAGCAGAGGTTCTCCAACGAGGGCCCCACTCCTGCAGCAAACTTCTGCCTGGGCATCCAGGCATTTCCATACAACTTCTGAAATCTGGGTGGAGGTTCCCAAATTCCAATTCTTCACGTTTGTGCCCTTGCAGGCTCAACACCATGTGGAAGCTGCTAAGGCTTGGTGTTTGCAACCTCTGGAGTTGTGGCTGAAGCTCTACGTTGGCCCCTTTCAGCCACAACTAGAGAGGCTGGATGCAGGGCACAAGTCCCTAGGCTCCACACAGCATGGGAACCCTGGGCCCAGCCCATGAAAACATTTTCTCCTAGGCCTCTGGGCCTATGATGGGAGAGGGTGCTGTGAAGACCTCTGACATGCCCTGGAGACATTTTCCCCACTGCCTTGGGGATTAACATTCAGCTCCTTGTTATTTATGCAAATTTCTACACCAGCTTGAATTTCTCCTCAGAAAATGGGATTTTGTTTTCTAGTGCATTGTCAGGCTGCAAATTTTTCAATCCTTTATGCTCTGCTTCCCTTATAAAACTAAATGCCTTTAACAGCACCGAAATCACCTCTTGAATGCTTTGCTGCTCAAACATTTCTTCTGCCAGATACCCTAAATCATCTCTCTCAAGTTCAGAGTCTTACAAATCTCTAGGGCAGGGGCAAAATGTCACCAGTCTCTTTGCTAAAACATAACAAGTCACCTTTGCTCCAGTTCCCAAGTTCCTCATCCCCATCTGAGACCACATCAGCCTGGACCTTATTGTCCATATCACTATCAGTATTTTTGTTAAAGCCATTCAACAAGTCTCTAGGAAGTTCCAAACTTTCCCACATTTTCCTGTCTTCTTCTGAGGCCTCCAAACTATTCCAACCTCTGTCTATTACCAGTTTTAATACCGCTTCCACATTTTCAGATATCTTTTCAGTAGCACCCCACTACTGGTACCAATTTACTATATGAGTTTGTTTTCACACTGCTGAAAAAGACATACCCAAGATTGGGCAATTTACAAAAGAAAGAGGTTTACTGGACTTAAAGTTCCACATGGCTGTGGAGGCCTCACAATCAAGGCAGAAGGCAAGGAGGAGCAAGTTACATCTTATGTGGATGACAGCAAGCAAAAACAGAGCTTGTGCAGGGCAACTCCCATTTTTAAAACCAACAGATCCCAGGAGACCTATTCACTATCATGAGAGCTGCACAGGAAAGACCCACCCCCATAATTCAATCATCTCTCACCAGGTCCCTCCCACAATACATGGGAATTATGGGAGCTACATATGTGATTTGGGTGGGGACATAGAGCAAAAAATATCAGATGCTAAATAAAGAACATGGAAAAATAGCTAAATAGATGTTGACTCATGTTATTAATAACTAATAGGCAATATATAAATAACTTCCAAGTTATATTTCTACACCTTTGATTCCCAGAGCCTTAAAGAATGACCAATAATCACACTGCTCAAGGTGGGAATATGTGAAATTTAACCTGACCAATCTTTAATACTGAAATAATAGTCTACAAATTTAGCTGAGTCCTGAAAACATATGAGTTTGAAGAGTTTGTCTAATTCTAATTTGTTTAAAATTCAATTGTAATAAAATGCGATAAAAATCAGTAATTTTACTTTCAATTTCTATCATAGAGAATACAATAATTTTTACAATAAAGTTTTCATATTTCATTTTCATATTTCAATAAAGTATGAAAGTTTTCATATTCATATTTTACCACTTTTAATACTGTGATATTTATTGCTGTTTTCAAAGGACAGCAATTAGGACATTCGAAAAAAACTCCAAATACACTGAAAGCTCTTGGATCTATATAGTTATAAGTTGTGAATAACAATGCCAAAAATTACATATGTCAATAACTAACTTATTATACTATTCCCAGATTCTGAATCCTGGATAGTATGGAAAACATATAACATTCAGAAATTACAACTACCTGAGAAACAAAATAATGTAAAACAGCAAGAGCAATAACGAAAAGGAAAGACGAAAATTTTCTTCTAAAAGCACCACTTATTTTTGGCCTTACAAAACTTTCACACTTGGTTTTGAATCCAAGAGGGAATAAAAAGAGACGAGAGAGAGTGAGAATGAGAAAGAAGAGCAGGCAAGACCCAGAAGATCCTGAAAGGAGGAAGCATAAGAGAAACACCAATTGCCTCACTAAAATTGTCTTTCTCAGCACATTGGTTAAGCCTTGCATTTCTTTCTTAAAAGGATTTGTTTTAGAAGTCCACATTTGAGCAAGGAGAACCTCTGACATGTACAAGGTAATGTAAACTTGTCTCTCACTGCTCTTCTCCACTAAGCACAAAAAATAAACCCGAAGTAATGCACAAAACAGCAAAAATGGAACTACAAAAAGTGGAAAGACAAAGGCAAACTAGTTGGAAACTCAGGATTGGAGAAATGATATAGCAGCAGGGCACTTTATGTTGTCCCAACCAACAGAAAAAAGAGACCCAAATCACAGAACCTCAACCTAGCAACAGAAGGCAGCCCAGGTGTGCCCATCCTTCCATAGGATTGAGTAGGAATCCTGCGAACAATGCCAGGCAAACCCAGTTCCTCTGGCAAAAGTGATCAATAGTCACTCAAGACAATGTTCTCCTTCCCTTTCCTCCACTAGACCTGAGACTCCCTTCCCATGCTAAGAGACACAGGGAAGCCAGGGTCACCAGCAAAGGAAATTCTCTAATGACAAGTCCATGCCTGGGAAGTTTACTTTATACTCCACAGGCAGAAGGGTCCTTCTAGTCAAAAAGCACCTGTACTGGGAAACACGATTTTTCCCTGTGGGCCAGAGACTCCTTTCCCCCACTTAAAGGCAACAGGCATCCCAGACTGAGAAAATCTGCTTTGGCTGCCACCTCAAGCATCACTAGCATGGACCAGTGGGAGCCCCTGTGGCACAAGATAAAGCAAGCAGACAAAAACAACATGACAAAGTCTGAAAATTAATTGCCATTAGGACTACAGCCAACAAAAACAGGCCAGGGCCTGTGTGCCAAACCTAAACAAGTGAATGACTGCTGAGAAGATAGATAGATAGATAGATAGATAGATAGATAGATAGATAGATAGACAGACAGACAGACAGACAGATAGATAGATAGAAAGAATCCAGATTATAAGAGCCAAAATTTGCAGAATACATATGAAAATCACCTATTATACACGGAACCAGGAGAATTACAAGATAAATTTTAAAAGATAATAAACTGATATTAACCCCAAAGTTACTCAGATGCTCAAATTGTCTATTGAGGATTATAAAGCAATCATCCTAAATATAATTCAGCAAGTAATCACAAATTCTTTTGAAATAAATTTTCCAAATAGAAAACTTTAGCAAAGAAAATGAAGTTACAAAAGAAGAATAAAATTGAAATTGTAGAAATGAAAAAAAATAGAAATTTTTAAAAATGCAGACTCACTAAATAGGCTCAAATAGCAGAATGGAAATAACAGAGAATATAATCATTGAACTTGAGGACAAATCAATAGACTTCACTCAATCTGAACAATAGAACAAATAGAGTAGAAAAAAATTAACAGAGCCTCAGGTGGGACAACAACAAAAAGTCCACATACATGCATTAGACTCTCAGCAGCAGAGGATAAAGTGAGTGGGCTTAGAGTATTCAAACAAATAAGTCTGGAAACTTCCCAAATTTAGCAAAAGTCATACACACACAGATTCAAGAAGCTAATCAAACTCTCTATAGAATAAACTCAAAGAAATCCATGTCAAGACTCATTATAAGTGAACATCTAAAAACAAATGATAAAGAAAACATCTAGAAAGCAGCCAAAGGGAAGCACATATTACCTATAGAGAAACGCAATTTTGAATAACAGCAGAAATTATCTGAAACCATGCACCAGATAATGTAGCAAAACAATTTTCAAGTGCCAAAAGACCTGTCAACTACAAACTCTATATCCAGTGAAACTATCCAAATGAATGAAGGGAAACAAACATTGTCTCTGATGAAAGAAAACAAAACCAAAACAAAAGGCTAATAGACCGACCCTTAAAGAATGGCTAAAGGACTTTGTGTAAAAAGAAAAGATGTGATAAAATAAAGAAACTTGGAGCTTTTTCGTATTAGTCCATTCTCATGCTGCTATGAAGAACTTCCCAAGACTGGGTAACTTATACAGGAAAGAGGTTTAATTGACTCACAGTTCCCCAGGGCTGGTGAGACCTCAGGAAACATACAATTATGGCAGAAGGGAAAGCAAACACATCCTTCTTCACATGGTGACAGGAGAGAGAAACGAGTACTGAGCAAAGGGGAAGGCCCCTTATAAAACCATCAGATCTTGAGAGGCTAAGGTGGGCGGATCACAAAGTCAAGAGTTTGAGACCAGCCTGGCCAATATGGTGAAACCCCATCTCTACTAAAAATGCAAAAATTTACCAGGCATGCTAGCTGGCACCTGTAGTCCCAGCTACTCCGGAGGCTGAGGCAGGAGAATCGCTTGAACCCGGAAGGCAGAGGTTGCAGTGAGCCAAGATCATGCCACTGCACTCTAGTCTGGGAGACAGAGTGAGACTCCAAAAAAAAAAAAAAAAAAGATCTTGTGACAACTCATTCACTATTATGAGAATTGCATGGGGGAACCACACCCATGATTCAATTACCTCTCACTGGGTCACTCTCACAACAAATGGGAATTATGGGAACTACAATTCAAGATGATACTTGAGTGGGGACAGCCAAACCATATCACTTCACCCATTGCCCCTCCCAAATCTCATGTCCTCACATTTCAAAAACACAATCATGTTCTTCCAACAGTCCCCCAAAGTCTTAACTCATTTCAGCATTAACCCAAAAGTCCAAGTCCAAAGTCTCATCTGAGACAAGGCAAGTCCCTTCTGCCTATGAGCCAAAACAATGAATCTACAGGTCCCATGAAAGTCCGAAATCTAACAAGGCAGTAATTAAATCTTAAAGCTCCAAAATGATCTCCATTGACTCCATGTCTCACATCCAGGTCATGCTGATGCAAAAGGTGGACTCCCACAGGCTTAGGAAGCTCTGCCCCTGTGGTTTTGCAGGGTATAGCCCCCTCCCACCCAGTTATTTTCACAGGCTGGTGTTGAGCGTCTGTGGTTTTTCCAGGCATACAGTGCAAGATGTTGGTGGATCTACAATTCTGGAGTCTGAAGGATGGTGGATCTTTTCTCACAGCTCCACTGGGCAGTGCCCCAGTGGGGACTCTGTGTGCGGGTTCCAAGTTCACATTTCCTTTCTGCACTACCCTAGCAGAGGTTCCCTCTGAGGGCCCCACCCCTGCATCAAACTTCTGCCTGGACATCCAGGTGTTTCCATACATACCCTGAAATCTAGGTGGAGGTTCCCAAACCCCAATTCTTGACTTCTGTGTACCCACAGGCCCAATATCATGTGTAAGTCACCAAAGCTTAGGGCTTGCACCCTCTGAAGCAACAGCCTGAGCTGCACCTTGGCCCCTCTTAGCCACAGCTGGAGTGGTAAGGATGCAAGGCACCAAGTCCCAAGGCTGCACAGAGCAGGGAGGTACTGGACCCTACCCACAAAACCATTTTTCCCTCCTAGATCTCTGGGTCGATGATGGAAAGGGCTGCCATTAAGATCTCTGACATGGCCTGGAGACATTTTCCCCGTTGTCTTGGTGATTAACATTCTGCTTCTCATTACTTATGCAAATTTCTGCAGCAGGCTTGAATTTCTCCCCAGAAAATGGGTTTTTTCTTTTCTATTACATGGTCAGGCTGCAAATTTTCCAAACTTTTACCCTCTGTCACCTCTTGAACACTTTGCTGCTTAGAAATTTCTTTCACCAGATAGCCTAAATCATCTCTCTCAAGTTCAAAGTTCCACAGATCTTTATGGCAGGGAAAAAATGCTGCCAGTCTCTTTGCTAAAGGATAACAAGAGTCACCTTTGTTCCAGTTCCTCATCTCCTTCTGAGATCATGTCAGCCTGGAGTTCATTGTCCATATCACTATCAGCATTTTGGTCAAAGCCATTCAACAAATCTCTAAGAAGTTCCAAACTTTACCACATATTCCTGTCTTCTGAGAACTTCCCGCCTTCTGGGAAGTTCCAAACTTTCCCACATTTTCCTGTCTTCTTCTGAGCCCTCCCAGCTGTTCAACCTCTGCCTGACACCCAGTTCCAAAGTTGCTTTCACATTTTTGTGTATCATTATAGGAGCACCCCACTCTTTATGGTACCAATTTACTGTATTAGTCTGCTCTCACAATGCTATGAAGAAATACCTAAGACTGGGTAATTTATAAAGGAAAGAGGTTTAATTGACTCACAGTTCCACAGGGCTGGGGATGCCTCAGGAAACTTACAATCATGCAGAATGGGAAGCAAAAATGTCCTTTTTCACATGGTGGCAAGAGAGAGAAATGAGTGCCAAGAGAAAGGGGGAGCCCCTTAAAAAACCATCCGATCTCATAAGAACTCACTACTATCACTAGAACAGTATGGGAGGAACTGCCCCCATGATTCAATTACCTCCCACTGGGTCCCTCCCACGACACATGGTGATTAAGGGAACTATTTAATACAACTCAAGATGAGATTAGGGTAGGGACACAGCCAAACCATATCATTTGTTAAGCAAAAAACAACAGAAATAGGAGAAATATATGTAAATACAATAGACGATCCTCCTTATGAGCTTTCTAAATAAGTTGTGATGTTAGCAACAAAAATTATAACACTATCTGATACTGATGATGTTTAAAAGGGGGGACCTTTACCCTTACCTAAGGGGACCTAAATGAAAATAAAGTTTCTACACTTCACTCAATGTGGTAAAACACTGACACCATTTATATCTGTGTTACAATATTTAATACATAGCATAATCACTAAAAATATCACTTACAGGATATGCACATTAAGCCAAATCCTTAGTTTTCAAGATCTCCATGACAACTTTAAGTCTTATTTATGGCTAGTGTATATGGTTTCTTTATGGTTCAAATGAAACTTCCTCTCTTTCCAAAATCTTCTTAAGTAATCCCAATATCTGAAGATAAGTGAAAGTCTATAAAACAGATCATCTGCCCCACTCGCATCAGCAATATTGCATGATAATGTAAACTGTTATCCTTTTTTCTTATATGTCCTATATTCCCAACCAGTTTGGAAATCTTAAAATATAATTGTGGAAAATGTCTTTGTGAATCCTTGGTGCTCATCATGGTGTGAAGTATGCACATAGTCTATATTTAATAAATGTGTGATAACCAAGGAATGAATGGATGCCAGTATTTGAATGACACCTAAATATTATCTAATAAAACATCTCAAATTTCAGAGATAGAGAAAACTGAGGCCATAGAATTTTTTATAAGAATATAGAGTTCAAGCAGAAAAGTAAATAATACAAAATGTGTAAGACTTTAATAGTGAGATAGGATCTCAGCAGGGTACCTAATCATGGTCCAGCTACCCTTCATTGTGGTGACATTGGATCCAGCAGAGGCTGGGTAGGAGCTGTGGCCTTGGTGTAAGTCCTACCATCTGAGACTTAGAAGAGGCTGAAAAACTTGGATCATTAGATAAACAGGACAAAATCTAAAAGGTACCAACCATAAAGTGACAATTTCTTCTGCATAAAAGGTTAGTACATACCCTGCTAGTTTTTAAGTGTTTTATATATAAAGCATGTTATAAAGATGACGTTACATTTCACATTTCAAAAGTACTTTTATTGACAAGTCTTCCAACTTAGTTATGAATGAAACTGGGTGAATTTTGGGGCTTGAATGCATAGCATGGTGACTATAGTTAATAATACTCAATTGGGTACCTGAAATTTGCTGACTGTATGTTCTCACCATAAAAAAGTAGTAACTACGTGAGGTGATGTATGATTTATTAATTATTGTGATAATCATTTCATCTTAAATATGAATATCAAATTGTCATGTTGTATACCTTAAATATATATAGTTAGTTTTCAATTATGCTCAATAAAAATATAAACCAATACATTTAGAATTGCTTTGTTCACTTAATATAATTATTAGATAATGCATTGCATTATTCTTCAAAAGTAAAGTAGTATTAATTTTATATATGATTGTTATCAAAGGAAATAATTTCCTTCCACCACATAAACTATACTTATGAATGATGAGATGTAAATAATATGAGTAGAAACATGATTTTAATCAAGTATCTATCACATCAAATTACCCAAGAGAGAGGCAATAAAAGAAGAATGAGAACATAGAAACATTCATTTACATAAAAAAGTGATGATCAATATATAAAGTAGACAAAAGAATAAGTAAAGTATTTGCTGAATGCAAAAGGAAACATTGGAGCTAATAATCAATTCTTCTGAAGTTGGAGTGGATATAGATTACCATTTTACTTCTATTGAAGGGACTGATCCAGAGCCTAACTTATAAAGATGCAGCTCACAGTACTCATGTTTCCAGTTTCATGATGTGTTAAAGAGGGATACAAATCAAAGCACAATGAGCAAGCCTCAGAGCAGAAACAGTTCCATGTCTGTCTTTGGATAAATAGATACACAGTAATTGTGGGTTATATTTTGCATCAGGTTTTCTGCTGAAATTAAAGGCAAATGATATAATGTTCTCTGAGAAATAGCAAGTAAGAAATTGAATTTAAGACATAACATGATTTTTAATATCTTTAATCAAATGCATTCTTTTTATACTTTTCATATGCTTCGATCTCCAAATCATGCAGAAGAATTGATATGCTACAATATCATCAGCACGGGCAAAGAAAAGCCACTCAAAGGCCTCCTCCCTCATCTGTACTACAGATATCTTTAAAAAGCTACCTGAATAATTTCTTGCAGCAAGTTAATTTTATTTTATATTGAGAGTGAATGGCTAGCATGACAACTTTATGTATCACTTCCTTTCTAAACCTGGTGTTTGTTACTATCAGCCTTAAGCCAGAACTGACTTAGATTCCTTTGGGTAGAAGTTGGTATTTGCTGAAGAAGTCTGCAATGGAGGAATGCTAACTACTCCTCCACCTACCAAATTATAAGCAATGCCACACAGAAACACAATTCTGCCAGTCAAACAGGGATTTGCTAACTAAGTATTTATGATCAATTTGGCATAAAAGGTAGTCTTATAGCCCATTCTGTAAACTGGAGAAAGTTCCAGGTTTTTGTCTTTTTAACTTTTCTAGTCACCAGATCACATTAATTGTTCAGTTAGAGCAAATACCCAAATCCAGAGAAAAGATGTGTGTGCCTTAAAGGCTGGGTAGGATCAAGCAGTCAGAATCCCCAAGATTACTTGGCTGGCATTGGGACCATTTAGGGATTCAGCCTGTAGCATTACTCTCATGGGTTGGACATAGACACTTTAGTTTCCATCCATGCATAGGTGGAATTGCCTTCAAAATATTTTTACCCAACTCTGTATGTAAAATTTCCTTAATGTCACCAAAAAGAGCCCGTTTATAAAATTCATCATGCTAAGTAACAGGTCATCATTTCAACAACAAAAATCCTGCTTCGACATTTGTCATGCTAATTAGCAAAGTGGGATGGTGGATGGAACTATGTCAAATAAACTGCTCAGAATGGCCCCTTCAGAAGTTATGTTCCTCCTGATTAGAACCATCCTAAATTCAAACACCCTAATTTCCTGATTAAAACTTAGGTAACAAACACATAATTTCACACTGTGTATGCTGAATCATCAAAAGTAAATTATGCAAGCTATAGCAAAAATTTTAAACTAAAAAGAGTAAAATATGCTCATAATTTTACCCCCAGATATGGTATATGATCACTATTAATGTTTTGACATTCAACAAATACCCATGTACACTCATATTTTGGCATATACAAATATACTTAAACATGCACACAAATATAAAAGTAAGCACTAAGTGACCACAGTTTTCACCATCCTATGTTTACAAAGGATGTCATATTAATGTGCAAATGAAATTTTGCTATCTTATGAGTACCATCTGTACTTACAGGGGCTTGAGCTCTCTTTTGAGGATGCATCTTTGACGCCATTATTTCTGGAGTCCCTAGGTGTTCGTCACATGACATCCATTTTCATTACTTTGCTCTTGTTATTTTCTTATCATTTGACTTAGACTATTTACCTTACAGGTCTATTAATTCTCAAACCAGAATTCTTGCCAGAGGGCTCATCTGCCCAACACCATAATCTGAGAGAAAATTGATTGGTCAGTTGGTTGATTGTGTCACTACTCATTCATTTATTAAATTTGCAAATACTTATTCATCTCCTACTATGGTATTGTACTGTTCGAAACTCTGGGGCTGCAACAGAGAAGAAAACAGAAATAAATTCATTATTTTCTGGAGTTCACCTTTGGGGTAGGTGTGAGAGATGACAATTAAAGAAAAAAAAAAAAAAAACTAAGTAAAACAGGTAAAAACAAGTATCATCTCACCCAGCAACAAGTAATAAAGAGAAAATTTAAAAGAAGGAAAGATAATAGGGAGGGTTGGGATTAAGAGAAGTTCCAAATTCAAATAAGGTGACCAAGGGGAACCCCACAGAGATGAGATTTAAGTAAAATCCTTTAGAAAGATGGGGAGTGAGGCACATAAAATATCTTGGTAGCTGGATGGAAAACCTGTGTACAAAGGCTCTGTGTCCAAAGCACATGTGTTATGTTCAAGGAATAGCAAAGAAGTGTGTGTGGTTGGAGCAAAATGAGCTGGGAATGAGTAGAAAAAAATGAGGTCAGATAAATTGGGATCCAGATTACACAAGGCTTTGCCAGCCATGGGGGACTTTGGCTTTTATCTAGATGAGATGGAACCATTTTCATCAGAGAAGTGATATTTGTGTGGTTTTACCTTAAAAGATCAACCTACCTTTTCTATGAGAATATAAAGAAGAGAGCAAAGGCAAAACAGAGAAACTACTGGACTAATAAAGCAAGAGAAGATGGTTATATAAACCCCATTGACAAGAGTGAAGGTAGTGAGGAGTGACTGCATGATAATATAATACAGTTTGAAGGTTAAAACCAATAGAATTTACCAATAGATCAGATAAATAACTTGAAAGGAGGGAAAGATTATGTTTGATTTCAATATTTTTGCTGCAATTTTAAGACTGGACTTACCATCCATAGAAATTGAGAAGACTGCATTTAAAGGCATGAGACTCTGTGAGATTACCAAGAAAGGAAGGGAATGCAGATAAAATGAGAAGTTCATGAGCGTAACTTGTGTAAAGCAAGGGAGATGACAAGGACGCGGTAAAGAGGATGGAGAAGGAACTGCCAGAGAGCTGAGAGAAAAATCAGGAGAATATGACTGTCTTCTCTCCATCCATGCCTTCTCATTCATTCCCCAGAGCACAGTTGAGATCAGGTTTTAATGTGTTATGTAACTTTGCTAAAAGCGCAATGATATGAGAATGCAAGTTACAAACAGGGGTTAAGTAAGAAGGGCTACATTACCTGATGGATGCACATGAACTCAGGTGCAGTTATCTTTATGAGGAGCAGCAGTTACTGTTATCTAGCACCCAACCCACTTGTATACAGGACAATACGCTTTTCCCCATTGGGCAAAAACTGGAGTACATCCAGACTCCCCGAAAATAAGACCAGAGAGAAGGTGAACCCAGTGGGAGAAATGAGTTGCATTATAATGTCAGCCTACTGCTTGAGTCCAAGACCTCATTTCTTAAAATTCAAGATATATCTTGCCCCACATAGATTAATAGTAGAAGTTGATTCTTTTGTCCTCCATTTGCAGACCTTCATATATGAGCCTACTTTTAGAATAGTTGTTCAGAACACAATGGACAATTCATAAGCCTATGGTTAACAGGGTAAAAGTACTGTCTTCTATTTTCTCATTCTAAATTTAACAATAAAAGGAAGGAAATGCCTTTGAGTGTCAGCATTGCTCCAGGTCCTTATTGTGTCATGTTTAATATCACCACATGTAGATATCACGTGTCCAGACTGGGTCCATCTTATTTAGACCTTCTTCCAGTCTTATATGAAGATGACAATTTAACTTTGCTTCTGCAGTAAAATGACAATTGGACTTTGGTCCCTTGACTGCTGATATCCTGTAAGTCACATAACAAACATCCTCACAGGAACAAGCCAAACTTTGCAGCCATAAATTCACACCGAGGAAAGACACCTTTCTCCCCTGGGAACATAGTCTTCAACAGTACATCTGCATATCTTGGAGGGGAATCACTTTTTTGAGAGGCTGTTAGTAAAATTTCTCTTGATAGGTTTCAGCCCTCTTACTATACACCATATGCTTGTTTTATCGTTCCTCCTTCATTGGAAAAAAAAGATGAAGATGACAAATTGATACTGTTAAGTATTATCCCTGGTAAGTAAATAAGTTTTTTGCATACCATTTAAACATGAAAAAAAATTACCTTATTGTTATAAATGAGCATATAATGTTTGGAAAGCTACCATGAGAAATCACTTTTCAAAACTCGGGCCGGCATATTGTTTAATGTTACTTCTAAAGTGCATCCATTCATTCATTAACTTACTCCAGCTACTCTTCTCAGTGTGAGGATAATGCAGTGAACAAAACAGACAAAGCCTGTTTTCCCTTCTAAATGATATTTTAGTGAAGAAGGGAAAGTGCCAGGAATCTGTCTCCAATGAGGTAATGGTTGTCTGAGTGCAACTCACAGCACTCGTTCGTGTGTGCCTAAAACTGGATGTAGAGAAAGCTTATTTGCGTGTTAGTCCTGGCCCTGGCTGAGTTAAGGAGGCATGAGCAGTTGGATAGTGTCCTTTCTCCCTCTTGGGTCGTTCGGTGATTGCCTCCTGGTGCCCTGGCAGGGAACTGAAACCCTGACAACTGCGACACAAGTGATGGGTCCATTCATGAGACCCCACCTTTGTATCCAGTCACTTGGCCCCAGCAGGAAGCAAAGAGAAAATAGCTACTCACAGGAGCTCAACCATTAGAGACAGAAGACAAGAAGCTGAAGACTCTGGACAGGAGCTTAAAGGAAGGGATTGTGCCAGAAGATGGCAGATGAATGTGGAGCAGGCACCAAGGGAGCTGCACCATCAAGGCCCTGTGCGTTATAATTTATCTGTTGCAGGGTGGAGGCCATGTGAAGATAGGGGAGAGCTGGTGCTTCTGTCACACACAAAACTCCAACTGAGAAAATACCTAAGGAAAGACTCTATCCAAATATCAAAAACTCAGAACGGAAACCTGGAATCACCAAGAAAGGAAACATCGAGGGGTCCTTCCTGGGCTGGGGGGGTGAAATGCATGGAAAGGGGTGATGATATCCCGTTTAGGAGTTAATATAAATGCCAAATAAGGAATTCTGACATGAAAAAAGACATATGGAAAGTACATTTTCAGAATATTTTGAAATTAACTGAACTAAAATATCAAAGCAAAACCTCGGATGTTAGGCTGCAAAGAAAAGGAGGAAGTAAAAGTGTTTCGAAGTTATCCTAGAGTTGGAGAAAAGAATGCAGGAAATCATCTTATTAGAAAGGTACTGTCTTTCTAGGCTCAGAGGAAACAGTGGGAAAGCTGTCACCATGTAAAGAGTTGTTTTCCTTCCACACTATACTAAGGAAATCCGTGTATGATTATAAACACGGGGAAAGAGAAGGTCATTGGTAAGAATAAACGGAATGACTGTGTAACACATCGTCTACACAAGAGCACCTCTGAGGGTGAAAGGGGGCCTATGTTAGTGATCGTCCTGCTAAGGTGATGATCGCCTTAGCAAAAAAGACTGTTTCTGGGCAATCTAGATGGATGACTAACCAACAAAAATGCACACACACACACACACACACACACACACACCCCTCACACGTTTAACGTTTTATCTTTCCTGTTTCATTGGGGAAAAAAAGATGAAGATGACAAATTGGTATTGTCAACTATTATTCCTGGTAAGTAAACAAGTTTTTTGCATACCTTTTTAAAGGAGAAAAAAATTGCTTTATTACTATAAATGAGCATATAATGTTTGGAAAGTTACTATATATACATATATGCACATATGTGTATACATGTATGTATGTGTATGTATACTATATATACATATATATACATATCTATGTAGCAAAATGAATTAAAGAGCTATTTTAACCAGCCCCGCCCCCACCCCCAAAAAAGGATGTGGAAGCCCAAAGTAGCATCAGCGAGAAACAAGGTAAGAACGGAGAATAAAATCAAGTATACTGGACTTCACACATATTGTACGCAAAAAAAAGAAATTATATTCAGAGGCAAACTGTTACACTGGCTTTAAAAATAGCTATTTTTAAGAACTACATTGAAAAGAAACTATCAAGAAAAAAGGCTGAAATAGTGAGATGGACAAATAGATATCAAAAAATTAAAACAAAAGACTGTATAAATGAGAACAGTAAATCAAACAAAATTAAATTAAGGTCAGAAACAGTAAGTATAATAAAGAGATATCATATAGTGAGGAAATAACAGGCACCCTGAATGAAGGAAATGTAGCAGTCACAATACCCAAAAGAGGAGAGCAGTTGTTTACATAAAACACCAAGTCTCATCTAAACAAAGAACACTCGGGGAAAGTACACCTCCAGAAGGGGATTTTAGTACCCTCTTCAGAAATCCGGAATAGTACAATAAACCAACCTGAATAGATAAGTAGACCCTCGAAATGTGTGAATGATTATGTGCCTGCTTCAGTGAGTCTATGAAATGTTCAAAAAGTTTAGATACTTTGCTACAAAGAACAATTTAACAAAGTACACATTTTCCAGTCTAATTTCTTTGGTGGAATCCAATAAATTAGAAATACATAATATAGTTCAAAGATATTAATAATAACCTTGTTGACCAAGCAAAAAATACATGTATGTAATATAAAGGTGACCAAATAGATTATTTTGATATCTAAAAACTTGCTCCTAAATTATTACGTATAAACAAATACTCATACTAAAAGAACTGTGCTCAGGAGGAAATAGTTGTAGAAGGCTCAATAATTAAAGAATAAAAATTAAAAATAAAAGCAATAGCACTTAAACTAAGAAACAAATAGAAAATAAATAATAAATTACACAAAAAGAAGTAAATAAAAGGGAATAAGTATAGCCAGATGTAGAAATTGATAAAATAGATTTTTTTTTTTTTTTTTTTTTTGAGACAGAGTCTCACCCTGTCACCCATGCTGGAATGCAATGGTGCGACCTCAGCTGACTGCAACCTCCACCTCGTGGGTTCAAGTGATTCTCCTGCCTTGGCCTCCCGAGTAGCTGGGATTACAGGCACCCACTACCACGCCTGGCTAATTTTTCATTTCTTTAGTAGAGACAAGGTTTCACCATGTTGGCCAGGCTGGTCTTGAATTCCTGACCTCAAGTGATCTGCTCACCTTGGCCTCCCAAAGTGCAGGGATTACACGCGTGAGCCACCGCACCCAGCGTATTCCCTGTAATTTATAGATTGTTTTTAATGTGATTATATTATTTCTTCTATTTTTGTTTTTATTTTCTATTAATCTTTACTTGTTAAATGGTTAGCCATAATTTTCCAGCCTTTCTTCTTTTACAGAAACATTCAAATGTATAAAACATCCCTTTAAGTAACACTTATCTTCATCCCACAGTTTTCATTTATCCTAATTCCTTCAGAAATGATTCTTTACTAATACTCTATCTTTGGGTCTAATCTATCCTTCACTTCCTCCTATTTTTTTTTTTTTTTTTAACTTCTTAAGGTTGTTTTCAGTTATTTGCCAATTCTTCTTAATTTTTGGTAATCTTTTATTCCTTGCTTGTTGTTTTATGCTATCTTTTATTACTTTAAATATTTCATGTCTGGATGATTTATTCACTCATTTTTAATATCTGCAGTCCTTGGGAATCTGTTTATTTTTCCTAATAACTCTCACTTATTGTAACTGAATTTCTTATGTTTTTGGTGATATCTGACTGTTAACTCATATTTAATTAAATTAATTCTTAGAAATCTGTGGAACAAAATTGGAGTTATTTACCTCCTGAAAAAAAAATGTACTTGCTTCTGTGTGGTGCCAGATTGTTGACTGACCTGACACGGTATTGGCCAGTTATTTTGGGTAAATATTGGTGTCCTAGAGAAACCAGCTGTATCCATCTGCTCAGCCTTCTTTAAACAATTAGACTGTACAGCTTAAATAGCAAAAAATCATTTTCTCATAGTTCTGGAGGCTGTGGAGTGTGAGGTCAAGGTCTGGCAGGGCCAGTTTTTGGTGAAGGCTGTCTTCTTAGCTTATAACAGCCACATTCTTTCTGTGTCCTCACAGGTAGGATGAAGTGTGGGAAGAGAGAGAGAGAGGAACAGGGATGCAAAGACAGAGAGAGGGAGAGAGAGAGGGAGAGAAAGAGAAGAGTAGTGCCCCTCACACCCTCTTGTCTCTTCTCATAAGGGATTTAATCCTATCAGATTAGGGTCCCACCCTTATAACCTCATTTAACCTTAATTACTTCCTACAGGTCCTGTTTCCAAAGACAGTCACACTCAGAGTTAGTGCTTCAATGTATGAATTTGGGGAGTGGGTGGGATACACACAATTCAATCCATAGCACCAACAGAATATTGCTGTGGGCTGAAGCTTCATGTTTTAATCTCGGTGCTGAAACTCATCTATGTCTCAAAGACAATCTTGAGTTTAGCATTTACTGACTACTTTCCATTCTCTTAGTTTACTTTTTTGTTGTTGTTTGCTTTCTTTTCTCCCCTGGGACATTTACTTCACATCTTTATGAGCCTAGATATGCTATAAAGAGTATGTTTTTGCAGTGTATTCAAGAACTAATTATATTGTGATGGAAGTGCCTTTGAGAATATTTTGTTGATAGCACCGCTGGCAGAAGAAGAGTTATAGGCTGTTGAAAGCTTAAAGGATGCATATGCAAGTCTAACTTAAACTGTTGCTGTCTGATGTGGAATGTTATTCATAGTCCAGTCCATTTTGCTCATCTATTCTATAAGCATTGTAGTGATCCTTAATTTTGTAGTCACTAATCATTCAGAAAATATGATAAAAGTTACCAAACTCATCTCCATAAAAACATGCAAATGCATATGTGACTAATATTTTGCATGTAATTTCACAAAAGTTGCAGGACACTTGAAGCCCATCTGTGTACCCTTTATGGTTCCAGGTCAAAAGACACTAGATGGGAAAACTAATGAAGTTTATAAAATTATCGTGAGTGATGAACTTAAAGAAGATGTAGGGTTAGTATGTAGAAGGGAATAATAAACTTGTTACCCTCAGATTCTATCAAGGGTTTCTTGAAAGGCAAAGTAGAGTTCAGCAACAGTTTGGATTCTTTACTTATGAAATCATATAAGTTGGATCGGCTTTACTATATATGATAATGTTTTCAGGAAAGAACAATTTTATCTCCCCTGTTTTAGGCAAGTAAGAATCAAAGTCATTCATATGCCAAACCAGATTTTAATACCGAGACTCAAAACTGTATAGTGTTGGCATTTAAGGGACTGATTTGAGGAGTAAATCAGGGAGAAAAAAAAAATCTACGATAGTTCGCTGGATATCCTAATGGATACCCTTCCATTTAGCCAAAACCATGGTGCTATCATCAGAAGGAAGGTAAGTACTTCTTCGTCAAGGGCTTCGATAATGGAGGCAGCAGGAAATAGATCGATGCATAACAGAACAGGTTGCAGAAATCACTAAGCCAGCACTCGTTATGTGTGGCCAGGAGGCTCTAGTATCAAAGTCAGGGAAGGAAAAGTAAAGTGGATGCCAGAGTGCTGTGAGAGCATCCAAAGGGTCCCTTAGTACAACAGCACCTTAGTTAGCTCAGTCATGGGAACAATTGCCATAAATGAGTATCAATTTCTATTTACAGATTTTTGAATCAGGGGTGTATTGTAAGGAACCTGCAATTATGAGACTATAGCTTGTGAGTGACTTATTGCTCATGTAAATTATAGTACATTCAAGACTGTCTCTTGAATTTACTTGTATTCCAATATGCCTTTTTAAATAGGAAAGTATTTCAAAACACAACCTGAAAGAAGGCTACGATGTCTCACTGTTAGGTGCACGGGCCTCTGGAGTTGGGATGCCAACATTCAACTCCTGGCTCCCCTACTTCATAGCTGCTTGGCTTAGGGAGATGATTGACAAAACTGAAGCAATAACTATGAGTAGCAGATGCATTTTTTTGTAATGCAAGCAGCTTTATTTTATTCTAATAATCAATCAATGACCAAATAACATTACCAGGTCAATGATACTAATTATATGAAAAATACAATTATAAATCTAAGCACGATGAATTTTGAGGAATTTTCATGTAACACGCAGAATTCAGTCATCTTGCAGTGAATTTTCAAGCAAATGGACTCCATTATGTTATCTTAATATTATAGGTGACAAAAAGACCCCGGCAGGGTTAGGCTCTGTCAATGTGTATATACCTACTCTAGATGCCTCGATGCTAATTTTACTGAAACCACTTTTGCAAAAATTATAACGATGAGAAAATTATGACAGTGAAAAAGATCTGACCTAACAGACTCCATCTTGCCTTAACCTCCAAACTGCCCTTGTTCATTCCAGGGCATGAGCTGAGCTACCTATAGGAAGAATTTAGTTTATAGTTTAACTTTGAAACAACGATGGTAGCTCTTTACAAACACAAAGGGAGCAGACAGCCTTTGTAAAACTAACAAATTAGCCTGGGACTAGACAGTCGGTGTAAAACTAACAAATTACCCACAAGATTAGAAATTATGGTTTAGGAGTCATGCAGCCAGAGGCTACAAGATTCCTAACCTCAATTGCTTCTATGGATGACATCACTATTATAAAATCTAATATTAGTGTTTGAGATATTTTTCAGACCTTGCATTCTGATGCACCAGCTGGTGCTAACCAGGCTGGTAATCTGGCTCTACTAGCTCTGGGATCTCACCCAGGAACACATGACAGCAAGAAGAACCCACTTTGACTCCCTGTGATTTTATCTCCAACCCAACCAATCAGCACCCTCCACTCCCTAGCTCCATACCTGCCAAATGATTCCTTAAAAATCCCAGTCCCCAAATTTTGGGGAGCCTGATCTGAGTACTAATAAAATTCTAGTCTCCCATTTAGCCAGCTTTGTGCATATTAAACTCTTTCTCCATTGCAATCCTTTGTCTTGATAAATTGACTCTATGTGAGCAGCAGGCAAGAAGAATTCATTGGATCATTACAGTAGTACTGTGCTGTACATACATAGTTATATAAAAATACTTTTTGTGTTGTCTTTAATCAATAGCAAATCATCTCAAATCATAAAGCAACCATAAGACTTACAGATGAGTGACACTTTGTAGAAAACAAAATCTCTTCATTAATACTTTAAGACAATTGAAATATTCCTTTATTAAATGGAACTAAGAAAGGGTAGCCATATAAGGATTTCAGGAGCATGGAGTGGGATGTTATGGAAAGATAATATTGAGGAAATCTACCCTTACATTTGAATGATCCAAGTTATTTTTGAAGAAAGTTTGGCGACTCATCTGCCTTATGAAAATAGGAGAGCAAGAAACATTCTCTGCACAGTGTGAAGTTCCTCTGTCTTTCATATTTCTAATTCCAGGCAGCACGCTGTCTGCTCCAAAGAACAGGAAAACAAACGCCAAGCTTTAATCAGAGTGGTATGGGCTGTGTGGGGACTTTCAGATCATTTGCCCATTACTAACAATGTCATGCAGATTCCCATCAGAATATCAATGCCTAGACCTTTGCCCTTGCTGCAAAGGGAAGGTTGCAAAACACTGAAGAGCAGCAATGCTGGATTAGCTTAACGTTCCTTCTCTATGTTCAAGAAAAAAAAAAAGGAAGGTAACAATTTCAATCTAATTTAATTCTATAATGAAACTAGGAATTAGAATCTCTGTGGTGGTAAGCTAACCTTTTTCAAGGATCAGGCTTTTTTTTCCCTTCTTCTTTTTCTTTAACTGTATCTTAGTAACACTGATAGCCCAAGGGTATCCAAGGAATTGGAAAAAAGAAAAAGTCTATTAGTAAGAGAAATAGTTTAAACTCCCTTGAACCTTAAAAAGCTGCCTTTTAACAAGGATCATTATTTTTGAAATGCTAAAGCACTAGTTATTTTTAACAACAAAATCTTTGATTATTTTACTCTGTGTATTCTTTGGGAAATTGGTGAGAGATGTTTTTGTCAGAGGCCTGTGAACCAGAGCAACTCCATCTTGAATAGGAGCTGGTTAAAATGAGGCTAAAACCTACTGGGCTGCATTTCCAGATGGTTAAGGCATCCTAAGTCACAGGATCAGATAGAAGGTCAGCACAAGATACAGGTCATAAAGACCTTGCTGATAAAACAGTTTGCAGTAAAGAAGCCGGCTAAAACCCACCAAAACCAAGATGGCCGCAAGAGTAACATCTCGTCATCTTCACTGCTACACTCCCATCAGCATCATGACAGTTTACAAATGCCACAGCAATGTCAGGAAGTTACCCTATATGGTCTAAAAAAGGGGAGGCATGAATACTCCATCCCTTGTTTAGCATATCATCAAGAAATAACCACAAAAATGGGCAACCAACAGCCCGCAGGGCTGCTCTGTCTATGGACTGGCCATTCTTTTTATTCGTTTACTTTTTTAATAAACTTGCCTTCACTTTACCCTGTGGACTTGCCCTGAATTCTTTCTTGTGTGAGATTCAAGAACCGTCTCTGGAGATCTGGATCAGGACCCCTTTCCTGTAACATTTTTACAAGACTTGAAACCTCTGTTTCTCCACAGCACATAACTTTGAATTCTAATATGATTTTTTTGGATGTATTATGTCCCCTATGATGTCATATTTCTTGTCTCCCAATACTATTATTGGAGTTCTATTTCCGTTGAAATAAAATTTATTTTTTTTTCTATTGTCAAAGAAAAATTGCACCAGGCAAGTTAAACAGGAAAGGGAGACTTTATTCAAGGTTATTTTGATAGGGGAGAGAAACTGAGTTCAACTCCACTGAAAGAAACTGTCAGGAGGTTTTTAAGCACTGGCATGAATTTGTGGGAAAGTCCTGGAGGACATTAGGGTGAAGGCTGGTCACTGTGATCAAGCTATCTCTGTTTACTATTTGGTGCTTATTAGAGCTAGGCCCCTGCTCCCCATAGAGACTGGGAGATGGAAGCCATATTTTCCTTGATGATTCCTTTTCAGGGAAGGCTCCCAGGTCCTTCAGAAAGACATTCTGGTGTCATAAAATGATTGACAAGCTTTTAAAAAGAATTACATCTCAAAGGAATTTCCTTAAAGGAAAGAATTTAGAGTTTCAAGTTTTCTAAAATAAATGTACCAAGAAGAGGAAGATCAGGTGCCTGTAGTCAGAAAGAAACCTATTTAAAGTTTAGTCAAGGTAAGGGAAATGTTAAGGCCTTTTAAATTTTTAATTTAATTAATTTATCTATTTTTGAGACAGAGCCTCTCTTTGTGGCCCAGGCTGGAGTACAGTGGTGCAATTTCAGCTCACTGCAACCTCTGCCTCCCAGGTTCAAGCCATTCTCCTGCCTCGGCCTCCCAAGTAACTGGGACTACAGGCATGAACCACCACGCCTGAGTAGTTTTATATTTTTGGTGGAGATGAGGTTTTATTATGTTGGCCAGGCTGGTCTCGAACTCCTGGCCTCAAGTAATCTGTCCACCTTGGCTTCCCAAAATGCTGCGATTATAGGCGTGAGTTACCACACCAGGCCAGGCCTTCTTAATCACTATAGTCACTGTAAGATAAAAGAAATTCTGCTTCAGGTTAATATATCCACTTCTGTGTACTAAAACTTTAATTAAGATGAAGTCATTTAGGAGATGTTATAGGTTTGAGAGATAACAAATAAGCTTCCAAATATTTCAGTCCTAAATTCAAATGCTTAAAATATTTATATAATCAAATTAGATAATATATAAAACATGATATATTCTATTACTTTAACAACATATTACAGATTGTGTTTGAAGTTTGATTTTTTAATGTAGAATATCATAAATACTTCATTTATTTAATTTAGGATTTACCTTTACAATAAAATAGCATATTCACTTTACAAATTATGTAATTCAATATAAATCATGCTATATTCAGGACCATTTGTGGTTTGTTTGTTTCTAGTTAGCTACATCTGGTATGCAGCAAAGACGGTATTTCTAAATGATATACTATGAGTGTCTTATGTAATGAAAACACCATACATAAGTTTATGGTGGCTTTTAAAACTTACATGGGATTTCTTCTGCTAGTCAAACAACAAGAAGCATAGTTTAGAGACTTGGTTAAGATGACATGATCTTCTGGTGATTGAATAAAGATGTAAGAAGCTTCAGGAGTTTAAAATTTCTTACCAGATCTATTTGATCATCACAGTTTTTAGGCCATTTTTATGCTTAGATTGTATGGTTATTGTTAGATCTATGGTTATTATTGTGTTTGTATTTGGATTAATTTTTATTATTATCCTGTTCTATAAAGAATTAGAGTAATTGATGAAAAACATAGCAAATTGTGGTTTCCTTTCCATTTTTTCCCATTAAGAAGGAGAAAAGAATATGGAACTAGAACATATCTCTCTTTGGAATGCATGTCTGGAAGGACAGCTCCCCAACAATGTCCACATCTTAATCCCAAGAACCTGTGAAGATGTTACACTATAAGACAAATATAGTCTTATATACTGCATATATATATAGCATATATATAGTGTATATATATTGCATATATATATAGTATATATATTTTATATATATATAGAGAGAGAGAGAGAGAGAGTAGCTATAATTAAGATTATGGACTTTAAGATAGGAAGGTTATACTGGATGACCAAACAAGCCCAATGTCATATCATAAACCTTTAAAAGCAGAGAACTTTCTCTGGCAGAAGAGGAGATGTCGGAAAGATCCAAAGAATCCGAGGACCTCAGCTTATCCCTGCTAAAGGGAGCCCCGAAGAAGCATGGGGAGGAATGTGGGCAGCCTGTCAAAGCAAAGCAAGGAAGTGGCAAGCTCAGCCCTAGAATGTAAGGAACTGAATTTAGTCAACAATGCAAATGATCTGGTAAGGAGATTCTTCCTCTAAGCCATGAACAATGAACTAAGCCCTGATGACACCTTGATTTTAGTACTGTGAGCCCTCAAGCTACGAACCATTCTCAGTCACACCATGCCCAGGCTTCTGACCCACAGAAATGAAGGTATAATTAATGGGTATTGTTTTTAAGCACAAATTTTGGGTAATTTGTTATGGCCACAGTGGAAAACTAACATGGTAAGTATATATAACTTATCTCCACATTGTCTTTTATCTCACTTTATGAATCAACTATATTTTCAAACATTTTACACATAACAAAATACCTTGCAATGTTTTCAGTTTTCTTTCACCTCTATTGCCCTGCAAAATTAATGCACAAATTTGCTTGAGGAAAAATGATACTCAAGGTAATTTAAAATCAAATATGGGCTAGGCACAGTGGCTTAGGTCTGTAATCTCCACACTTTGGGAGGCCAATGGAGGATGATTGCTTGGGTCCAAAAGTTCAATACCAGCCTGGACAACCCTGTCCCCACAAAAAGTTTCTAAAAAATTAGCTAGGTGTAGTGGGGCATGTCTGTAGTCCCAGCTACTTGGGAGGCTGAGGCAAGGGGATAGTTTGTGTCCAGGAGTTTAAGGCTGCAATGAGCTCTGATTGTACCACCGCATTTCAGCCTGGGCAATAGAGTGAGAGTCTGTCTCTAAATAAATACATAAATATCAAATTAATCCAAATATGTATGCTTACTTTCAACAACTTCTTTTCTGTAGATTCTCAGGTGATAGTAATTTTATTCTATTATGCTGAAACTTAAAGCTTCAAATAAGAAAATAACATATTGATTTTTTGTATTCCTTTGTAGACTCAAAGATTCATCTTTATTCTTTGATCAGCTTTTTATGAGATTAATATCTCTGAAAAGCCACCTCCAAAAGATGTGAGTTTTATAAATACATTTGTATTTGTCCTGGCAGTATGCATTCCCTCACCAACTCTGCCAAAACTGATGAGAAGAAACAGCAACTGAAACATGCTGTTATGCTTAATATACAAATAATGAATCAGGAATAGGGTATTTTAAGTAACTTATGTTATCATTTAAGTCAAAGTACCACAGACTGGGTGGTTTAAACAGCAGAATTTTATTTTCTCACATTTTTTGAGTCCAGGAGGCTGTGATCAAGGTATCAGCTGAGTTAAGTTTCTTTCTTTCTTTCTTTCTTTTTTTTTTGAGACAGAGTCTTGCCCAGGCAGGAATGCAGTGGCACAATCTCAGCTCACTGCAACCTTTGCTTCCCGGGTTCAAGCGATTCTTGTGCCTCAACCATCCGAGTAGCTGGGATTACAGGCGTGCGCCACCACACCTAGCTAATTTTTGTATTTTTAATAGAGACAGGGTTTCACCATATTGTCCAGGCTGGTCTTGAACTCCTGACCTTGTGATCCACCCACCTTGGCCTCCCAAAGTGCTGGGATCACAGGTGTGAGCCACCGCATCTGGCTGAGTTGACTTCTTTTGAGACCTCCCTCCTGGGCTTGCCTATGGCCATCATCTCCCTGTGTTTTCACACGGTCTTTCTGTTATGTATGTCTGTGTTCTAATTTCCTTTCTTAAAAGGACACTAGCCATATTGGATTAGGGTCTACCCTAAATGACTTCATTTAAATTTATTCACTACTATTACAACCTTATCTCCAATTATAATCACATTTAGACACTGGAGGTTAGGATCTCAACATATAAATAGTTGAGGGACACAGTTTACCACGTAACAGGACATAATGGCAAGTTACTTTTCTATACTTCACTCAAACTAAAATTACAGCAGACACCATAAGTTCTGTATATTTAACATCTAGAACAATGACTTAAAATGCTATCCAAAGAGATACACTCAAATACACCACATACAAATCAAAATGAAATACTAAAAATAGTTCAGTTAAGCCATAGGAGAGCAGGAAAAAAATAAAGTATTAAAAGAAGAGAAACAAAACAAAATGGTAGAGTTAAACTATAAAACACTAATAGTTAAATTGCATATAAAAATACTAAACACACTAACTGAAAATGCAGATTAGCATAGTGGACTAAAAACCATTACCCAACTGTAAGCTCCCTATAAGAATTGCATTTAAAATATCATGATAAAGGCAAGTTAAAATTTAAAGGATGGCAAAGAATATTTAACACAAACAAGGAAAGAAAAGCAGGAATGGCTATATTAGTATAAGATAAAGTAGAATTTAGAAAGAAAGATCACTAGAGGCAGAAAGAGACATTATATGGTGGTAGAGGGCCATACATCAAGAAAACATAAAAATCATAAATGTATATGCATTTATACATTTATAAACAACAGACCTACAAAATATGTGAAGCAAAAGCTGATCTGCTGACATGAGAAATAGCAGAAAAATCCCACAGTTATAGTGAAGGCTTCAAGACTCATCTTTCACGAAATTGAAGAGAAAATCTAGAACTCAACAACACTGTCAACCAACAAGATCCGATCAACATTTATAAAATAATTCACTCAACAACAGCAGAATATATATGCTTTCTTTATATGTCCACAAAATATATAACAAGATATGCCATATTTTGAGCCATAAAACAAGCCTCAACAATTTTTTTAATACTAAAATCAGACACAGCATTTTCTGTACCAAAATAAAATAAAAGCAGAACTCAGTAAGAGAACGATGACAAGAAAATCTTCACATTATTGCAAACTGAACGACACACTTGTAAATAACCTTTGGATCAAAAAGGAAGTCTTAAGGAAAATTTTAAAACACAGAATGAAGATGAAAATACAGCATGCCAAAGTATGTGCAATGCAGCTAAGGCTATGAGAGGAAATTTTGTAATAATAAATGCATATATTAGTCTCAGCTCAATAATCTAAGCTACAATGTTAAGATCCTGCAAAGAGAAGAACAAAATACATTCAAAACAAGCAATAGAAATAAAATAATTAAGATACAAGCAATTTCATTGAACAGCTACAGAATATAGTCTTGTCATCAGCATGTGGAATGTTCTCCAGGATAGACCATATGTTAGGCCAGAAAAAGTCACAACAAATTAAAAAATTGAAATCATATTAAGTATCTTCTCAGACCACAATAAAATAAAATTAGAAATCAATACTAGAAACTTTGGAAACTGTACAAATACTTGGAAATTAAACAACATTTCCTGAATGACCATTGAATCAATGAAGAAACTAAGAAGAAAATTTAAAAAATTCTCAAAACAAATAAAAGTAGAAATACAACATACCAAAATGTATAAGATACCACAAATGCTGTACTAAGAGGAAAGTTCAGAGCAATAAATGCCTATATCAAAGAAGTAGAGAGATTTCAAATAAGTAGTCTAATGCTGCACCTCGGGGAACTAGAAAAGCAAGAATGAGCCAAACCAAAAATCAGTAGAAGAAAAGAAATAAGAAAGATCAGACAGATCAGAAGAAAACTAAACAAAACAGAGGCTGAAAAAACAATGCAACAGAACAACAAGGCCAGGCCCAGTGGTTCATACCTATAACAATTTGGAAGGCCGAGGAGGGCAGATCACTTGAGGTCAGGAGTTTGAGACCAGCCAACGTGGAGAAACCCCATTTCTACTAAAATACAAAAATTAGCCGGGCATGGTAGCAGTTGCCTCTCATCCCAGCTACTCAGGAGGTTGAAGCACAAGAATCGCTTGGAGCCGGGAGGCAGAGGTTGCAGTGAGCTGAGATCATGCCACTGCACTCCAGCCTGGGAGACAGAGCAAGACTCCATCTCAAAAAGAAAAAAAATTTTTAAATTTAAAAACTTTAAAGAAAATTAGCTGGACATGGTGTTGCACTCCTCTGGTATCAGCTACTTGGGAGGCTGAGGTGGGAGAATCGCTTGAGCTCAGGAGGTTGAGGCTTCAGGAAGCTGAGAGTGTGCCACTGCATTCCAGCCTGGGTGACAGAGTGAGATCCTGTCTTTATTTAAAAAAAGAAAATCAACAAAACAAAAAGTCAGTTGTTTGAAGAGATAAACAAAAGCAAAGCACCATTAACTAGACTAAGAAAAAAGTGAGAAGAGCCAAATAAATAAAATTCAAAACAAAAAATGAGACATTAAAACTGATACCATAGAAATATAAAGGATCAGTAGAGACTGCGATGATCAACTATTCGCTGTTAAATTTGAAAACCTAGAGTAAACGGGTAAGTTTTGGGACACATAGAACCTACTAAGATTGAACCAGGAAGAAATAGAAAACTTGAACGGAACAATAACACCTAACAAGATTGAGTCAGTAATGAAAAGTCTCCTAAAACAAGAACAAAAAATTCCCTAAGGACCAGATGGCCTTACTCCTGCATTCTGCAAAGCTTATAGAGAACAAATACCATTTCTTCCTAAACTATTCCAAAATATTGAAGAGGAGGGAATTCTCCCTACTCATTCTACAAGGGCAGCATTACCAAAACCAGATAAGGACAAAATCAAAAAAACCAAAAAGGCAGTATCTGTGAAGAACATATATGTAAAAATCGTCAACAAAATATTAACAAACCAAATCCAACAGCACAACAAAAAGATTATACACCATGATAGAGGGATTCATCCTTAGGGATATAAGGATGGCCCAGCACACACAATTCAATAAATGTGATCCATCACATCAACAGAGTGAAGAACAAAAACTATATGATCATCTCAATAGATGCAGAGAAAGCACTTAATACAACTCAACATCGCTTTTTGATGAACAAAACCAAAGCAAAAAAACAACCTCTTAACAAATTAGATATGAAAGGAAACGATCTCAACAAAATACAGGTCATATATGACAAGCCCAAAGCTAGTATCATACTAAATGCAGGAAAACTAAAAGCTTTTTCTTTAAGAACTGGAAAAACACAAGGATGATCACTTTCACCACTCTTATTCAACATGGTACTCGAAATCCTAGCCAGAGCTATCAAGCAAGGGACAGAAACAAAAAGCATCCAAATTGAAAAGAAGGAATTCAAATGATCTGTTTGCAGATGACATGATGTTATATGTAGACTATACCAAAAAACCTCTTAGAACTGATAAATAAATTGAGTAAAGTGGCAATACTACAAATTAACACATGAAAATTAGTAGTGCTTCTATGTATCAATAACAACTGAAAAAATAAGAAAGCAATCCCATTTATAACAGCTATAAAACCAATCTAATAAAATTAATCAAACATATAAAAAAACTCTACAGTGAAAATTACAAAACACTGATGAAAGAAATTGAAGAGGACACAAAAAATAGAAAGCCATCCTATTTAATGGATTGGAAGAATTAATATTGTTAAACTGACTAGCTATACTACCCAAAGCATCCTAGAAACTCAATGCAATCCATATCAAAATACCAATGACATTCTTAACTGATTGAAAAATAAAAAATCCTAGAATTTTTATGGAACCACAAAAGGCCCCAAATAACTATGAAGGGAGAATAACTGGATTTCTCTGAATGGTTCTAAGTTGTAAACAAAGGCAAAAATCAAGGAAGCTGGAAGTTAATGTTCATATCTTGGCTGTTTTGAACCCAACTAATGGTAGATTATGGTTTGGCTTCTTCCAATGGTTGCTGATGGTGTGGTCCCGAGTTCTATTTTTATCTATGATCTGGCCATTGTCCATTTGTGTATTCAGTTTCTCATACCCGCTGTCCATCATTTTCTCATATTATAGAAAAACCCTTTCCTTCGCTTCTAGGATGCCACAACCCTCCTGGGTGTACTTTTGATCCCTTTTAACCTTCTCCATGGGAAAATTCTTTCTCTGCCTGTTAATTTAATTTTGCTATGAGCCAAATGGCTCATCATGGCTTGGAACCTTCTTCTCTTTAGCTTCATCTCAAATTCTTTTTATTGAATTCTGTTCCAGCAGACTGAGTTGCACAAAGTTGCAGCTAACTTGAAACATCTTTCTCATCCTCTGAGTCTCTACCTCCTCTTTATTTGAAAATCTCAGTTTAGATATCATCTCCTCCAGAAAACTTTCTGTGAACCTGCAAAATGCCCACGAGCTGTCATAGTCCCCACTCTTAGGACACTGCCTTTCAAATATTTATGTCATTGTATTTGTCATTATCTATTAACTTATATTTTCTTCCTCAAACTCTAAGCACCTCTGGGAAGAGTCACCAGTATAGTGCTCTGTACAGCAGACAGCCAATAAGTATTTGTTGCAATAATAATTTGATCCAGAACAGAATAAAATAAACTAAAGCAAAGTTCCAGAGGTTTGTAGAATCCTTTGTCAGCTGGAGACGGTGGGAGAAGGTGCACTTCATAGAAAGCTTGCTTTCTAAGCTTATGGACACTCATCATCAATTAGATGGAAACTAGACATTTAAATCTTTGAAATATAAAGCAAATGACTTTATATGATTTTTGAAATGTGGAACCAAATTATAAGGCAGGTACGTGGTGTGCCCTGAGGCCAAGTTGAAAACCAAGGAGAGCTGAGAGGGCCACCAAGGCACCTGCTCTTCTGGCTTACGCTCCCTTTGGTTTTCTAACCATAAAGACCTGCCAAAATTAAAGGCTCACGATAAGCACTGTTTACCAAATTTATTTTACAATACATATTTACAGACAGACAGATAGACTAATGTATTACATATAACAATATAGCGGTATCAACAAGGGAAAGCAATACCTGTCTTCCATCTCAAAACTGTTTCTAAATGATTCTCAAAGAAAAAGACCCAGGGATCAGTGGAGAAATAGCTAATTCTAGGATTGGGGCAGGAAATATATGAGATAAGCATGGAACATCTTGTATCTCTGAAAAGTAGGAAAGTGCTAAAAAACATTCCTGCAATTATGGATGTTACGTCAAAGACAGGAGCCAAACGAAAGAGCTTCCAATGGTCAGTGGGAAAAATCTGAGTTAGAAAATGGATAAAGTCATATTGGATCAGAATACAGAATATAAAATAAATATCAGGCATACTGATATAAATTATTATGTAAGTAAATGAAGAGAAAGGACAAATTTCTCCTGCAGAATAATTTAAATAATGTATGTAGATACTACACCCTCAGTGGGGAATCACAAATCCTCACCACCTCTGCGTAGTCTGTGCATTGTGACTGCTTTCTAAAGAGTAGAGAATGAAGGAGGGAGGAAGAGAGTAACTAACTTCACAGTGAAAAATCCTGATGGACACTACCCAGCCAGGGGGGCAAGAACATCCAGTGATAAACCCTGTTGATAGTACGTACCCTTGAGATGACGTAGTGAAAATGATACTTTATCTCTGGGCTCTTCCTGCCCCAAACCCATAATCCCAGTCTAATCATGACACCCAAAAAGACAAATTTTAATAGAGAAGGGTCCTACAGAATACTCGACCAGTACTCCTCAAAACTGACAATGTCATTAAAAGCTAGGAAAGTCTGTGAAACTGTCACAGCCAAGAAGGTCTAAGGAGACATGAAAACAAAATAGACTATTCTGTACGGTATCCTAGAGAAGAATATTCTGTATAGTATCCTGGGTAAAATAGAAAATCTGAATATAGATTTTAGGTAATAGTAATGTATCGATATTAGTTCATTAATGATAAAAAATAAAAATTCTAATATGTTAATAATAGGGGAAACTATATGGGGAGTACATGAGAACTCTCTGTACTATCTTCTCAACTTTCTGTAAATCTAAAACTGTTCTGAAAAACAGAGTTTACCAAAACTAAGTACATAAACACAGTGGTCAATTCAAAACACGACACACACATGCACACACCCGAGAAGGTCAGCACTCTGCCCTGCCATGGTGCCTTTCTTTCCTCTTGGTGCTTTACACTGACAATAGACTGTTTAGCATCTCAGTATGTGCCATATTGGTTGCCAGTGGTGTTGGGCCATGGACTCAGCTGGTTCGGGGATGTAATTAATAGGTGTTGCTCTGAAGTTCTAGCTTTTGGCTACTCACAAAATGCTTCATTCCAAAGTGGGAAAGTAGAGATTTTCATATCTGAACTTTTAAGTACAAACTAGCATTTTATTTCAATAGAAAGTTGTGCCAGTTTTTTGGTAAAACATATAGCAGATAATCAGTATTGTTTTCTATAATGATTTTAATTTGAGGAAATATTAGTGTGAAAAGTGTTTGTCATCCATTAATTGCATACATGAGTAAATGCTTTTTTTGAAGTAATCAGTCTTCATTATCACAAAGGATGTTTGTCACTTGTAATTTACATATACCTTTCTGTTTGCTGCACACAAGTTATTAAGCGAATACTGTTCTAAATATGTATTCATATGTAAATAATGTCATTCCATTCTCATGTTAAAGTAGCCATGCTTGTGTTACAATGTGGATTATCCAACACAGAAAAAGGAAATATCTGATGATTTTAAAATGTCAAGAAGTGAAAAGAAGTAATTATGTTGCTTAGGTACAAGACATTCCCTATTTATTATTTTTCCCTTGCTTAAAAATATCTTCATATATAAAATTAGTCATCTTTTATTCAACAATTTCAATATTCTTTCTTAACACTGTCATTAAGATAATTATATTTATGTCCTTGTTGTCCCAAGCTAATAATCACAATACATAAAACAGAAAATGAAAACAAGTATGTGTGTAATTTTTTAATTCAAGATTCCTTGTGTTTAACCTTACAATATATTTAAAAAGTGAGGAATGTTTTCAAAAGGTCTCAGAAATACATTATTCTGCTATCTGTTAACTATACCAGATAATTTAGGAACGTTATTAGAAAATAACTGCCTCCATATTTTGCTGACAGGCAGCCAATCATCTATAAATTACAGTAACTCACTCATTAGCACCCCTTCAAGGCATTTGTTTCACAAACATTTATCAATGTTTAAAAGAACAAAATAAAAATTAATAAAATACATGTATAAATACCTTATAATAGAAAAATTAGAAAAGAGATGATTGAGATGAAAATTATAAGTAATTGATTTTTAAAAATATGTTGTTAAGTCAGTCCTCATCCTGCATTTTAAATTTCTTATCCAGGAAAATCATTTTTGACAATGTATCCTGACAAGGCATTTGCATATTGTATCCTGACAGGCATATCCTGTATATCTATATCCTGCATATCCATACAGGATAGTGTATCCTGACAAGGCAGAGCCCAGCCAAGGAGCCAGGCAATATGGGGCCTGTAAAGCAGAGGCAGGCATGGAAACGGGGACACCCCAGCAAAGGGAGGTCAAGGCAGAGATGTTTATCAGGACCCTAATGGAAAACAGCACTTCAGGGCCTTTGAACCAGTACAAGTCACCGAGTCAGTAACAAAGTCGGCCCTCGGATTTCAGTTTAGAGTGTGAACCCATCCACACCACAGTCATGGGCTCAGAAACCCACAGGCCCTGGAAGTCAAGGGAAGAGCATATCTATTTCACATGAGGAACTGAAAAGACTCAAATACTAGAAAAACAAGCGGAACGAACTCAGGAAATTCCCAGTACCTGAAAGGGTAAAGCGAGGCAGAGGGAGAGCTCACAGGGAGTGGCTCTGGTTCTAGGCAGGAAGTTGACTCCAGGTTGACTGTCTGGTGTGTGTTTTCTAGAATCCCTGAACAGTCTCGGCTTAAAAAGGTGAGGCAGAAAAGCCCACAACCAAGCAGAGCACCACAAAAGGGAAGCAGGGCTCGCACACTGCAAAGTAATAACGTTCCTAATTCCCTGCATCACCCCACGGGCTGATTACAACAGGGAGAAACTGTGGAGCTCAACCACATTGCCCAGATTAACCCACCCAAGAGAAATTGGTATTGTATATCTTTTCTTCTCAGAGGTTTATCTTCTCTTAGAAGTAAAACTCTTCCTAAAGCCAAGCTCCTGGATGATGAACGGTAACTTGTTCATTGTGCTCCACTATATGATCTCTTTCCTTTTTTGTTTGTATCTACAAACAAAATAAATTGAAGAGTAATTTTTTGTGAAGAGTGACTCATACCACAGGACTAAAGCAATTCAAATCATCTAGAAGGCACTGAAGATAACAAATCATAGGATATTCTCTGTGCTGGAACAAAACTTTTTAGCTATTTTCAGATAACACATTTTAAAATTTCTAACAAACTGTTGAGATGGAAGACAAGTAGTGCTTGCCCTTCACAAAGACACATATTTTTTTTGTCTGTAATAAGCATGATGAAATAAACCTGGTACATAGAGTGCTTATTGTGAGCCTTCAATTTTGGCAGATCCTATGGTTAGAAAACCCAAGAAGGGTAGGTGCCCTAAACCAGAGGGCAGGTGCCTTGCTGGCCCTGTCAGCTCTTCTTGGTCCTCAACATGGCCTCAGGGCTCACCACATACCTGCCTTCTTATTTGGTCACATGTTTCAAAAATAGTATTAAGTCATTTGCTTTCCATTTCAATGGTTTAAACATCAGGTTTTCCATCTCATCGATGACAAGCTTCCACACACTTAGGAAAGAAAGCTTTCTGTGAAGTGCACCGACTCCCACCCTCCTGGAGCTCACAAAGGATTCTGCAAACCTCTGAAGCTTTGTTCTAATTTCTCATATTCTGTTCCAGATCAAATCATTATTGCAATAAATACTTATTGGCTGTCTGCTGTACAGGGCACCATACTGGTAACTTTCCTAGAGGTGTTTGGAGTTTGGAGGAAATATATGTTAACAGACAATGACAAATACAATAAGATAAATATCTTTAAAAGCAATGTCCTAAGAATGGCGACTATGAAAGCTCACACGCTTTTTTAGGGTTTGCAGAAAGCTTTGTGGAGGAGGTGATATCTAAGGTTTTAAATCTCTAAAATAGGTTTTAAAAAAAGAGGAGATAGTTACTCAGATGGAGGATGAGAAAGATGTTTCAAGTCAGCTGAAACTTTCTATAGTTTAGTCTGGCTGGGACACAGAATTCAATACAAAGAATTTGAGATGAAGGTACAGAGAAGAAGCTTCTAAGCCATCATTAGCCATTTGGCTCACAGCAAAATTAAATTAATAGGCAGAGAAAGGATTCCCCCACGAAGGAGAAGGTAAAAAGGGATCAGAAGTATGCCCAAGAGGGTTATGGTAGAGGAAGTGAAGGAATGTGTTTTTCCAGAATGTGAGAAAATGATGGATAGCAGGTGTCAGAAACTGAATACACAAATGGACAATGGCCAGATCATAGATAAAAATAGAACTCAGACACACCGGCAGCAATCCTTAGAGGAAACCGAACCATAATCTCTTCAGCAGTTCGTCTAAAGCAGTCAGGACATGAACAGTAACTACCAGCCTCCCTGATTTTTGCCTATATTTCCAACTTAGAACCAATCAGAGAAATTCAAATATTCTTCCCTTGGCCAATTATATAAGATGACCCACTTCTACTTAGCCCACCAACAGCTTTCCCAGAGCCATAGTCTCCAATTAGTGCACACGTGAAGTCTTCCTTTTTTAAATTTTTTTAATTTTTATTTTTTTACTATCTGGGTAATTTATAAAGAACAGAAATTTATTTTCTCACAGTTCTAGAAGCTGGGAAGTCCAAGATCAAAATGCTAGCTGGTTTGGTTATCTGGTGAGGGCTGCTCTTTGCTTCCAGTGTGGCCCAGACCCCCTTGTTCTGTCTTGACCCTTTCCTTAGAAAGCAAAGCATAGTAATTAAGGCATGAACTTCATACTCAGCCTGCATTCAAAATTCCAGCTCCACCACTTGCTAGATATGTTCCTTTAAGAAAGTCATTTAGTATCTCTGTTCCTTGGTATCTCTCACCTGTAAAATGGGGATAATAATAGCACTCGCATTTGAAGTTGTTTTGAAGTTTAATTTCTATTTGTAAAAGCATGTAGTGCCTGGAACATATTAATTGCTGTGCAAGTCCTTCTTTAAGAAATAAAATCATTCCCATCTTATATCTCTAAGTTTATATCTTATAAACTCGTATCTCCAAACTGGACAAATCTTCCAGAAAACATTGCGGTTGTTCCTATATCTATGAAACAGGTTACATTGAATAGAAACTTCTACAGTAATGGAGAAGCACTAGGATCACATCTCGGAGGTTTCCTTGAAAGCTACTTTCCTCCATCTCCATAGGAAGTTGCCTTCAGCTTCCCCAGCAGGTGTTGTGGGAGGGAGTGAGGGAACCTTTAAAAGGGTAGGAAGAACACTATGGGAAATGCCCTGGGATTTTTCATTATTAAGTACATACATGCTGATGAGAATAGTGTCCAGTTGTTATGATCACTGATGTACTAGACGCTGATGCAACGCTGATGCAGTTCTGAGTGGCCTCCCAAGTCTTTGAGATTACTTTTCTAAAGTCGCCTGTGTGGTGATTTCATATCCTCAGATGAATGACAAATTTGAACCAGGATTCTCTATTTCCAGCATGCTCATTAGGCTCCACTATCTTTTCTAATCTATAGAAAGACACAAACACCAGGCTGCCCTTCGTGCTGCATTTGTTCGCTCTGTAAATGGCATCAAGAAGGCGTCAGGTTGCCCTTGCACAGACCTGCCAGTCACTCCTGAGCCTACGTCTTCACATCCAGTAACTTTCTCAAAATGCTTTTCAACTCAACTTAATGTTTCTCCAATTCTTCCATTTCTTGTTTTGTCAAGGCCACTACCTTGATCCAAGCCACCACCATCTCTCACCATCACAGCTCCTGTGTTCATACTCCTGCTCCAATTTCTCCACTAACAATCAGAATATTTTAAAAATCAAATTTCACCTTGTTCCTTCTCTGCTTAATACCTTTAAGAGCTCTCTATTATCTCTTAGCATGAAGTACATTACTACCCTTTGCTTATCCTAAATAATAGCCTTCAAAACCTGGCCCCTGCTTTCAGCACAGGTCTCTTACTGTTATTGCATTTCTGCCTCAAGGACTTGGCATAAGTGGTTCTTCATTTCTGAAGTGACCTCCTTGACTTTGTCTAATTAACTCTTTTCAACATTTCAATGTTCACTCAAATGCCGCTTTCAGCAAGAAGACTTGCACCTCATTCTTTTACTCAACATGACTTATTACAACTGCGGTATAACAATTTATCTGCCATGCGTGTTTGATGCCTGTCTCTTCTTCTAGACTATTAGCCCCTGAGAGTCACATCTAACCTGGACCGGGTATTTTTAAAAGGCTTGTTGTATAAATAAGAGAAGGTTATGGAGAAGAAAGAAGGATTTGGACAGAGAGACGATGACACATCATGGAACGGTGTTAAGGGTCTGCTTTAGGCTGGAGCATAATTTAGAATGACATCTGCAGGGTGTGGCAGTTGAGACAAGTGAGGAAGGGTTGAGTGAGTGAGTGTACTGGAGCAATAACAGAGCAAGATAGTTAAAAATCTGTCAACAAATACTAAATTGATGGAGCACGGGATTTAAGAAAAATGAATAGCTAAGAAAAAAATCTGTTTCTGGTCTCATACATTTTTGACTTAGTAGTATATGTAGATACATACATTTGGTGGAGAAACTTTAAATTTTATTTCAAGTTAGACCAGAGCAGATAAAACTGTTGAAGAAAAAGTGATAACATCTCTGTTTTTGAGACTGTATTTTAAACATCTATTGATCCAATACAGAAATAAGTATAGTAAAATCAATAAGAAAATAAAATTGCTCACAAAGGAGATAATGATGATTAGATTACCTATTTACCTACAGACTGGTTGATTAATATAAACTCATTATTAAAGTTGTAGATACAGACACTACTAATCTTTTTTTTCCTCTCAAATAGTATTTTGTAAATAAATAGATATAAATAGTGTAATTTACTTTCAGGTTGTCATTTCCAAAATGATATGCATAAAAACAAATTATTTAAAAGACCACTCTGGTCAATGTTAGATTAAAATTCTATTAATTGCCTACACCAATGATATTTTATTTAATACTAAGAAAATGCTCAATTGGTTATCAAATTATTTAGGTATTTATGGTTAGGAAACTAATTTTACTAGAACAGCTGATGTTGTACATTCATTTAAGAGAGCCATAGGACAAGTAAACACTCTGCCAGATGTTTTGTGTCAAAGCAACTGGGTTTTGTTTTAGCTGAGCCCAGCAACTCTTCCAGGGTGTCCTGGGAGATGACATCTCATGTAGGGCAATATATGAAATCAGGTGTTGAGCACAGAGGGAGTACAATTTACTATAAACAGTTTTAACAGTCTCAGCAAAAAAATCTGTCTCATGAAGAGAAAAAAATTCAACCAACCTCTCCTTGCAAAAGAGGGTGTTAATAACTTCAGAAGATAAATGCTTGCCTTTCTTTAGATTTCATGCCATTTTTGTGCAGGCTTTGGGAGATTTATAAATGGGATTTTAAACTCACTTTTTGCATCTTGATGTCAGAACCCTTAAGCCCCTCTCCTAGAGTCACACATCTACATTGTGGGGCAGGGAGGAAGGAACATGGCTAATCTATATGACTGTTTAAATTGTCCAACAGCACTGAGGAAATAATTTTGTAGATTTCCTTTTCCATCCCTTTCATTTGTATGATCTTCCTGCTCTAATGTTCCCTACTTCAATTTCAGGAAAATGCCTGAAAACTGACATCTATCCAGAACATGAAAGCACCTCAGGCAGTCAAGCTATCAAGCTGTTTACATGGTGACAGTAGCTATCCAAATACCACAAAAAAAGCTATCATAAGTTATTGTGTCATGCTGTAATTCTACTTTTTGTGGGGGCATTGAGCAATCTGGCAAGAAAATCACAAGAGATAATAACATATTTATGTTACTCAGTCTGGCTCAAAATTACAGCTGGCAGTTAGTAATATCTTAGCTCATTTGTGTAACTCTTTCTGGAACTCTCCAAACTCACAGCTGTAGCAGTAGTAAAGTAAAAAATGTACCCACAAATTAATTTCCTAAACATTTCGGAAGATTGGAGACTCAGAGTAAAATGAGCAAGAAAATTTTTTTAAATTGCATATTTTGAGTTACTGACAATAATGTTATATGTATCAATGTAATCTCTCTCCAAATAACCTCTGTTCATAGTCTAAGTGAGAAGGAATTTTAAAGTTTATTCAGAAAGAATGTAGACAAGTGTTCAGGTGTACGTTTTAGTATAACATTATTTTCTCTTTAGGAATATACAGAAAATTATCAGGAAAGAAGGAACAGACTAATCCTTAAGCTGTTTCTGTAGCACAGAGAAAAGGCAGCAATTCATAGGCCTGATCTGTGTATATAAGGTTCATAAAGGATTGTTAAAGGTTAAATTGTGTACCCAAAAAGATATGTTTAATCCTGCACTTGGGAATGTGATCTTATTTGGAAATAGGGTCTTTGCAGATGTAATCAAGTTAAGATGAGGCCATTAGTGTGGACCCTAATTTAATAAAACTAATGTCCTTATAAGAAGAGAAGAGAGTTCTTCATTTCTGAAGTGACCTCCTTGACTTTGTCTAATTAACTCTTTTCAACATTTCAATGTTCACTCAAATGCCGCTTTCAGCAAGAAGACTTGCACCTCATTCTTTTACTCAACATGACTTATTACAACTGCAGTATAACAATTTATCTGCCATGCGTGTTTGATGCCTGTCTCTTCTTCTAGACTATTAGCCCCTGAGAGTCACATCTAACCTGGACCGGGTATTTTTAAAAGGCTTGTTGTATAAATAAGAGAAGGTTATGGAGAAGAAAGAAGGATTTGGACAGAGAGGCGATGACACATCATGGAACGGTGTTAGGGGTCTGCTTTAGGCTGGAGCATAATTTAGAATGACATCTGCAGGGTGTGGCAGTTGAGACAAGTGAGGAAGGGTTGAGTGAGTGAGTGTACTGGAGCAATAACAGAGCAAGATAGTTAAAAATCTGTCAACAAATACTAAATTGATGGAGCACGGGATTTAAGAAAAATGAATAGCTAAGAAAAAAATCTGTTTCTGGTCTCATACATTTTTGACTTAGTAGTATATGTAGATACATACATTTGGTGGAGAAACTTTAAATTTTATTTCAAGTTAGACCAGAGCAGATAAAACTGTTGAAGAAAAAGTGATAACATCTCTGTTTTTGAGACTGTATTTTAAACATCTATTGATCCAATACAGAAATAAGTATAGTAAAATCAATAAGAAAATAAAATTGCTCACAAAGGAGATAATGATGATTAGATTACCTATTTACCTACAGACTGGTTGATTAATATAAACTCATTATTAAAGTTGTAGATACAGACACTACTAATCTTTTTTTTCCTCTCAAATAGTATTTTGTAAATAAATAGATATAAATAGTGTAATTTACTTTCAGGTTGTCATTTCCAAAATGATATGCATAAAAACAAATTATTTAAAAGACCACTCTGGTCAATGTTAGATTAAAATTCTATTAATTGCCTACACCAATGATATTTTATTTAATACTAAGAAAATGCTCAATTGGTTATCAAATTATTTAGGTATTTATGGTTAGGAAACTAATTTTACTAGAACAGCTGATGTTGTACATTCATTTAAGAGAGCCATAGGACAAGTAAACACTCTGCCAGATGTTTTGTGTCAAAGCAACTGGGTTTTGTTTTAGCTGAGCCCAGCAACTCTTCCAGGGTGTCCTGGGAGATGACATCTCATGTAGGGCAATATATGAAATCAGGTGTTGAGCACAGAGGGAGTACAATTTACTATAAACAGTTTTAACAGTCTCAGCAAAAAAATCTGTCTCATGAAGAGAAAAAAATTCAACCAACCTCTCCTTGCAAAAGAGGGTGTTAATAACTTCAGAAGATAAATGCTTGCCTTTCTTTAGATTTCATGCCATTTTTGTGCAGGCTTTGGGAGATTTATAAATGGGATTTTAAACTCACTTTTTGCATCTTGATGTCAGAACCCTTAAGCCCCTCTCCTAGAGTCACACATCTACATTGTGGGGCAGGGAGGAAGGAACATGGCTAATCTATATGACTGTTTAAATTGTCCAACAGCACTGAGGAAATAATTTTGTAGATTTCCTTTTCCATCCCTTTCATTTGTATGATCTTCCTGCTCTAATGTTCCCTACTTCAATTTCAGGAAAATGCCTGAAAACTGACATCTATCCAGAACATGAAAGCACCTCAGGCAGTCAAGCTATCAAGCTGTTTACATGGTGACAGTAGCTATCCAAATACCACAAAAAAAGCTATCATAAGTTATTGTGTCATGCTGTAATTCTACTTTTTGTGGGGGCATTGAGCAATCTGGCAAGAAAATCACAAGAGATAATAACATATTTATGTTACTCAGTCTGGCTCAAAATTACAGCTGGCAGTTAGTAATATCTTAGCTCATTTGTGTAACTCTTTCTGGAACTCTCCAAACTCACAGCTGTAGCAGTAGTAAAGTAAAAAATGTACCCACAAATTAATTTCCTAAACATTTCGGAAGATTGGAGACTCAGAGTAAAATGAGCAAGAAAATTTTTTTTAATTGCATATTTTGAGTTACTGACAATAATGTTATATGTATCAATGTAATCTCTCTCCAAATAACCTCTGTTCATAGTCTAAGTGAGAAGGAATTTTAAAGTTTATTCAGAAAGAATGTAGACAAGTGTTCAGGTGTACGTTTTAGTATAACATTATTTTCTCTTTAGGAATATACAGAAAATTATCAGGAAAGAAGGAACAGACTAATCCTTAAGCTGTTTCTGTAGCACAGAGAAAAGGCAGCAATTCATAGGCCTGATCTGTGTATATAAGGTTCATAAAGGATTGTTATAGGTTAAATTGTGTACCCAAAAAGATATGTTTAATCCTGCACTTGGGAATGTGATCTTATTTGGAAATAGGGTCTTTGCAGATGTAATCAAGTTAAGATGAGGCCATTAGTGTGGACCCTAATTTAATAAAACTAATGTCCTTATAAGAAGAGAAGAGACAACCAGATATGCACAGAAGTTGACGTGCAGATACATGGGGAGAACACCAGATGACAACCAAGGCAGAGATTGAAATGACGCATCCACAAACCAACAAACACCCATGACTGCTACAACATCAGAAGCAAGAGAAAGGCCTGGAATAGACTCTCCTGGAGCCGTCAGGCAGTTTAATTCACGGCCCTGAAGACACCTCAATTTTGGGCATCTCACCTCCAAAACTGAGAGAATTTCTGTTCTTTTTAGCTACCTGGTTTGTGAAGATTTGTTTTGGCAACTTTAGGAAATATGAACAGGGTGTGTCCTTAGAAGCAACACTCATAGGAAGTTAGAACAGCAGAATGGACAAGGAGAAAAGAAATGGAATACAGCCACCACAGGGGCTCAGCCAATCCCACGAGGAGCGCTGGGGCTGCAACGGCCCTTCAAAGTTGCCCCAGTGGAGGACAGGCAGCTAGGCCTTGTAACCCTGAGCACTCCCTGGATGTGGGCTACACCAGCATGTTAATCTTCCAGCCCAGAATAATGCCCAGAAACTATATCATACTGAAACATTTTGACACATACATTTTTTCAAGGTAATTTTGTTGTTATTTGTGACTCTCAGATGTCAACAGATAATTGAGGAATCCATCTCTAGGCCCATATCTTAAGTGTGATCCTTCAGACCCCACCGTGAGCAATAAGGCTGTACCTGGCAGATCTCACAAGGGACGCTGCCCTCGGCACAGGAGACTCCACGCACAGCCAGTGCATTGTTGCTTCCAGAGGGAGTTGCAGTCAAGGATCAGCCCCATCCCAACTCCACCCTCCCCATTGCCACCCCCATCCCAAGACCTCCGTGTCAGAATTGGCCTCTGCTGAGATTGCCTTATTCAGGAGACTTGAAGATACCTTTCTCCACTAGACCTCAGTACTCAGGAGTTTTTCCCTCCTAGTGCTTCTCCCTTCCTTTTGTGTAGCCTCAGGGTCCATAAAATGTTAGGGGCTTTTGTCTGGTGCTCTCTCAGCCCCAAAAGGGAGACGATCTCCATCTGCATGGGCACACCTGACTCACACACTGGTGCAGTCACATAGGTGAAAATGAAACACAAGAATATCTTGTTTCAGGCCTCCTGCTTATACGATTGCAGTGAGTAAGGGCTTGACCATTACTTTCAGTTTGGCTCTTTTTTTTTTTTTTAACCTGGTCAATTTTTTTTAATTGGCACACAGATTTATGGAGTACATAGTGATGCTTCGATGCATATAATGTATAGTGATTAAATCAGGGTAATTAGCATATCATCATCTCAAACATTTATTCTTTGTGTCGGGAATATCCAACATCCTTCTAGCTATCTGAAAGTATATATGATTGTTAACTATAGTCATCCTACAGTGCTGCAAAACACCGGAACTTATTCCTCCTATCTACCTGTGCTTTAGTTGACCACCTGGCAGTTCAGCTGTCTCTCAACTACCTCTCAGCTCTTGACAGTGATAGAGTTTACCAAATCTTTTCTTGGATGTTTGAAATGATAATATGATTCTTCTACTTTAATCTGGTAGTATAATTAATTGCATTAATAGCTATCTTAATGCTGAATTATACTTGCACTCTTGGGATAAATCTCAGTTGGTCATGTGCATTCTTTTAAAATACAGGAAAATTAGCGTTTTCTATTGTGTTATTTAGACTGTTTACCTCCCTATTTATCAGTGAGACTGATCCATGGTTTATTTAGCTTAGTTGAATCTTTCTCTCTGTACAGTCTCCTTGTTTTGGTGCCTTTTACACCCGATGGACATTTCCCACTTGGTCCATGTTCTGAGATAAGTGAAAGAACATGGTTATTAGAACTTTTATCGTGCAGTTGTGTTTGTTATTGAGGTCCATTCATAACATGTGGGATATTGGCTTTTGATTTTCATTTAAAACCATCTGAGCATCTTTGTACTTTAATGGGGAGGTTACACCATCATTTTTTTTTTGAGAGCTGACCCTTTGAACCTATTTTTTTCAATTTTTGCATTTATTGTTCATGTAAATATTATTGTTTCCTTCTCCCTTCCTTTTTTTCCCCAGCATGTTTTTTCTTTATCTTTTTTGGTCAGTATTTCAGTCATTAAATATAAGATTTCTATTTTTTTCCAATTCTCTTTATATAATAAAACTTTTACTTCAGCCTATATTTTTCTACTGATGTTGAGAACTAATCAGTATCCATGCTCAACTCATCAAATAGAAACATGCTTTTACTTAACATCACAAAAGTTGCAAAAAGTTGCATGGAATTATTTGGAGCTTCTTTTTTTTGAGAAGGAGTTTTGCTCTGTCGCCAGGCTGGAATGCAGTGGTGTGATCTCGGCTCACTGCACTCTCCGCCTTCCTGGTTCAAGCAATTCTCTGCCTCAGACTCCCGAGTAGCTGGGATTACAGGCACCCGCCACCACACATGGCTAATTATTGTATTTTTAGAAGAGACAGGGTTTTGCCATCTTGGCCAGGCTGATCTTGAACTCGTGATACACCCACCTCAGCCTCCCAAAGGGCAGGGATTGCAACCATGAGCCACCACAGCCGGCCTATTTGGAGTTTTTATTGGAGACTTTTTTTCTATTATTCTTCGGCCATTTTAGAAATCCTTTCTTAACAACTGCAATAGACTTCATATCACCCAGTGTCAACAATTACTTGCTTTGTATAAGGACTTTAAATTTCAATGCACTGTGTTCTTGGCCATGTGCCCTTTCCTGTATTCCATGATATCCTTTTTCTTTCACTCCTTTTATGTTTGGTTACTTTCTGTAATTTTGTTTTGTTCCTGCTTTTGCTTTTAGGCAGTGTATAAATGGGAGGTAAAATTTAAGATTCAATACACATTTCAATTTTTTTATACAAATTAAGTGACAATTTGCTGGAGTACAGCATTGTGAGTTGTTCATATGCCCGATACAAATTAGAAAATTTCACAATGCAAAATATATGTGTGTATGTGGATATAGGCAATAGAAACCCTCATGCACTGACTTTGAAAAGTAGACCAGTGTAGTCATTCTGGAACACTGTTTAGCACTATTTAGTCAAGTTGATTGTACAAATAAACTATGACCAAGTAATTCCATATATATATATATGTGTGTGTGTGTGTGTATATATATGTGTGTGTGTGTGTGTGTGTATATATATATATATAAAAAAAAATGAAAATTCTACATAGGGTCAAAAGGAGATGTGTATAAGTAACTGTCCACAGTGTTATCTGTTGTACTATTCAACTAAAGGCAAATAAGTAATGCACAATGGAATATCATGAAGAAGAGACAGCATGTACAAATAACCATAAAAGTAGACTTTAAATATGTCCTGCTTAGTAACAAGCAAGGGAGGGGAATGAGATACATAATACGAATAATGCATATGAGAATTCATTAAAATAGCTACACAAAAATATATGTAATTTAAAAATACACAGGAAACATATCAAAACAATGGGAAAGAGGTAAGTAAAAGGACATGGTTATTAGAACCTGTTATAAGGAAATTGTCTCAGGTCCTGTTATATTGAAGCAGACTCTAAGACAACAAACCTTGTGCGAGTGTGATTGATCAAGGATGTGCTTCCAGAAGAAACCATTAAGAGATGGGAAAGAACAGGATGGGAAAGGGTCAGAAGCCAATTGAGGGTGTGATTCTAGATAAGATCCAGTTTTAACTAACCCGAAAGGATGGATACTCCCAGTGCTATGTTTAATAGCAGTGGTGAGGGAATATTGTTACCTAGTTCCTGATCTTAAAGGAAGAGTGTTTAGTCTCTCACCATTTAATATGATGCCATCTGTAAATTTTTTTGTAGTATCCCTTATCAGGTTAAGGAAGTCCCTTTCTATATCTAGTTTGCTTAGAGTTTTCTTTTTTATCATAAATGGATGTCGACTGTCAAATTCTTTCTCTCCATCTATTGTGATGATCAGTTCTTTGGAGTGATTATATGGCCTATGACATTGTTTCCAAATGTTGAACCAGCCTTGCATTCCTTGGATTAACTGCATATGGTTGTGATGCATAACCTGTTTAATATTTGACTTTCAAATATTTTGTTTAGGATTTTATGTCTAGGGTTTGTGAGGGTGATTGAAATGTATTTTCCTTTTCTTGGACTGTCTTTATCTGGTTTAATATAGGTTAATTCTGGCTTCATAGAAGTAGTTAAGAGACATTCTTCTATTTTCTGAAAAGTATAAGCAGTATGATTTATTTCTTAAAACGTTTGGTAGAATTCACAGTGAAATTATCTGAGCCTAGAGTCTTCTTTTCTAGAGGGCTTGTCCAAACAAATACAATTTATTTGATTAATATAGGATAATTCACATTATCTAATCCTTTTTGAATTTTGGCAGTTTATCTTTCAGAGAATTGGTCCATTTCATCTCCGTTTCAAACATGAGATCTAGAGTTGTTCACAGTATCCCGTTAACATTCTTTTAACATCTATTGGATCGTAGTTACGTTCCTTCTTGTCTTCTTTGTATTTTCAACTTGGGTCTTCTTTTTGTTTTTTTCCCTCCCTTAGAAGCCTGGCAAGGGGTATCAAATTTATTCACCTTTTCAAAGAAACAGCTTTTGGTTCTGTTGATGTTCTCTATTACTTCTGTTTTTAATTTATTGATTTCTTCTCTAATCCTTATTAACTTCTTACTTTTGCTTGTTTTAATTTGATCTTTCTCTAGTTTCTTAAGGTGGAAGTTTAGGTGCTTCTGTCTCCTGAGTTTGAACAAGTCATTTGTTTTGTGATCCGAATTTTTTTCTTGGGTTCAATAAAAGTCATTAATTTGCATACAGTTTGTCTGTCTTTCCTGTAGTATGGGTGGAAATGACTCTCTTTCTAGCTTTATATCTCCTAATGAAAACTGAAGTCTAGATTTTGTCTCACCATAAAAGATTACCTTTTGACTTTATTTTATTGAAGTCATTTCATATCTCTGACATGATTTCATGATAGGGATAGTTTTTCTAATATTAAAACATCTTTTCTTTCACAAATAAAACCTCCCTGAAATAGAAAAATGTATTTTAAAAAAATTTCTATTATCATATCCCATTTATTCAGAGACTTGAAGAAAAAGATTGTGAAAAATATTTTCACAAGAACCTTTCCAATAAGAAATATTGAACGTGTTTTAGAGTATGATACTTGTTTTCATTCTGGTATATGTATTTGGTTAAACAAATAGATATTTGTTTGCCTGATTATGTGTTTGTTTACTATAGAACATTATATAATCAAATGAGTTTATTTTGAAAACTTAAAGATCTAACCCAATAAAAACATTGAGTTAATTGCTTTTTTTCAAGATTTATTTATTTATTTATTTATTTATTTATTTATTTATTTTTGAGATGGAGTCTTGTTCTGTCACCCAGGCTGGAGTACAATGGCTCGATCTCCTCTCACTTCAACCTCCGCCTCCCAGGTTCAAGCAATTCTCCTGCCTCAGCCTTCCGAGTAGTTGGAACTACAGGAGCACACCATTACACCCAGCTAATTTTGTATATTTAGTAGAGATGGGGTTTCATCATGTTGGCCAGGCTAGTCTCGAACTCCTGGAGATAACTTTATAGCACTGTTTTAATTTATTTCTGCGCATAAAGTGCTCGTTGTTTACTTTTTATCTGGACCCACAACTATGTATTTTATTACTATTTTATTTCAAATCTGCCTTAAATTTTGCATAAAATTGTACATTTTACATACCTTTAGCTCTTTCTTTTATGTAGTTTTTCTTCCTTTCTTTTTTTTTTTTTTTTTTTGAGATGGAGTTGCACCCTTGTTGCCCAGGCTGGAGTGCAGTGGTGGGATCTTACCTCACCACAACCTCTGCCTCCCAGGTTCAAGTGATTCTCCTGCCTCAGCCTCCTGAGTAGCTGGAATTACAGGCATGCACCACCATGCCTGGCTAATTTTGTATTTTTAGTAGAGATGGGGTTTCTCTATGTTGCTCAGGCTGGTCTCAAACTCCCGACCTCAGGTTATCCTCCAGTCTGGGCCTCCCAAAGTGCTAGGATTACAGATGTAAGCCACCACACCTGGCCTCTTATTCTTTAATTTGCATATCTTCAGGGTATTTTATGAGTCTTCTCAAAAACTTATCTGTCTTAAATGAGATTTCAAAACTGTTTTTAGATATACTTATCAATTTCACCTTATAAATGTTTTATTATCAATATATTACTTTTAATTCTTTATTAATTTATTCATCCTTCAGAGGTCATTTATGAGGATTACAGAAATAAATCCTTCATATTAAAATTATTGAAAATAAAATATTAAAAAATCATAAACGGTTAAGAATTCTTAAAGTAAATGCAATGTAATGACAATTCTTTTGTTTGTCCCAATTTTATTTATGTGTTTTTAATCTTCTGTTTCTGAAGGTTTGCCTAATATTAGTATTTTCGAGGAGAAGGTGAAGAGAAATAGAAAAGAGAAGTTTTTTTTTTTAGGTAACAAATATGTATTGAACAATAATATGCAAACAATGACAATAAACATTTCCCTCCAAAGACCTCGTTATGAACAGGCATATGGAGGGAGAAAAGATCATTGTAACCAATTACTTTGGAATTAGGATGTGTGTTTAAAGAAATGAAGTGTGTGAATAATCCTGAGATGAGCATTTAGGGAAAATGTGATTACAATTTATCTCTATAACTTTACAAACTACATTTATTCCTATTGCATTTTAAAAGGAATGGTATGCAATTATTTCCATCTGGCAAGCATGGATTAATGCAAGCCAAATATAATCTCAAATATAACTTGTTATTTACATAAAAAATTGTAAATAATAATTTTCATTTAGAAAATACGTGAATATGAGACTTCACAAAAAAATCACTTTTTTCTCCATGGATATCTGAATAGTAGAAGAAAATCTGTCTCAAGGTTAATTATGTTTTCAAAATGAAGTAATAGTGGAATGTTTTTAAATGTTAAAAAGAGGCAAAGGAGAGAAATGGCTTCATGGAGCTCTCAAGCTTACCATCAGAATCTCTGCAGGAAAACCATTGTGTACAAAGCCATTCTACCAAAATGGCAACCTAAACTATCTCACATATTTCCCATTTTCACTACCATGTTTTAATTTCCTCCATAAAATATATCACAGCTGTCATAATATATTGGCAGCCTAATGTAGTGATTAAAAGCACCCCATAGAGCCTCCTAGATGCACGTACTTTGATTTTTAATGTGAGTGAAAGAGGACACATCTGAGGAGCAGAGAAATGAAGTGATCAGACTTCTATTAGAAAAGGATCATTGGATGCTCTGTGAGAATAATGGTAGTGGGGCAAAGGCAGAAGCAAAGAGACCAAGCAAACAATGTTGCAAGCAAGAGGTGGTGTAGATTTGGAGTTGGCAGTGGCAGTGGAGGTCTCAGCAGTGGATTCCATCTCTAGCATCAGAAGCAAAGACAACAAACAGCCTTACAGAGACTGTTCAACCAGCCCCCACAATTACAAAAGAGCAGATCCTTGTGACAAATCTCTTTCTTAATAAATGGGAGATGGAGAAGTAGGTGTGGGGGACAGTGAGAGAGAGTAGTGAGGAGGGAGAGGGAATATATCTCCCAGTGGTTCTACTCTCTGATTGGATCCTGAGTGATACAGGAGTTAAGTATGAAAAAAAGATTTCAGCAAAATTTAGGAAGTGAAATAAAAATAAGCTAATTGCTCACTCATTGGGACTCTGGAAGTCTAAAGGAGATGGAAGAATTGGGCATGGGTGGCTGAGATGGCTGGATGGATGGTGGTGGCACTTAAGAAGTCATACTTTGAGAAGTGGACAGTTTACAGAGACAGGTCCCTATTTGAACACATTGATACTATGGGATGTTCAGGTGTTAATATCTATCAGATTGTTGTATAGAGAATAAAAGGGCAAGTTGGAAAATTAATATTCTAAGGGCTAAGAAAAGAAACAGGAACAAAATAGCATCCAGAAGTCAGAGACACAGGATTTAAAGACAGAATGGTGAGCAGTGTCAGTTTTAGCAAAGGGTTTAAGAAAGAAGGAAATTGAAAACACCAATAGTTAAGGAAAAGCGGTCCACAAAATGGGTGCTAAAGTGTCTTGTTTGTGATTTTAGGTGTATTACTTTTCTTCTCAACTGGATTGTATGGATCTTAAATAGAAAAATAAAAAAAAAGAGGCTTATACTCTGTATTTCTCTTGACTATCAGCATAATGCAAAACACATACAGTGTGCTCAATATTTTAGACTTGATAACTGCTATGTAACTCTGGGCCCCTTCTTGCACTTTTCTGCATTACTTTTTCTTTTCTTTTTTTTTTTTTTGGTAGAGATGGGGTCTCTCTCTGCTGCCCAGGCTCATCTTGAACCCCTGGGTACAAGCAATCCTACCACCTTAGCCTCCCAAAGTGTTGAAGTTACAGGTGTGAGCCACCACACCCAGCCTGTGTTGCTTTTGTTTTCACCTTGCTGTGCCTTGTTTCCCGCATATAGTCCTCACCTTTTGATTTTATCTTTCTATATTTGCAAGTTATTTTCCAATTTTTAAGCAACGTATTTTACCACTGAATACTCCAACACTAATAGCTCTTCAAGAGCTGAAGGCAATGTCAAGAATTTTGTTTCTAACAGTAATTTTTTCTTTTCTCCTTTCAATAAGCCATCTTATAAGTTTCAGTGATTCCCCACAAAATTCAAGCTCATTCTTTAGGGAATATTATTAGACATAGTACAGATTTTCTTAAAATATATTGACTAAATTTTATGTTTTTTTATGAAATTGAAATCAAATACTATACAACAATATTATTAACAATAAAATACTATGTTAAACATAAATACTATGTATTAAGAAACTGTTATAAATATTTATATGTATTATCTCATATACTTCTTGTTACATCTCCAGGAAGTTACCATCTCAAAGCATAGATCAGCAAACTGAAGGACAGGTTAAATAAACTTTCTCTAATTCACAACTAGTAACAGTTTAAAAAATCACCGAATAAAGTCTTCTGACTCCAGAACCCAGAATATATATTGTCATCTATATGAATGTGTATTTCAAAATAAAAAATAACTATTTTGGAATGTATGTGAAAATCATGAATCAGTTGACAGAATGACTTGTATGGCACCAATAAAATTTCTATTCATTGGAAAACGTTAAAATCTTATTATCATTAGGAACACAATTGAATTTTCTATAAAGGTGAAACATACATTCCATATCTGAGATAAAGTAAATTGGATCACAGTCCTTGATATCCTCGTAAAAATATAATCATTTTAGATGCTAAAATCTGAACAGTAACCAAAATTTTCCCTGGCTACAAAATACATCTTTCAAACTACTTATCAAGACTTTTGAAATTCCCAAGTAATGCACTCATCTTTGTAGATTAGAATATATCACACATAACAATGGTGTGTAAATGTTGAGGGAATGGAGATGCATGTATTCAGAGAAAGGGCAGAGTGAATATGTACTTGGAAGGAAAACTAAGGAAAACAACAAAGGAGAAAAGGTCGGGGGGAATGTAAATTTTCCCTGGGGAAATTGGAGAGGAAAGAGCAACATTTTTCCCAATTTCTGAGAAAACATGAAATGCAAACACACAGCAGTCGGGATTTTTATCCATAGATGCAACCCAAGGATCCAGATAACTGGGCTTCATGACAAGGACACAGACACTTTTGAATGGGACTGACCTTAATGCTGCACCTTCCTCCTTCCTCGACAACTGTGGACTGCTGCACAAACTTTCAGAAGCAAATACTAAGGTATGCAATTAATTAGCCACACCATGGAGGCCGCAATTAGAAAGAGAATCCCAGAGATTAATCATCTGGTTAACAGTATAAGGATGTGATCCTTTGAGTTAGTCTATGGACAACTTATAAAACAGGGCAGGATAACATGGAAATATTATCGGTTCCTAACACCTTGTTGTTGGTTATTTTAACAAAAATGACCTCCTTCAAAGGAAGCAGTGAGAGTTCTGAAGAAGAAAGTGAAGGTTTCATTCTGGAAGATTAATCAATGTCATGTGGAGTGGGTGATGCTAACACTGAGCCAGAGACTTTCATCGGCCAACTGTGACCATCAATGTCTCGCTGAAGATAAAAATCATTGGGAAAATGAGTTCCCACAAGTAAGAAGGGTTAAAGTTGGTACAAATTTCTAAATCAAAATTTGGCTAAGAAGAAGAATGAAAATGTCTAGAATAGGAAACACCTTTGAGCCAGGTCTGAGCATAATGGGCTACTCCCTTCTGCCAGTAAATAATCAGAGCAAAAGATACTCCCAAGATGAGGATGGGAGAGAGGATGCAGCTCTGCTGTGTCTCCCTCATGCCTCAGGGAGGCTAGTCCATCTCATTGTTAAATTCAGTCTTATGTGGGAAGAACCTGATGAGGGGAGAACAGAGCTGGGCTTCCTGCATTTCATATCATCAGCCATGGAAGGAATCATATCAATAAGGCATCTTCTCTAAAACCATGTAAGGATACTGTTGCCATCCTATTTTGCCTATTTATTTTTAAAATTTTCTTTTATTTTTTAGTAGAGACAGGGTCTCACTGTGTTTCTAAGGCTGGTTTCAAACTTCTGGGCTCAAGTGATCCTCCCACCTCAGCTTCCCAAAGTGCTGGGATAACAGGCATCAGCCACCTTGCCAGGACTGTTTTACACAGTTCTACGTTTACCTTCTTTCTGGAACAAAAATCTTAGAGATGTCCCATCAGTAATCAATCTATAATTACCCTGACCTATACAGCACTGTTATGATCAGTTAATGTCCAGCTAAAGTGTATATCCTGTCTTCTATAACGTACTGTTGTACTGAATCGAGTGTAGAGGCTAGATTTTGTCTCTAGGTTACGTGTGTCACTGAACAAAAGTGAGGCGAGCCACTTTTTGTTCTGCCTTGTAAAATGCCCCGTGTGCCTCTGCTCCAGCTGTTTTCTCTCTCTGTTCCCCCAGGGTGACCTTAGAAGCCATTTCTGAAATTGGTAGCACCCCTAACTCCCACCCCCGCCAACACCAAAGCCAGAAAATCTGTGTAGAGGGATACCTTGCTGACCTAGTCAACCCTCCCAGTATTTTAAGTGAACAATAAATTAACTTCTATTGTATCTGAGTCATTCTTCACCAGGGGGTCAATTTCTTAATGGATTCAGGCCCCCAACTAATAGAAACACGTACAGCAGTATGACACCTTAACGTGTACAACTGCCTCTGTGTCTTGATCATCAGTGGGAAGATTGCCAATCCTGGCTTTGTTTCCTTTGTGATGGGGCCTCACCTGTTTCATCACCAGCACAGGTAGTTAGAGATGATATTGCACTGAAGAAATTGAGAAAGGCTCAGGGGGGTCATTTCAGAAAGATTAAAATAGACTACAGGATGGGCAGGTACTCTGTTCCTCGACTCCCATAAACGAGAGTTATTAAAACCAATGATTATCATTAGTTGCATAAGGGCAACTCTCTGACCCAGGGGAGATGGTAAAAATCATCTGGCTTCACTTACAACTATTTGGCTTCTGCTCTCCAGTGACTTTTCAGAACGACCAATTAGCCCTGTGGGAATGTAACTGGAGATATAAGCATGACAGAAACATTCAAGAGATACCTTTCATTTTCTTAAAGTTAAACATCCCTTTTTGGTCCCAGCAATATCATGCCAGCCATTTCGGTCTCAAAGGGAGAGAGGTGGTTTCACTGGCCCCCAAAAAATGCACTTAGCTGCAGGCACAGCGTGTATAATCACACTGTCTGGTAATGCCTTTTTTCTGTCATTTTTCCTTTTTCCTGTTCTTTCCTGCATTCCTTCTCACCCCATTTGGTTTTAAATTTGCCTGTGACACAGTCCCTCTAATCTCATCTATAAATGAAAAAAAAAATTTAAAAATGTCTCAGTGTGACAGAGCATTGCTGTAAACCGTGACGCTTAACATGGGTGTGATTTACTCCTCTGCCAAAATCCCTGCTGCTATGGCTGCCGCTAATCAAACATTACCTAACCCAGTCAAAGAGGCCCTGCTGCCTATGATACCCATGTTTGGGTCGTCAAAACACACAATCCCCCTTTTTGAAAATTTTAACATCTCCCCCAAAGAACTTTACCTTAGGCCACCCCGTCACATATCTCAGCTGCTTCAAAGACTGACAACTTACTCAAGAGGGTTTCCTGCTTGATGAAACGTAATGTCTGCCTCAAAGCATGGGCCACATGGACTCTCTTTCCCTTGTTCTGTGCTGATATCACAGTAGCAGGATCGATTTTAGAATCATAGGATTGTGAAGCTTAAAGGGATCTTATAAATGATATAGTACAACTCTCTCTGGGGTCTAGAGGTTAAGTGACTCACCTGAGGTCACCAGATTAAGTAGTGGCAAATCAGATACATTAACCCAAGGTTCTCCGTCCCCTGCCTCACTCTTTTCCCTGTGCTGTGCTATGAAGATTGATAGTACAAAACCCCACACAGTTTTAAAAGAGATTAGGTCGAAGATCAGTTCTCTGCCTGAGCTGCTCTATTCCCAAGATTAATCAGGGTGTTCTTTATGGAGTTTTGTGTCGGCGATGCCACACAGCTCACTTCATGCAGTTAGATTTCTCTTGTCATGTTTCTCTTGAATTTAGTTTCCAGCTGGAAACCTAGGAAAGTCTCAGCCCCAGACATTCTGGTGTGTCATCTAGCATGTCACCACTTTATAAGCACATGGCCAGTAATGCATCAAGATAAAATTTTACAGGAAGGAGATGTTTTAAAATGTAAATCTATGTGCCTATTAGAATAGCTAATATCCAAAAGATTGACACCAAATGCTGGTAAGAACGTTGAGCAACAGGAACTCTCATTGCTGGTGAGACCTCAAAATAATACAGTCTTTTTAGAAGAGAGTTTGGCAGGTCCTTACAAAACTAAACTTAGGTTTACCATATGATCCAGTAATTGTGCTCCTAAGTATTTACTCAAATGAGTTAGTCACACAAAAACCTTCAGACAGATGTTTAAAACAGCTTTATTCATAAATATCAAAATTGGAAGCAACCAAGATGACTTTCAATAGGTGAATAAGCAAATCATGATACAATCTATGCAATGGAATATTATTCAGTGATAAAAGGAAATGAGCTAAGAAGCCATGAAACTATGTGGAAGAACCTTAAGGTACAAATCACTAGGTAAAAGCAGCCGGTTCAAAAAGGCTATCTACTGTATGATTCCAAGCGTAAGGCATTCTAGAAAAGACAAAATTATAGAGACAGTTAAAAATATCAGTGGTTGTCAGGGTTTCAGGGGGAGGTGAGAAGGGAAAACTAGGTGGAGCAAAAGGCGTTTTTAAGGTGGTGAAAGTATTCCATGTAAAACTGGAATGGTGCATACATGATATTATGCACTTGTCAATATTCACAGAACTGTGCAACACAAAGAGAGAAGCTTAATATAATCTATAGACTTTAGATAATATGTGTTAATATGAGTTCATCAGTCATACAAATATGCCATACTAATGGAATAGGTTACTAAGAGGAGAAAGTACATGCTGGGGAAGGAAAACAAGGAAACTGTACTTTCTGCTTAATTTTTCTACAAACAAAAAACTTCTATAAAATAAAGGCCATCTTAAAAAATGTAAACACTGTATAGTCAACAAGAAAAAGATCATTATACTGATAGAGTTTTTGCTGACAATATTTCAACTGAAAGTTTCCTCATAGTTTGATCCAGGTTAGTGAGGCCGTCTCCAAACCTTCTCAACCACTTATCATTTGTTGGTTAACGAATACTATTTAAGCCTAAATCACTGCCCTTGTGGACATTATAGTTTAGAGATAGAAGTTTCACACATTATGTATTGCTGACATTCTTGCCAGATACATACAGTTCTGAGATCTTTGTGTATTTTAATTCATTTAATACTCACAACAAAACTACAAGGAATAGATTTTTGGTATAATACTTAGACAGACATGAAAACTCAGGCTCAAAAAAGCTAAGTAACTTGCTTATACTTAGAAAACTACAAAACACATTTAAATTCAGGCCTTTTGGTTCCAAAGTATTAGTTTGTAACCACTATATCACAGCAGATAAAATCAAGGAAAAACTTCTGAATCTAACAAGTCACTTCTGTTCTTCCAAGGAAGCTCCAAACTCAGTTGCAAGAACTAAGTAAAAATGAACAGAAGAAGATTAGGACCTTGGAGGAACTCGCTATCAACTAACAATAAACCCTGTGATAAAAGCCTGGGGAACAGCAAGAGAGAGGCCCAAAAGACACCTTGGGAGGTCAGAGAAGACTTCATAGAGAAGATTTCAGCCAAAAGTTCCTTAACGGCAGGAGGTGGACCAGAGGGGCATGAAAGAATACTCACATTTGGGGAACTGCAGATAGTGTGATAAACACACTTGAGCATAGGGAAGTGGCTGCAGATTGAGCTAACCTTGGCCTGATCATGGAAAATATTTGACGCTAGTGGTTCTCCAAGTGTGGCCCCTGAACCAGCAGCAGTGACACCACCTGGGAACTTTTCAGATGTGCAAAATCTCAGGCCCCATCTCAAACCTACTGAATCAGAAACTGAGCATGGAGCCCAACAGTCTGTTTTCAAAGTTCTCCAGTGATTCCAATGCATGCTAAATCTCGAGAACCACTGGTCTAAGTCATTCTCAAGTGTTTGGACATCATTTGTTAGAGGATAGAAAGCCACAGAGGGTCTAATGAAATGGAAAAACATAATAGGCGTAGCAAGTAAAATCCTTAATTAAGTAGTCAAAATGGAGTCCTAAGGTTGTTTCAAGATGCTTTAAAAATATAAGATTACAAGATTGATCAGTTATTTACATCTCTGACTTCTAAAACGGCTGTCTCTCTTGCTGTTACCAAAGTAAAGGAAAAGACTTTTGGCCATAACTAACACCTGACAGCACTCACGCCTCAGCCACAAACATACAGAGGTATACCTTTCATTTACAAGAAATGCTCTGATAGGAACCCAGACAACATATACACCAATGGAAATAGGAAATAACACCTCTGGGAATCAAGAAAGCAGTAGTTGCTTTGTTCCTGTATTAGTCCTTTCTCACGCTGCTAATAAAGACATACCTGAAACTGGGTAATTTATAAAGAAAAAGAGGTTTAATGGACTCACAGTTCCACTTGACTGGGGAGGCCTCACAATCATGGTGGAAGGTGAAGGAGGAGAAGGAAAGGCATGTCTTACGTGGTGGTAGGCAATAGTGCCTGTGCAGGAGAACACCCCTTTATAAAACCATCAGATCTCATGAGACTTATTCCCTATCACCAGAACAGCATGGGAAAACACACCCCCATAATTCAGTTACCTCCCACTGGGTCCCTCCCTCAACACGTGGGGATTATGGGTGCTATAATTCGAGATGGGATTTGGGTGGGGACACAGCCAAACCATAACAGTTGTCTTTCATTTCTTTTTCTTTTTGAACTCCCCATTTTAAAACTGGATGTCTAGAGTCTACATCAATTTTAGAAAGAATCCATCCCCTTTGAAAGTTCCAGGAAACCTAACTGGTCCATGAATGAGATCAGGATTGGGTTTGGGAGGAAAGGGACATTTATGTTATTCACATTTTTTTCCTCTACTCTTTTGAAAGAAAAGCTTTTGTTTTGCTCCAGCTGACTGAAGATTTAGGAACTTGGAGGCTTCAACAATTAATTTTCAACAACAACAAAAGGCAGCTAAGTTACTCTTTATGTAATAAGTAACTACTATGAACCATGTTCTGAGCTTGTTGTTCTGGATATTCTTTAACAAATTAAGGACTCAATCTATCATAATTAAATCAAAATAAATCAGACTATGAGTAAAATCACTTTAAAAATGGATTCATGATTGAATAATATAGATACATGGAAATAATAAAATTATGATTGTACTAAGGATAGAATTGAAAATTATAAAATATCACCATCCTGTTGCTGGTAATTGTAAGGTATGTGTAGGGGAATTAGACACTTCCTCTAGGAAAAAGATATGTCAGCTAAATTTTGAGGAAACTATTGTCATCATGATCAAAAATCAGTTCCCATCTGTGCTATTCTTGTTTAGCCAATGTGTTAGGAACCTACTGGAGACCCTCATAGTTAAATGGCTATGTAATTAGGTAGGTTGCTTCCTTATATGAGCCATTCCGTTTGTTCAGACATTTTCAGTTTGTATGCCTAAAGAATTATGGGGAAACTGAAGCATGTACTTACCAAAAAATGATCCATAGTAAAAATAAATTCATCATTTTGTTTTATATGATTTATGGGGCCACTAGAACAGAATTTGCTCTCTCACTGATGAGTACCATGAACTTCCCACCTGTGCTTTCAAAGCTGCTTTTGCTTAAAACACAATATGCTCTAAGCCTCAAGAGTCATTTTTCAATGTCAGTTATTCAAAGTGTAGTAAATTTTAGAACACACATTAATAATATTCAGCCCCCTTGCCTCTGGTCTACCTACTGAAGAAACATCAATCCCACTTTCTCCTTTCCTATCCAGGGTTTCAAATAACTATATGCCTACTTAACTGGGTTTTTATTTTTACTTTAACAATTAATTTGCCATGTGAATAACAAAATAATTTATCAAAATAAATTATGTGAGTGATCTATAATAATTACTACTTTTTAATCAACCATGAAATAGACTTGATATATAATAAGAAAGCAAATATATGATTTGCTCTAGAAAAAAATATGGATTTTAGAACACTTTCTTGCAACCTGGAATAAAAAACCCATTACTAGGATGTTTCAAAAAAAAAAAAAAAAAAAAAGCAATGTGTAAAGAGAACTTTAAATCATACTACATTTTTTGAGAGACAAACAATTATGTAAAAATATCTGCTCTTTAGAAAAAGTTGGGTCATGTGTGGTGGTTCACGCCTGTATTCCCAGCACTTTCGCAGGCTGAGGCAGGTGGGTCACCTGAGGTCAGGAGTTCTAGACCGGCCTGGCCAACATGGTGAAACCCAATCTCTACTAAAATTACAAAAATTAGCCAGGTGTGGTGGTGCACACCTGTAATCCCAGCTACTTGGGAGGCTGAGGCAGGAGGATCATTTGAACCCAGGAGACAGAGTTTGCAGAGAGTGAAGATTGAGCCACTTCACTCCAGCCTGGTGAGACAGCGAGACTCTGTTTCAAAAAAATGTCAAGAAACACAATAAACCTCTCCAAGAAATGTTATTTACCATTTTTTGTTACAGAAAATCTAAAACTAATGCCAATATTTCTTACATTACTTTGCTTTTAATAACACAATGAAACTTTTAGAGTCAGAGGCAAATAAATGGCAATAACATTCTTGAAATACAATTTTGCAGAACAGTATTATTATCAGCTTTATTAAATCAGGTATTATTTATGTTGCATGCAGACATAGGATCCTAATGTAGACTAACTTTTGAGACATATTACATATATTATTAAGAAAAGTTATAACAGCACAGAGCAGCATGGTTATGAAAACTATGTTTACCAAATTTAAACTTTCATCAGGAACTCCACAGAATTTTTAATAAAGTGACCAAAAATTCATGAGCTCTCACCACTCTTTTATTTGGTTTGACTTGTTAGAAAGTTCTTCCTCATACTGACCTCAAATTAATTAAATTTCAATTGTGTTGTTTCTAGTTCTATCATTTGGAGCTGAATAACATTTTTTTTTTAAGAGTATTATGTTCTCTTATTTTCTTCTTTACCAACTAAGGATCTGTTTTGTTAAAAGAAATTGTTTTTAATGTACCAAATCTTAGGCCATTTCATATCCTTGTCAGTCACTTAAAAAGAAAACATATTATTTATTTAATTTAACTTTTATGTCTGGGATGCATGTACACGTTTGTTATATAGGTAAAGTCGTGTCATGGGGGTTTGTTGTATAGATTATTTCATCACCTGGGTATTAAGCCTAGTGCTCATTGGGTATTTGTCCTGATCCTCTCCCCTGTCCAACCCTCCACCCTACATAGGCCCTAGTGTGTGTTGTTCTCCCTACATGTCCATGTGTTCTCATCATTTAGCTCCCACTTATCAGTGAGAACATGCAGAAACCATATTTTTAAAATAATGCCATTAAAAACTGAAAGCAACACTTTCAGTTTTGCTGGAAAATCAGTTTTGAAAAAAACAAACAAACTGATTTTCCCTTTACATATGAGTAACCACAATGTTGTGAACCATGTTCTCACCTTGGTGTTCTTGGCATTATTTAACACATTAAGGACTCGGTCTACCGGAATTAGATTATAATTGTGTTAGAAGCTCAAGATCATTTTATCTTTCCGCTAGCTCTTTCACATTCTTCCTCAGAATAGACTCAGAGACAACGATAAAAAATTTTTGTCTATTTTTAAGCCTCATCTCCCATATTCTGTACTTTAAGATGAACTAATAGTAGAAAAAGTCAGCTCATTAAAAAAAATTTATGAAGGTAAATAATGATGGGAGAGCTAAAAAGAAATAGTGTTTGCAATGAGGTTGAGGTAAATTGGAACAAATATTTGAAAGTCAATTTGTCAATATGTATGTATGGGAAACATAAAAGTGTTTAATACCTCTTGAACTGCAACTTTCATTTTGGGGAATCTGTCCTGAGGTAATACTGAAAGTAAATGCATAAAGATGGAACAGCAAAATTTTAATATCAGATTTTTGTTTAAAATCTACTTTTTTTTTTTTTTTTTTTGCTGGGCCCGATGGCTCACACCTATAATCCCGGCACTTTGGGAGGCCAAAGCAGGTGCATCATCTGAAGTCAGGAGTTCAAGACCAACCTGACCAACATGGTGAAACCCCGTCTCTACTAAAAATAAAATAATTAGCTGGGTGTGGTGGTGTGCACCTGTAATCCCAGCTACTCAGGGGGTTGGCAGGACAATCCCTTGAACCTGGGAGGCGGAGGTAGCAGTGAGCCAAGATTGTGCCATTGCACTCCAGCCTGGGGGACAAGAGTGAAACTCAGTCTCAAAAAAAAAAAAATCTACATTTTTTTAAATGGGCATCTACAATAATTACAACTGTGTAGCAGACATTAAATTCTGGATGGGAAAACAATGACAACAAATGGCTACTCTAGTTATTTTAGATTTTTAGTTCATTTTTTAAAATAATATTTCATTCGTTTAATATTTTATAATATTTTTATTACATGTATTATTATAAATTGTTGCCTTTGGAAATCATCAGAATTGGGTCAAATCCCAGCTCTTCTATTTACTAGTTAAGCCAAGTAACTAAACTATTTTAAGCTTAGTTTCCTTGTCTCTAAAGTTGAGATAATGACAAATTATTTGACAATGTTACAGTAGCTAAATGTTTTTGTTTCTTTCTCTAAACTCTAAAACACTATATCAGCATTTCCCAAACCTGCATCAGCACGACTAATGAGATTTTTTGTCTTATTTTGGTTTTGTTTTTTCCTAAAGATATTACTATATAAATATGCCTTCCAAATAAGACAACTGCTGTTTCTATTTACTTTCCATCCCTCTAAAGTTCCCATTGAAAGAGCAAAAAGAAAATGTAAAGGAAAGCGGAAGAATCCTAATAAAACAAGGCTAAAAAACATAAAGTGGAAAAACAGCAGACCAGCACAATGAAAAACAGGCTGATGGGAAAAACCAACAAACAACAACAGAAACAGAACGGGAGAAACATCACCACTCCCCTAAGACAGCAGAGGAACGAATGTTCTTCCCGAAAGAGCTCTGAGCGATCTTCAGGCACGGGATCAACAAACAGGAGGAACGGGCTGTGGACCGTGGGAACAGCAAAGGGTAATTACCAAAGACCTTTACTGAGGGCAGCCGCCCCGGCCAGAGTGACCGCTCCCCATTCCCACATTATGTGGAGAATGGAGAAAAGCTTTAACTTCTTGAATAAAACCTGATGACCTCTTTCCAAAAGTGATTTGTACAGGTAGCAACCTACTGCCAGTTGTTTCTTGAGTTCTTGAAGATCAAGAACAAAAAACAAAGCTTGAGGAAACACTGTGCTAAAGTACAGTATACCACATATACTAAGTACACAGACACCAAAGTATCAGATAGAGTAAAATATAAGCAGATCTTCTCCCCAAAGGTTAGGCCGAGGTGGGAGGATGGCTTGAGCCTGGTAGGAGGAGGTTTCAGTGAGCCCTGATCCTGCCACTGCACTCCAACCTCAGGGACAGAGTGAGACCCTGTCTCGGGGGGGAAAAAAAAAAAACAAAAAAACTCCCTTATTTGGGGATCCACAGCCTGACTGACTCTTGCTGTGCTCCAAGCCCACACCCATGACCCCTTTTTAAAAACATCCATTTGGTCCTTCTTTTGAAAGAAATAGACTGTCAGGAAAACAGATCTACACAGTTGCAAAGGAAAGTCATCCAAGTCACCGAAACTCATCAACCTAATATTTCATATCAACAAATTTCAAGGGGTGATGACCAGGTTTCTGAGGAAAAGTAATAGCATGAAAAAAAGTATTCAATCAGTTCCTAATCCAACAGTCATAGCTATAGCATTTAAAAATTTTGAGCAGAAAGAAACTATGACATGTAGAGTTCATCAGATGTCCCACTATAATTGTTATAACTCTGCCCTATAAGATTTCCTGATCTACACATTTAATATCCTTGTCAAGAAAAGACATTCAGGTCACCTGATGTGACATTAGACCTAGTTATTATCAATGTATGTCCTGCACACACACGAACATTCCATGCTTTAAATAATACACATAAAAATCCTGCCGAAGATCACTGTTAAGCAAACTAATGTGTGCTTTTCTGAATTGGATATTGCCCCCACTTTAAAAATCAGAATAGCATTTTCTTGCCATGTCTTCCATTTTCCATGTTTCAAAAATACCCAGCTCATTCAGCAATTTCCAGTTCCCTCTGCCAAAGTTTTTGATAGGAAGAAATTTGAGATAGAAACTGGACTTAAAAAAAAATAACATTCTGTGCATCTGCACAAGAGTTGTACATTTATTATTTCTTTATTACCTACAACAAACTACGGGTCAGGTATTTCCCCTCCATTTTCCAGATAAGAAGAGGGATGCTCACAGAAGTAAGGAATGATCTACAGTCACAGAACTAGGGTGAATAGTGCCAGGTTTCAACCCATTTCTGTTCAGGGAAAAGTCATCCTTTTTCTGTGTCAGCATCTTCCATTCATCCTTGAATAGAGAGTCCACAACCTCTTCTCAATCTCGTGCGCATTATTTCAGAAATCTCACCTCAGAGAGCTCTCCACACAAGCAAGCACACTGGCATCTTTAGATATCTCTCATCACACAGAAGTTAAATAATTGCACATTGAATTGCCTTTCAAGAGAAACTCAACCCTCTCAAGCTATTTCCTTTCCAAAGACTTGTTCTTTGAAAAGGAGATGACATTTCACTTCAGCTTTTGAAATACGCCATCATATAGAAGAGCAAAGGTGACTGGTGATTGTCAGTTTTTTCTTCCTTACCCACAGGGCACCCTTGGGCAATATGGTCACATTTCCTAAAGTTCCTTCACCACTTCTGTTAGATTGCATTCAGGGAGAAGGTGTAGTCAGTGGTCTCCCACGTCCTTTCAGTTTTCAAACTTTAGTGTATATAACTATCCCTGAAGTACCACCAAGGTGTCTGATTTAAGAAAATCAGAAACTTTGGTGTCATTTATAGAAGTCACTGAATCTGTGCAATACCCAAGTATATACTATAAAGTATACACTGTAAGAATTTGGTCTGGGTATTGTATATTTTTATATTAAAAAACAATGTTCTGCCTTTTAGGAAACAACATTTTCAACAAGGTGCATCATGATTCTCCCACATTCTCTA